>NC_134860.1:62078546-62378546 GCF_049852395.1 Peromyscus maniculatus bairdii | reverse complement strand
CAGCTTCCCCTCTGCCAGTCACAGGGTGACCCAGGACTGTGGAAGTCACCACAGCCAGCCAGGCTAGGAAGCCAGCATTCAGAAGTTATCTTACTGCCCTGCCCTGATGCTGACCGAGTAGATGTTTAAAACTGCCACACGAAACTATTGTTCCCTGTTGATTCTTTGTGTCTGCTCTAGAATTGCCAGACAAAACAGCCCAGCTAAGCATCCTGAAGAGAATAAGGTGCCCCATTTGGTCTGAGACACTGGAGCTTCTTGGCTGGAAGCTTACTCCCCATGTGGCGCCCATGTCCAAATGAAAGTCTGTATAATTTCCCTCTCTGAGCTCATTTCTACCAAACACCACTGTGTCACTAATAGTGATAGTTTTTTTTTTTCTTCTAGAAGTAACTTTTTTGTTTGTCGATGATCACAATAAAACATGAGAGAGGGGACTGGAGAGATAGCTCCATGGATGGTTAAGAGCATCTGCTGCTCTTCTGTTCTTGCAGAGGACCTGGTTCAGCTCCCAGTACCCACATCGAGTGGCTCGCAGCTGCCTATAACTCCAGCTCCAGGGGATCCAACACCACTGACCTCCAGGACACCTGCACTCATGTACACACACACACACACACACACACACACACACACACACACACACACACACACGATTTTTAAAATCTGTTTGTTTTTTTTTAAACCATGAAAGCTATCCATGAGAGCCTGATGCTTACATCTTCACTGGAAACCTGATTAAACTGTCTCCCTCACAGGTTAGTGCAGCCCGTAGGAACATGTGGCAGGAGAGACTCTAAGACCTCTTCCCACAGTAACTCGACTGCTAAGGGTTGGTTACCTCTCACAACCTTACTGCACACCTGGACCCTGGAGCTCTTTAGGTCTTGGGTGGGGCCAGAGCTGGTATTTCTAATAAGCTCCCAGGAGAGGTCCCAGGTTTGAGGTGGCAGGTGACTTTTTGTGGGCCCAGGCTACTGCAGTCACAGTTAATGAGAACAGAAGCCGCTCTCGTAGCTGCTGGCTCGATCGAGGCAGGCGCCCAGAGCAGAGCTGACTGATGAAGCTGTGACTTCAGCGTTCATGAGCCAAATTGCCATGAGTTCTAAATAAAACGGCAGAAAATGTGGGAGTTTGGAGGAGGGGAGAAATGAGCTGTACAAAACAGTTTCCCATTTCCTGATCCATCATGAGGCATCAACTGCTTTGTTGGCTGGGGCTGACGACCCAGAAGAAACTCAGCCCAAAAAAGTTGTAGCTGAGTGGGACAAGATGGAAGTCCTACAGAGTTCATTTACTGGGTCATCTCAGGATCCACAAATTGTTATGTGTGAAAAACATACAAATAAGAAACCATTAGAAATATGCACAAGGGCTGTGCACGTGCGTACCTGGGCACCATACACCCTGTGAAAGGCCAGTTTCTAATATGGAAATCGGCAGATCTAGCATTTGAAATGTGTTCTTTTATGTACTTTGGGGACCACAAGTTCAGCACAGGGCACTGGAACTGGAGTCAGGGGTGGGGATAGGGCAAAATGAGGCCACTGTGATGTTCAGCTTATAGCCCATGGCTTTAATTTTGGTGTGTGCCTGGTCCAAGGAGTCAGCTCAATGCACAGGAGATCACGGTTGCAATTTGCTGGTCGGTCCCTTGTTTTGAATGCTTTCCTGAAGTGCCATTTTGTCTCGGTAAAATGCTCCCTAAAAATACTCAAATATTTTTAGTTGTAGAGTACAAATCAGATTGAGCTGCACATTTCCCTGGTGAGCAAAAGTGATGAGTTTGTGTTCATTAACTCAAGGCCATCTGGTGCAGACACACTGCAGTCTGTGAACCAAACGTGCATCAAACTCTAGGGATCAGAAAGCACGCCAGACCCAGCGTTTCGGAGAGTCGGTAGCAAGCAGAGGGAGGAAGAGGCCTCGGCTAGCTTTTTCCTTTATTTTAAAAACCAGCTCCGCGGTGCAGTAGTTTATCAGAGCTTCCACACTGCTCAGCTGGCAGACGGCATCGCCTTCTCCTCGTGGCCATCTGAACTGTCTTTGGGGTGTGCTTCCGCTGGCGAAGTCACCTCACCCATTTCCATCTCCATGTGGGTGGGAGGAGGAGGAGAGAGCATGGCAGTCGCTTTCTCTACATTTTTTTTTTTCCGTCACTGTGGACCACAGCCAGAGCACGCTTATGCAGGCACACATTTTCACCGAGACAAAGACTTCAGAGCAAAGTCATGTTCAAGGTGTAGCTGCCACACTCCGGGACATTCTCAGGGAGAAAGGAGCTGCCTTCTTCAGAGGATCGGTGTCTTGAGTAAACTCAGCTTCTTGGGGTCTTACCCAAGAACTCCCACCCCCACCCCCACCCCCACAGCAGCAGTAAGCTTTCTGTTTTAGCACATTCACCAGAGATTGCTGTGCTGAATCGCACTGCTGATTGTCACCACACTCCTACCTGGAGGGTCTGGGAGGGGCCCGGGAGATGGAGTGAATGGGGGTCTTCTTGGCGGTCCTTCCCGCCTCAGAGGCTGTACTGCCTATATTTGGAACTGATCACTTGTGTTCTTGTGTCAGGGGTCAGACCTGGAGAGCAGGGTGGGTGGCAGGCTCATCTGCGCCTCGGTGTGATTTTTGTGGGTAGCCAAGGCCCCGCCTTTCAACTGCAGTTCTGCATTAGCAGCCCAGACATGTTTGTGGGGAGACAATGACTTGGAGAAGATGAGGATCATATTCTCGCTCTCTCCTCTTCACTCCCCTCCCTCCATCTCTCCATCACTTTGCACATCCCTTCACCTTCTATGTTTTGAGATGCCAAGCACATGAACAGCTATCCACTTCAAAAACTCTTTTGAACCCTACACAGGACAATAACTCGCAGAAATAAATAGACATTTCCCCCCCATGTAATGTGTAGGAAAAATTGTATTTCAGAACCCACAAGATTAAATGATGAAATGAAATACTTTCAAGATGCAAACAGCCTTATTCAGAAAGGGAAGCGGGACTGTTAATGTGTCAGAAAAATTTCCCAAAGCACGGCGAGTTCTCATTGTTTTTGCGGTGTGTTAACTTGTCCCAGCATGCATTTCTCAGTGCAGGAGACTGCCGCATGCGTACCTTGTTGCAGTCATCCCAGCCCCAGCTGCTGTCCATGGGTTAGCATTTGCCGAGATGATGAACAGGTAGAGGCACGCTGCTTTATTTCCTGTATCTTTCTTTGGCCAGCACCATCTTTTACATACATCGTTTTGATTTTGGGGTGAGGCCCTGAACAAGGTTGCTCTTACATGCATGAGGGCTCACCCCCTACTCTGCAGAGATGTCGGCTCATGGAAATCTTGCTGAGCCTCAAGTTGGGTTACCATGCACTTGAAGTTGGTGGAACCCATAGTTGTGAAATCCCACTGTATAATGCAGAATAGACACCCAGACTCAGGGCACGTAGCAAGGTGAGTCTGTGAGGGTCATATGAATTCTTTTTTTTCAGAGCTGAGGACCGAACCCAGGACCTTGCGCTTGCTAGGCAAGCGCTCTACCACTGAGCTAAATCCCCAACCCTGGTCATATGAATTCTTAAGGAATTTTCTGGAAGAATGGTTTTGTTTTAATTTCTGTTTTTATAGTGAGTGGCCATTTATTAAGAAAAAACACAGATAAGTAACAAGAAGAGAATAAAAAGAACCTTTGCTAATAATTTTTATATTTATTTGTCTATGTATTTGTGTGTCTCTGTCTGTCTGTCTGACTGTGTGTATGTCTGTCGTCTGTCTGTCTGTGGTGAGGTAGAGGGTGTACCTGCCACAAAGCGTACCTGGATGTCAGAGGACAACCTGTAGGTCCGTTCTCTTCTTCCACGTGGTCCACTAGGTCATCAGGCCTAGAAGAAGCACCTTTGCCCACTGCCTGTCTCACAAGCCGATTTTCAAGTATTTTCGTACATAGGCTGCTTTTCTCTGGTAACAAATCCCTTGAGCATCAAGAGCCTACGGTAACATACCTTCTGTTCTGCACTGTAACTTTTCAGGTAACTTTATCACTATCTGTAGGAGTTACTTTCCGTTGCTGTGATACAACACCGTGGCCAAGGAAACAAGACAGCGTTTCCTATGGTTTATGGTTTCAGGGCATTAAAATACATCCCGGCAGGGCAGAGGCGGGGCCGCAAGTGGCAGGGGGCTAAGAGTTCACATCTTCAACAGCAAGCACAAAGCAGGAAGGGAAAACTGAAGGGACAGCACCGTCAACGCCCACCTCTGGTCACACACTTCCTCCAGCGAGGCCACACCTCTAAACATCCCCCAACAGTGCCACCAGCTGGGGACCAAATGGTCAAATATAGGAACCCATGGAGAACATTTCTCCTCCAAGCAGCGACAGCATCTTTCACACCTTAAATGTTACTTTGTTGTGTTGTTAATACTGCTGCATTATAAAGCATGGTGTCTGTTAAATCCATATGCCATGCCTTAACCAGGCCAGCATTGTTTATCCTTTGGGCTGTTTGTGTCTCTTCCCCTAGACACTGCTGTCACATGCAGAATTAGTTCCCAGAGGAGGAGGAGCTGCACAAACAGGTGCACAGACTTTTGTGGCTTTGGTCCGTGGGTCAACAGTATCATGGACTTTCTTTTTGGTTTTTCGGGACAGGGTTTCTCTGTGTAGCTTTGCACCTTTCCTGGAACTCACTCTGTAGCCCAGGTTGGCCTCAAACTCACAGAGATCCGCCTGGCTCTGCCTCCCAAGTGCTGGGATTAAAGGCGTGCGCCACCACCGCCTGGCTTGCATCATGTTCTTAAAGCATTTGTATCATTAGAAGATAATATGCTATGATTTTGATTGAGTGATTTTTGGCATGCTTCTGTGATCCCTGAGGATCTCCTGTACCCTAGTTTCTTTGAGTGAACTTTGTCTGAGATTTGACCTGAATATCAATTACCACAGAGAATCCTCTTCTACTTCCTCAAGTTCCCCCAAGATAGAGGGCAGTCTCAGATGCAGGCCCCTTTGGCAGACCTGGGGTTTCATGTAAAGACAGGTCCCCTGGAGTTTGGGAAGGGTGGGCTTACCTGGCTTTTCTGGCTTTGATATCTCCTTATGCTACTTCACCATAAAAGCCACGTGGTGGCGGTGGTGGCAGCTTGCTCTTAGAAGCGTCCTTCTTAGTTCTCCTCACCATACTTCTTGGTCTTTGACTTGTCCTTTGTGGTTTCTGACTGCTTAATAGAAACTTTGCTCTCATGACTCCATGGCTATGTGGAGCCTACTATTCGCAGCCTTGACTGGATATGCCCCCAGACCCCATGCTTATCCACAGAAACCATGGATGTATTGATGCTGGTCCCTCAGATACCTATGGCTTCCCTCTGCTTTCTCCAGCATGGCTGGCTGCCCAGTGTCTCATGACCACTGGTGGCCTTGTCCATTGTCATGTTCTCTGGGGGCTATCCTGTCACCTAGTTGGGTTGTAAATGATATGAGTTGTGGGTTTTGAGTTTAATTTCTCAGTGTGCTTTTGCTATGGTCTCTGGGGCAATACCACAGTAGTTGCCATATGTTCAGAACCCCCCAGTGGGAGTTAAAGCTGATGGTAGCAGGGCTTGCCATGGTTGTCCAGCAATAATTCATACAGTGTCCTGGGTATGACATGAAGCCAGCACAAACTGGCACAAAGCTGTGTTTTGGTAATGTGTCTTTTCTCCCAAGAGAATGGCTGTTCATTTAGGTGGCAGAGACTCAAGATCTAGGCCTAGTCTGGGAGGAGGCCTCCCCTAGGGTGTGCACAGGGGCTCTGCTGCTGTTCAGCTGAGATCCCAAGTTATAAGCGCTCAGCTGGCTTTCTAAATCCCTGCCTGCCACTTTGAAAGAACCTCCCTGACTAGGGGAGAAGAGGTTAGGCAAGCCTGTGGCTCTCCTCCCTCTCTCTATTCTAGGACTTTCTTCAGCAGCCACTCATCTCTGCCTTGGCTTCCCTCCCTAATTATAAAGCAGTTTTCAACCCAATAAACAGCCTTGCCCAGCTAATAGAGTCGAGCAGTGCCCTGGTGGCCTCTGCCTTTGTCCTCCCAGGCTCACAGCTCAGGTTATGTCTCACCACCCCCACATTTAATGAGCAGAAAAGTATTGTTTCTTGAAGACACAATTCAAAAGGCATTTGCTACCTTCCCTGAGATAACAGGCCTTTTGAAAGGCAGAGCCGAGAGCAGTCATGCCTTCCTGTGGCTGCCATGAGTCACGTTAATAGCTTCCTAGCCCCTGATTGGCCAACAGCTCTGGAGGCTGTGTCTCAAGTTCATTAAACTTCATTTGAGAGGTGTGTGCCTGGACCCCAGAGCCCATGTTTCTTTTTCCAGCTTGAGCCTCTAACTCCTCTTTACACACTGGTGACTCCGGGCGAGATGAAGAAACGGTCCCATTGACTCTGCCTCTCCCCTGGCGGTGAGACAGATATCTTTGGGTACTGGGATGCATCAGCCTGACCTTTCACCTCACAAGGATCCTCAGGACTGGAAACTCAGAACAGAAGTAGAAACTGCTGCTGAGAGACTCTCCTGATCACACCCTGCCTGCTCAGGAAAATTCTGCCTTCCTCACAACTCCCAACGAGTCATCTACATTTGGTCCTTTGTTTAAATGTATCTACAATGCCCAGCTATCCACATAAAATAACTCTCAAGAGAAGTTGGTGAGCTGGCGAGAAGGTTTCGTGGCTAAAGTGCTCGATAAGCAAGCCTGACATCAGAGTTCAATACCTGAATCCCACAAAGTTGTCTTCTGACCTACACACACACCATGGTATGTATGCATGCTCGAGCACACACACACACACACACACACACACACACACACACACGCACACACACATAGGCATACATGCACACACACTCATGCAGTGCACATGCACACAATAGTAATTAACTACTCTGTTAAGGCATCTCTGACTTTTGCCATGTGAACCATGTATCCTGACATACACTTAACATCTTAAACATGAGAGTGTCAACCCCCGTATGTGTCTTTTGCCTGCTTGTCACTGCCCCTCCTCTCCGTGTCCTGGTGGAAGTAACTTCCTGTACACAAACACTGTGCTTTCCTTCACTCTGTCCAGCTGGAGTGTCATTGTGCTGAACTCTTTTTTACCCCCAAGCAAGCAGAGTGAAAATGCTTGACTTGCAAGACAAAGAGAACTGAGGTTTCCATTCTGGCTTTGCTCTAACTTCCTGTGAAACTGGGATGAATTAGTTAGTTCAGAGCCTCAGAACCTGTAGAATGGGTATGAAATCCCTACCATCACCTTGTGGCCACCAGAGTAATCTGATAATAAATGTGTCTGTAGCCAGGCTTGGAGCAATGGAAACGATTAAGATGTAACTGCCTTTAATAGGAAGCACTCCCACCAGCGAACGTGCCACCCACTGCCAGAGAGAAGTCCTTTGACACTTGCCCTGTGGGTGAGCATCGTCCTTTTCTCCTGTGTTGTTAAGGGTGTGCTGGACAGCCAGTTAAGGAAATCTGAAATACCCATGGTCACACTGAGAGCAAAGAAACCCAAACCCAAAGTGAGTCCAGCTCATCAGCAGTGAGGGTGGTGGAAAGAGAACCTGAGACACCTCTGCCCCTTTCCCTCTCTGGGTTAGACTTGAGCCAAATGTTTCCCATTCCTGGCTCTTTGCATAGTCTTTTCCCTTGGACATGCTATCCAAAGAGAATCCGGCATCCACAGAGAGTCTGGCACCCACAGAGAGTCCAGCACCCACACAGAATCCAGCACCCACAGAGAGTTCAGCACCCACACAGAATCCAGCACCCACACAGAATCCAGTACCCACAGAGAGTCCAGCACCCACACAGAGTCCTGCACCCACACAGAATCCAGCACCCACAGAGAGTCCGGCACCCACAGAGAGTCCGGCACCCACAGAGAGTCCAGCACCCACAGAAAGGCTCTCCCCTTATCTCTCCACTGTTGCCTCCAGAGGGGAGGGTGGTCTCAGATGGAATCTCTTTTACCGAGTGTTGCTGCAAAGACTAAGAGATGAGTCCATGCCTGCTGGTCCTGGATCCCTCCTGGCCTTTGTCTTTCCTTGTCCATTTCTGCCCACAGTTCCCTCTCCCACTCATCCCCACCTCCTGTGTGTTCTGGTTCCTACCACTGCCCTCTGTCCCCACACACTTAAATGTCACCATGCAACAACAGAATGCCATGCTTTTTCCCAGCATCTTGGGGAAGGAATTTCTTTTTGATCCATTTGGTGTAAAGAGTACTCATGGGACACATTCAGGAATCCTTGCCAGTCTCTCACCAATGTGGTTCACATGGTTGGCATGGTTGGCTAGGGCTAAAACCAGCAGAGCATTTCCCAGAACTGCCCCTCTCCTGCCTGCCTCTTACAGACTTCCTTGTCTCTAAAAGTTCCTATTTATCTTCTGCTGGGAGATGCCCTGTCTCTGGCCTGTAGATCAGGGAAAATGGCCATCTAGAGTTCTGCTCTGGGCTATAACATGAAGGGATGGTGGGGATACTGTGTTCCTCCCCAGAGCAATAGGTCAGAAGGGGAAGGAACCCTTTCCAAATTCGTCTGAATGGACACAGCCTCTCCCAGAGGAGCTAGGAGCTCAGAGCCCCTCAGCCCTTCACATTCTCTTCTCCAGACCTCACTAGGCTACATCTCAACATGACTCTATGCAGCCATACTGCAGGTCCTCAGGGCAGCAACCACAGCTGAGTCATCCCTTTGTCCCTAGTGACATAAAGCTACTAAAGGTTTGCTGAGAGGCACAGACTCTTCGTTCAGCTGAGGGGTCCTAGCCTCTGTGTGTGGACAGCAGCCCAGCCACGCCCAGAGACCAGATGGATGGCGGTGGCGCACGCCTTTAATCCCAGCACTGGGGAGGCAGAGTCAGGCGGATCTCTGTGAGTTTGAGGCCAGCCTGGGCTACAGAGTGAGATCCAGGACAGGCACCAAAACTATACACAGGAAACCCTGTCTCAAAAAACAAAAACAAAACAAAAAAAAAAAAAAGAAAGAAAGAAAGAAAAGAAAAGGAAAACCTCAGAGACCATTTGCTCATCACTCAGGGGCCAGATGAGCAATTACTCTGTGAATTCAGATTTCCATTAGCTTGTCTTTTCTACCTAGACACTAGATTGCCATACAACGACTAGTTTAGCCCTACTCACCTCACCCAGTGACTCTCACCAGGGCCACCGCACTCTGGATTGTGTTAGGCTGTTGACCAGCACTCGGGAGAAAGGGAGGGATTCTTCCTGTGTAGTTACATCACCCAAGCCAGCTCCTCTGGCTCAGCTGGGCTGGGGACCTTAGACACTGCCCTAGGTCTCACCCAGGGGCTCTCACACCATTGGCTCGCTTCTTCACCAGGTCTGTCTTCCTGTTCATTTTCGGCATCCTAGAAGGAGAGCTGAGGCTGTCAGCAAAAGCATCCCTGCTGCTTTCCGGCACTGTAAAAATTAGAAAACCATTTGTAAATGGTTCAAACAAATCACACACACACACACACACACACACACACACACACACACACAATCACACATACTCATAAACACAGACACAGTCACACACACAATCACACAGACACAATCACATATACACAGTCACACACACACACAAATACACAGACAGCCACACATACACATATATACACAGTCACACAGACACAATCACACACACAATCACACAGACACAACCACACACACAATCACACACACAATCACATATATACACAGTCTCTCTCTCTCTCTCTCTCTCTCTCTCTCACACACACACACACACACACACACACACACACACACACACACACTCAGAAGAATTAATCGGCTTTGTCAAGCCCTTGGACACTCTAGGGGGAGGCTGTAGGGAGCGGCCTTTTGAAAAAGCATTCAGTGTCTTCATTGACTTTGAGTGGACCTCCTGACCTGTGTCCTCTCCAGGTCAGCACACCAACACCTTGCACACTCTCTGAGCCCACAGTGAAGGGGGCAGTAGAAGATTGGTTGGCGGGGGTCTTCAGATGAGAGGCCCCGCCTTTGCTGTGCAGGTCTATCTTTCTCAGCCTCGGGCCCTTCCTCCTGTGATGTCACTCTCTAGGCTCAGGCCCCCTGCTCGATGCAGCACATCTCTGTTGAATCACACACTCGACACTCCCCTATCTTGTGTGCCCCCACCTTTCGATTTCTCAAGGAGCCCACATTCTGTCCCACAGGCTGATCTGAAGCAAGATCAGCAGCTCTTCCCTGCTCTTGATGTCTAAGGGCCTCCCTGAGTTTCCACAGAGCCGCTGAAGAGAGTAAGCAGAGACCAGAAGAAGCAAACTTTCAGCTAGTTACCATCTCCCCCCCTCCGAGCTCCCAGTCCCGTTCTTAATTTCCTGACCAGCTTGTGCCCCTCCCCCGCTCCCTCCGAGCATCTGTGGCGGTTTCGAATTGAGCCCTGTACCTGCTGCTCTCAATCCTCAACATACCATACCAGTTGCATAGCCAAACAGCGAACTGCCAGCCATCTGCCATCCCAAGGCAGAATTTACATTGTTTTATCTTAAAATAACGCCTCCGGAATAGCAAGCCACGCTATGCATCAGGTTTTAAAATTGACAATCAGCCAGAATTAAAAACAAATACCAAATGGGCATAAAAAAAGAACAGGGTGTGTGTGGCAGGGGGGTGGGGGGCTGGCATTTGACAGAGAGCTTATTTTTCAGCTTTTTTTTTTTTTTTTTTTTTTACCTGACTTTCTACCAAAATAGCTATGCCACTTAATTTTATCCACAACCGCAGGAGCTACTTATAGTCTAAGAATATTAACATGTTCCTTTCCTGGCTCTGCACAGAAATGCGGGTCTGAGGGCCCAGAGCAGTGGCCTCCGACCTAGAGAGATGGTACCTACCGTAATCCCACACTGCCTCAGCGTCCTTGCACTGGGCTTCCTTCCTGTGGCTTCCTCAGAAAAAGCTTAGGCGGGACAAGATGGAGTTCCTTGACCAAGATACATGCTGACTCATGGGTGAAGCACACCTCGAACCCAGGACTCCTGGCCCCACCTCTCCCCTCCTTGGCCTGTTTCGACTCACCATTGTGCTAGAGAAGGCCCTCCAACACCCTTTTTTTTGTTTGTTTGTTTGTTGGTTGGTTGGTTGGTTGGTTTTGTTTTTCGAGTCAGGGTTTCTCTGTGTAGTTTTGGAACCTGTCCTGGAACTCATTCTGTAGCCCAGGCTGGCCTCGAATTCACAGAGATCTGCCTGGCTCTGCCTCCCGAGTGCTGGGATTAAAGGCATGCGCCACCGCCGCCACCACCACCGCCACCACCGCCTGGCTCCCTTCAGTTCTTAATGTCAACCTATAGCAGCCTTCAGGACAGACAAGAATGAACAGGGGCTGGAAAAAATAGCTGAGCAGTTAAGAACTCTTGCTGTATTTTTGTTGTTGTTGTTGTTGTTTTGTTTGTTTGTTTTGTTTTGCAGTGGACCCAGGTTCAATTCCAAGCACCCACATAGCATCTACAACTCCGGTTCCAAGGAATCCAATGCCCTTTCTGGCCTCCTCAGGCACCAGGCACACACACAGTGCACAGATATACATGAAGGCAAAACACCCATGCCTATAAAATAAAATAGATAAGTCTTCAAAAAATTAAAAAGGATGGGCACACATATACCTGCAGGGCTTGGGGGGACACCAGGGACCGGTGATGTTGGCCCGTGGTCTCAGAGGAAGAGCCACCACCATATCTGGATGGGTTTCCAGGGCAGATGGTCTCAGAGGAGTGTTTTATTCTGCAAGAGAGAAAGAAAAAGAGGCTTTGGGCTTCTTTTAGAGAAACCATTCCAAGCAAAAGCAGGTTGGGGGAAGGTGTGAAGTCTGAGTGGGCTGAGGAAGTACAGGGCTCACAATCTATACCCAAGCTGCCTGCCTGCTGTTTGCAGCGGCACCGTGGGTGTGTCGGTCCGAGCTGGGAGGCTCAGAGGAAGCTCAAGCAAGACATCAGGTGGTCAGAGCCAGGCTGCTCAAGGTGGGAACTCCCCAGGAGCCAGCAGGCGGGGACATTGACTGACTTTCCTGTCTAAGCGCTCCAACCTGCTCTAGACCGGAAGCCTCCAGCTTAGCCAGGCTTCGATGTGGGTTGAAGCATGAGAGGAGCTGTTACTGCGTCCGCTTGCTTTAGCCTGTGACTAGATGGAGGCCCATCCTTCTAGAGCTGCCTCTCATCCCCAGTGGATCAGGACCCTCTTCCCTCCCTGTGCCCTCAACAACCTATGTTGAGTGCTGGTCTCTCTGCCCCTCTTGTGGGTCCCTTGAGATCCACAGCCACCTTCCCGCTCTGTGGGTCCTAAGCAACATCCTCCATTTGTCAATACCCGATGCCTCGGTAATAGGGGCTGGACTGACTCTGCAGACCCGAGGCCTGGGGCCTGGAGTCACACGTCTGAGAACCCGTGTCTGAAGTCCTGAAGTCACCAAGGCAGTGAGCACTCTGACTCCTTCTGTTAAGAGTATACCCATGTGCTAGCCTTCCTGCATTTCTCTTTACTGTAACATAACTCAGTTTATTATTAATAAAATAACCCTGCTAATTGATGAGCCAATGCAAGCATGGGACACTGCTTTGCCCCAGTCACAGCTGCCGAGGAAACCCTGGGACCCACGGCTCACAAGAGCTCTGTGGAGGTGGTCCCACTGCTCCGTCTCCAGCACTGGTGGCCCTCACCAGACCAGGACATCTATACACTGGGGACAGTCTACCTGATGCCCACAGCCAACGGGGTGGGGGTGGGGTGGTCAGCTGAGAAGAACCCTCCAACTAGAAGAAAATGCCTAAGAGACTGATGCTGCCTCCAAGGACTAGCCGGGCTGTCCCTCCAAGACAGAGGATGTGCTCTCTCAGTCGAGAGGACAAGACGGCTGTGCTTGCTTATTACAAGGGACAGAAAAGGGGCGCTCCCTACTCTAGGTTGCAGGGGAGACTTGTGTGTGCTAGAGCTGGCCATCAGGAAGCAAGTGGAACTGCCTAGCAGAAGAGCCCTCTAGCAAACAGAGGAGTGAGGGTCTCACAGAGCAGGGACAGGCAGCCGTGGAGTGACCACCTGTCACAAAGGCATGGGAAGGAACTACAGAATGTCATCCATCCTTCCCAACGCTAAGAGCCATTTGTTCAAAGCCATTACTCCAAACAGTGCATACAGCAGCAGTGAAGGCTGGGGAGATGGCTTGTGCGTGTGCGTGCGTGCGTGTGTGTATGTGCGTGTGTGTGCGTGCGTGCGTGTATGTGTGTGTGTGTGTGTGT
This sequence comes from Peromyscus maniculatus bairdii, assembly GCF_049852395.1. Lineage (NCBI taxonomy): Eukaryota > Metazoa > Chordata > Mammalia > Rodentia > Cricetidae > Peromyscus > Peromyscus maniculatus. Next base: position 62,365,253 of record NC_134860.1, on the reverse strand, counting down.
GTGTGTGTGTGTGTGCATAAAATGCCTGCCATGCAAGCATGAGAAACTGAGTGTGATCTCCATCACCTATACAAAAATCAAGCATGGTGGTGTGAGTCTGTAACCCTAGCATAGAGAGGCAGAGGAACGTCAATCCTACAGCTTGCTGGCCAGCTAGCCTAGTCAATTAATGAGCTTGAGGTTCAGGGAGAGACCCTGCCTCAAAAACCAAGCTGGAGAGCAATAGAGAAAGATACTCAATGTTGACTTCTGGATCCCATATACATATATATGCACTTGTACACAAGCATGCACATAAATATGTACATATATACACAAACATACACACACACACACAAGCATATACAAACACACAGAGATAGAACAGTGGTTGGGATGATGTAGCCTTTTGTTATATTACATTTTTTAAATTTTACTTATTTTTGTGTGTTTGTGCTCACATGCATGTGGCAGTCAAGGATGGCTTGTGAGAGCTGGTTCTCTACTTCCCCCATGTGTGTCGGGGGGCTGCACTCTGGTAGCCAGGCTGGGCAGCATACACCATACGCCACTCAACCATCCCACTGCCCCATCCGCTGCTTTTATACAGAATAAATCGTTTCACGTCTACTCCTGCTCACTCGTGAAAACGTGACCAAATACCTGCAAATAGTCAAAAAGACACAGTTGAACCCGAGATCTGCTAAAAGGTGTCTCCCTCTGCAAAACCAGGACAGGGAAGAGAACATGGTCCCTCCTGGCCTGCACGAGCCCAAGCTGTAAAGCCACATGTGTGCTCAGGGCCAAAGTCAGTATGGCCCTGTCTTGCCCATCTTGCTTCTAGTGATGACACCTGTGTGACATGGCTGACTGTCAGCATGAACATGTATGTGTGTTCTGCAGTAGAAGAGCGCCGCTCCCTCGTAAAGCAGGTGTGAGCAGTACCTGACCCTGAGCGAGTGTCATTGCTGAGGAGGCTTCTTGGACAGTGCCTCCCTATTGATCTGAGCCTTCATCTCAGCAGCACCCTCAGCGGGAGGAATCTGCCCCTCCCCCAGCCCCGGAGCCAGCGTCACTATTTTCTTGTTAACAGTTAGCAGCTTAGCATCCTCTCTTCTATGGCAGTGTCTCGACATTCATCACTCTCGGGTGCCTGCTGTATCCTTGCTGCTTCTTCCCAGGAGCCAGGGCAGTCAATTCTGAAGGAGTCTCTGTCAAACAGCCAGACCCCTGCCATGGAAAGACAGGTGTGTAGGAACAAGGGCATGGGGTCCAGCAACTCAAAAGCAGGTATTGGGACCCAGCCTTTTGATTCTCAGAGGGTTTAGGATGAACTCTGCATCTGTTTGAGGTGGGGAAGAACGCTTTTATATCCCAGTGGTTAAATATCTAGTGATGAGTTATTAAAGGCCATAACTAGTGAATATTTGTTCACATTAAGTACTAAAGACTCCTTATGTAATGCCAAATGTGGTTGTTTTCATTTTTCATAACATCCTTTTTGAAAAAGGAAGAAATACAGATTCCTAGCCCCCCATCTCCAGCTAGAAGTAATCTAGACAAGGTTATGCAGAAAACCATAATCGTGACCCTACTGCCACCTAATGGTAGACAGCCTTAATTGCAGATAAAGTGCCTCAGAGATCAGACATTGTATTTTAAAGATAAAATCACAGCAAAGAAGAGGCCACCCAGCTAGAGGGAAAGATTTTGTGCAAGTAAGACACTTTCACCTTATGACCTTACTTGCTTTTATTGGTAGGATTGCCTTAGGCACGAGTCCATTAAGGAAAAAATATAAAAGAATCATGAAAATTTACACTATATCAAAATTTGACTTTAGTGTAAAAAACTGTTTTGAAAAATGGGATACAGATTAAAATAATTATTAAAACACGATAGCTCATGTTCATCCAGTATCATATGGATTGCAGGGCAATAGCCAAATAATTTAATAGACTTGGTTAAGGTCTATTAATTGAAGAAAGAAAGAAAGAAAAAAGAAAGGAAGGAAGGAAGAAAGGGAGAGAGGGAGGGAGGGAGGGAGGAAGGAAGGAGAGAGAAAGAGAGAGAGAGAGAAAGAAAAAAGAAAGGAAGGAAGGAAGAAAGAGAAAGAAAGAAAGGAAGGAAGGAAGGAAGGAAGGAAGGAAGGAAGGAAGGAAGGAAGGAAGAAAGAAAGAGTTTTCAAAATATCAATAGGACAAAATTACATATGCATATGTGAAAATTGCTGATTATTTTTCTGGGGTTTAAAATACAGCAGGAAGTAGAAATGTATCCACTAATTCATTCTTTCTGAGATTATGGAAGCAGGAGTTTGACACTGAGGTTACCACACGGGAAGTTCTCCATAACTCTGGTCCTTCATAGGAAGGACCTGTCTGGTCTTTTTTTGAAGAAGAAACTCACTGCTGAGCCCTCACTGACAGGCAAGCTCCCCTTTATAAACCTGTGCTTTGCCGTAACTCTTTGCTTCCTGCTCTATCAATAGGCAGCATCTGTATTTCGCTTTGTAATTGCAAAAGGCTTTCTCATGTCATTTTCATCCTCCTGGCCACAAGATTGGTACCGATGATGGCTAGCTTTAATTGCCAACTTAACACAACCTTGAATCACTTGAAGAGACAGTCTCAATGAGGGATTGTCTACTTTTGATTGGCCTGTGGGCATGTCTGTAGGAGATTATTTTAATTAAGTTGGTTGATTTGGGAAGACCCAGCCCACTGTGAGTGGCACCATTCCCTAGGCAGGAAATCCTGAACCGTGTGAGAGTGGATGCCCTGAGCATGTGAGCAAGCGGGCATTTCTGTCTCTGCTCTTGACTGTGGATAGAATATGCTGTGGTCAGTTTCTTCAGGCTCCTACCACTGTGACTTCCCCACAGTGATGGACTGTAACCCAGGAGTGTACGCTGAAATAAACCCCCTTCTTTCCCAAGTGACCCTTTGTCAGAGCACTTTATCAGAGCCACAGAAATGAAACTTGGCTTTCCAGGTGGGGAAACTATCCATTCGAGGAAATGACGTGATTTTCCTGTTGTCACACACAAGTGGCACAGGAGGAGGGTGGATTGGCCTTCCTGACTCTATCCCATGTTTCTCCCACCATGAAGTGTTGCTTCCCAAGACACAAATCAGGAATGGAAGACTCTCTTGTGTGTGACGGCAGAGTTCTCCCGTAACCAGTCAAGGCAGCTGGCAGGAAATAACCCCATGAAGGTTGTGAGGAAAGCTACTTCATGCATGCAGAGTGTGATGCACATGGCTTTTAATTCAGGGTCGGTTGTCATTCATTCATTTCTTCACCTGACAATGTCATACAACAGCAGTGACCTTATCCCTTCACCGTACTCTCAGAGGGCAAAGGCCCGGTCAGTGGCCTTGGGGATTCTTGTCTCTGCCAACCGCTTTTCCTGCCCAAAGTGTATCCTGAGACTCTGAAGCTGCCTTGGGAAACAAGAAGCCCCCCCCCCCCCGCCATGGAAAAGTCTTGTTGATAGCCTGAGATTGGCGTACATGCTTGTTATTTTGCTGGGTGACTTAAGTCAGCATGGGAATTTGCTGGAGCAGATAGGTGTCTGTGTTGCCATGGAGAGTAGGTGCTGGCAGTTTGTTCCAGAATGTGTGCCACACATCTTCATAGTCAGGGCATGAGAGAATGTGTCTTTGGTAGGCTCTAAGACTGCTCTCCACTGCCCTCCCTGCAGAGGGTCCTCGCCCTGGGCACATTATGCCTCCAGGGATGTCTTCAGATTGCACTCACACACTGCCCACCTCCAATGCCCAAGGAAGACACAGAGTTCCCTGTCATAAGAGGCGACTGTTATTTATATCATGTGTAACTTGGAATAAGATCTGGAAGGAAATAAATTCCAGAAGGCATTTGAAAGACAAAAAAAGGAAGTGGTTTGGCTCTTCAGCCTCTAGAGATGGTACAACCTTAACGTCAGGGGAAAGTATAGGTTATGGGTGTGGGGAGTCTGCCTCCATGGACCCTTCTTCCTGCTGGACAGAGGGAGTGTCCTCAGACCCACACGTTGGCCCCTGCCTTCCCCAGCCCCATCTAGAGCCAACAGAAGAGCAGCACAAGCCTTCCCAGGGGGTCCCTGTGCTTACGTGAGGGTCATGGTTTGAACGTGAAATTTCCCCACCAGCACTTTGTCCCCAGCCGTTGGTCTCAGAGCGTTTAAGAGCTGAGGCCTAGCTGGAGGAAGCAAGTCCCTGGAGCGTCGGCCTTGAGGTTTATAGACCGGCCCTACTTCGGGTCCAGTCACTCTCTGCTTGCTGGTCCACACAGATGTCAGCAAACCATCTTAGATCCTGCTCCCATCACAGCCTCGAGCCCCTCCCATCCCCACACCTGCCCTACCAGGATAGACGGTACCATGAAACCCTGAGCCCGAGCAAATCCTTCCCTTCTTAAGTTGCTTCACACCAGGCATTTGGCTACAGCCAGAAGCAAAGCAAATCAACTTACAGAATGATGGAAGCATCTGTTTCTTGTACTCAGCTGTTAGCCTGGCCAAGTGAAGGCAGGTGGGGAGGAGGAAGAGGCCGGTCATCTGTCCTAACGGTGTGTGGATCCCTCCGGAAGCCCAGGAGGCTGTACACACTCCACCAGGTCCCCCTCCCCACCTCCCTGCACTCTGCTGGGGCATCCTTGTTTGCATTGATGCCATTGTCCACATCTGCCGTCTCCGGAGACCCCTACCTGAGAGGAAGCCCTGTGGCACCTGCTCTACTTGGTCCTCAGACTCTGGATCCTGTGGGCCATGGGAGGTGGCAGGCCCAAAGTCGATTCAAGACCTGACTCTTTGATTCTGTGACGAGGAAGTCTCTCTAGGTCTTCACACTTTGCCGTCCTGTCCTCCTCCAAGTGAGATCAAATGATGCTGACACCCGCCTCGGCCGAACCCTGGGGATTTGAAGCTGCTGCCCTTGTGTTTGGTGATAGATCACATCCAGAATGATGGCCCAGTATTGGCAGACACATGGCCCTTGGAGGAGCCTTGTCCTCCCTTAGGCCAGGCCGTAGCCTCCCATCTTTCACCTTCAGCCCTCCTGGGCTTCCCTGCTGGGTGTGGTAAGCGGCACAGGGCAGCCCCTGCCATGTGAGCCAGAGGGGTCCAATTAGGAATTAAGAAAGAGCCGATTATAATCACAGGCCTCATTGAACTGAAAGTGTTCAGAGTAATTTTCCAAGTGAACTCTGGGGAGATGGTTTTCACTGTGCTTGCAGATAGGATAAACAGATTCTGTACGTCTATGTATGGGGGTGGGGGGGCGTCTGCAGCATATTGTCCCAAGTGAAAAAGAATGGGGTTGCTTTCTCTCCTCCTAGGTAAATAAACCAAGTCTGAGGCTCTGACTTAGACAACCACTGTGCTCTTAGCAACAGAACGGATCCAGTCAGAATGTACCTACCCTCCCACTCCCCTCTGGATGGGAACAAAGAAGGCAGCCAGCAAGCAATTAAACAAAACTAAGATTGAAAAACCATACTGAACAACACTGAGCCGTGCAAGACAGGCTGGGGGGGGGGGGGGGTGCCACAGGGATTTTTGAGAGAAGCTTTCGGGTGGGTCTGGGGGTAATAATTGCAGTAGGAGCCCCCAGTTTGGAAGGTTTGAGTGGGACTTCATTCCCAAGCCTTTCACACTGGCAGCTCCTATTTTAATTATTGTCCCCTGATCTCTTGACCCTAGACTGAGAATGTAGCTCAGTGGTCCATCCAGTGCTTGCCTAGCCCACACAAGGCCCAGGGTCCATCTGTAACAGACAAATAAAGAAGATGGAGGAGGGGGGAGGGGAGGAGGGAGAGAGAGAAGGGGAGGGAGGAGGGAAGGGAGGAGGGGGAGGAAGAGGAAAAGGGAAGTAAATAACTAATACCACTTTAATAAACCTCAATAAAACTTTTAAACAGTAGGGATTTGTTCCCCCTCATAGAATCAACAGTGTGTCAAACACTGTGCTGAGTGGTGATTGACAGGCATGTTCATATTTAATTTTTCCCATTCCTCCAGCCTATGAAGTAAGGTCTGTTGTTATTGTTACTTTCCAAAGTAAGATTAGATAAATTGTGCTGAGTGACTCATTTGGGTGGGAGCTATGACTCCAACCCAGGCCTGTGTCTGGTGCCAGCACCATGTCATACCGCTGCCTACGAAGACCTCACGGAGGAAAGGGGGGCAGATCTGTCACTTGAATAGGGTCAAAGTTGGCCTTTCTTGGGAGAATGCTCCCAGAAGGAAGCCAGTGTGACTAGAGGCACAGAAGGAGAGCATGACCCAGTACAAGGACCCAGGACACCTGTTTTATGGCTGTCCTGGAAAGAGGTCATGTCCAGGGCCCTGCAGATCAAGTGGGAAAAGGTGGAGCGAACTGGATTAGGAGAGACCTTCAAAGCCAGGCCAAGGGTGTATGTATGGTCTGGCAGGGCAGCCCTGGAGCTTCCGAGGGCCCCTCTGTCGGAGCAGATGAGAAAGTTATCTGAGGGGATCTTGAATGAGGTTGTCGGTGTGGTGCCCAAGGTTTGGGGTCCGCGGGAAGCCTGAGCAGCCCCGAGGGCAGATGTGAGCTCATACACTGCCTTCCCCAGCGCACACTGCTCAGGCTGCTCCTGGCTTCCTCCTCGCAAGCACAGGAAATGTGGGGGAGACATTCCCCTGCTACCAGACTGATTGATCGAGAAGTCAAGCTGCCTTATGTTCAGCACTGAGAGCTGATGGGCTTTTGTTCTTTAGGCCAGATTGCTAGGAAGCTTTTCACCCCAGAGCACTTTGCCTGTGGAGCTCATGAGAAGTACAGGAGTGAATGCAGATGACAGATTTGAGTTTTATGGACAGAGCTATACCAGGGGGAATAGCGGTGTTCCTCGGCTCGGGGCCTGGAGGTGTCAGGTCTGCCGGCTGCCTCAGTGGAGCTCCTGACGCCCCTCGAGCAGGCCTCAGCACCCTGTTGGAAAGTAGTGATGGACCCCAAGTCTGTTGTATGCCAGACTGCTAAGGCACCTGACTTAGCGTCCTGTGTGAGGAAGGTATTGTGGGCCTAATGGTACAGATCAGCGAAGTCAGTCATACAAACGTTGTGTAACTTGCTCCAGGCTGACACTAGTCTTTCCGTGGGTCCCCTTCTTTTTGCTAGAGTTCACAACCGTGCAGAAGGAGCTGGCCAGGTCAAGGTCTTTGCTTTGCAGCCTTCAGAGTCCTGCTGTTTCATTTGCATTTCCCGACTTGATTTGTCTTTGAAATCTCTTGTGCATCTGCGCAGACAAGAGGGCTTTGGCCCTGACTTTCAGAGTCACACCTGCTCCCTCCCTCTCTCCTGCCCCCCTCTCGCTAAGCGTCTCTCCTCTACATCCCCCATACACTTAGCACCAAGCGGGGCTGTCATCTGCTCTCAGGCAGCCTGACCTCTAGTTAGACTAAAGCCATCGGGAACAACCTACATCCCACTGCACACAGAGGCCCAGTCAGGGGTTGTCAGCTCAACGCCGATGGACCACTCGAAGGGAGCTTTGGCCTTTGAGGTAGATGAAGCTCTGCTCTGTCCTATCCAAGGTGGTCCCATCATTTTTATTTGCAGAACAAGATTCCTCTCTCTCTCTCTCTCTCTCTCTCTCTCTCTCTCTCTCTCTCTCTCTCTGTGTGTGTGTGTGTGTCTGTGTGTGTGTGTGTGAATTTCTTTTGTTCTTGTTTTTTATTTTATATATTTATCGTTGTTGTTGATGTTTGTGTGTCTGGTATGTGTGTAAGTACACAGGACCACATGCTGTGGTGTGCATGTGAAGGACAGAGGACAACTCTCAGAAATGGTTCTCTCCTTCCATGTGGGTTCCAGGGATTGACTTCAGATCATCAGGTTTGTGTAGGAAGAGCCTTTACCCGCTAAACTATCTTGTCGGCCCATGTGTTTCTGTCTCGTTGCCCGCTGGAGTGATTTTTGTGAACCAGTGGTTCGGGGATGCCTCAGAAAGAGCAAGGACGGAGGGCAGCCTACCTATCCCAGCAGGTGAACCCCAGGCAAGGTCAGTGGAGGCCGTTCCACCTGACTTCCAGCCAAGTGCCTGGGCTTTGGCTTTTTCAGAATGGCAGTCCTTTGCTAATCCAGCAGCCAGCTCTCCTTGCCGGTTCACCCGTGGGAGACGACATCACACCAGAGACCAGGGACAATGCACAGGCACACCCACAGTTTCCTAACAACCTGATGACAACCAGCAACTCACTTGGGGATCAAGGTTGTGAAATAGGGACTTGTCAAGCAGCTTCCATGGTCACTGCCATTCTGGGATGGCTGCCTTGCCTTGGCTTCTCTGAGTGTGGTAGTTGATTCTGATCACTCAAATGAGTTAAAAAAAAAAAAAAAAAAGACCTAGGGCATCGAGGCACACCTCTAGACATGCCTATGAGGGTATTTTTAGAGAATTTTGACTGAGCAGGGAAGACCCACCTTGAATGTATGTGGCATCATCCCACAGGCTGGGCTCCCAGACTGAATGCAAAGAGGAATTGGATAAAGAGCTCCGACGGTCCCCTCCTCTGCTTCTTGGTCTGCCGAGAGTCCCGGCCATACCTCCCAGCACCACAAACTCCACCATGCCTCCCATATATGGTGGATGGTATCCCCAATCTGTGAGCTGAAATAAGACCTTCCTCCCTGACATTTTGTCACAGAATGTTAAAAAAACAAAACAAAACAAAATAAAACACAAAAAACTGATACGCGGAGGAGGGGAGTCTCCCTCTTACTGCATCTGAAATGCCTTCAGGTTTGTTACATGCTTGGTTCTCATACTATGGTGCTGGTTTGAAGGTCTGTGGCCTTTAGGATGTTGGCTGGCAGGAACAGATCACTGGGAATGGCCCGTTGAGGGGGACGTGGCCTCTTGGGCCGGCCTGCTTCCTCTGCTTCCCTGTCCACACTGGTTAGAGAGAGCTGATCTAGCCATGTGTCTTCAGCTACACCTCCTTCTGTGCTTGTGTGTCTGTCAGGTGACTGGTCATGGTGATGGGAGACACAACTACACATCCCTCCCTTGCCCTAGAGTGGAACAGGGTATTAAAGCCAACCAAATCACACCAGGGAATGTTGAGGGGTAGATCTGGGGGTAGTTATTGGTAGGGAAGTTCCCAGCATGGGTTCCTGACCTTCCCCCACCAGGTTAAGACCTTCTCCCTGAAAGGCCTTGGTGACTGTGTCTCCCTGGATCGGTGGAGGGGCAGGGTCGGGGTATTTCACTATTTCACTCAGGTTTCCATAAGCGGATCCCCTTTCTGGTTGCAGGCTTCTATTTCTGACATTCTAAGTAGCGCACGTGTTCTGGTTTAGGGGACAGAAATCATTTTCCTCCGAGTGAATCTCTTGGCAGACATCCGCCCCACTTGTACACCGGAGGTCACACATGCCCTGCTAGTCAGCATTCCGCCAACATAACAAAATATCCGAGACCATCAGTTTCGAAAGAGGAGAAGCTTATCTGGGCTCAGTGCTGGAGATATCAGTCTGTGGCTGGCCCGTTGCTTTGGGGCCTGTGGTGAGGCTGCCCGTCATGGTGGGATCAGATGTGGCACACACTGCCCACCTCAAGGCATCTGAGAGGTAAAACAGCAAGGAAGAGGCTGACAGCCCATGTACCCCTTTCAGGGACTGCCACCCAGTAACCCGAGACCTCCACTGGGTCCCACCTCTAAAAGTTCCAGCACTTCCCAGTGGTGCCATGAGCTGGGGGATACTTTCCAATCCACAGTCCATTCCCCCTCCCTTCCCTTACATCTGTTCCTATGAGGAAGAGCCAAGGCCATGCCTCTCACTTAGCTCCAAGGCTCCTTCAGACCTGCATGGATATTTGCGTTGAAGTACAGATGAAGAAATTACCCAATGGGAGGTCCTGGCTAAGGCTGTTCTCACATCTGGCTTTGAACCTCAACTCTTACTGTGTGCCCTTGGGTGTGGCACATTGCCATTCTATTTTGCCTCAGTTTCTCAATCTGTAACGTGAGAATAAGGACAGTTCCTGCTTTCTGAGGATTAGCAAATAGTAAATGGTGTCCTGTGTAAAGGTCTTAAGAGAGTGGCTGACACACAGTATGTGCTCACTTAGCCTTTGTTTGAGACTAAAAACCCAGAAGAAAGCCGCCTTTTACCTCTCCAATTTATTTGAGTCTTAAGACTGGTTTCAGTTGCCCTGTTCAACTCTTTTAAAACCTAATTTTAATCATATTTGGTTCTTTGCGTGTTCTTGCCCGCACACATGCCATGATGTACTCACAGAGGTCCAAGGGCAGCTTAAAGGGAGCTGGTTTTCTCCTTTCACCGTGTGGGTCCTCGGGATTGAACTCAGGTCTGTCAAGGGTGGCAGGCCAGCATGTCCACCAGCTGAGTCATCTCGTTGGGCCACTCCATACAACTCTAACTGCTGCAAACATTCAGTGGCCGTCTAAACGAGCTGCTGTACGCTGAGGACTGAGTGGAAGTCCTGCCTCTCCAGGAACCTTAGTCTAGTGGAAGCAGTTTCCCCTGGGCACAGCCACAGCCAGTGCACAGGCGCTTTCTGTGCGTTACAAAAAGATCTCCCTTAAACTTAGGAGGATGGGGGTCTTAGACAACCTCCATTCTCTATGTGCGCTGCTGGGTAAGACTTTCAGCTTCCTGGGTGTGACTTGGGTCCACAGAGCCGTGCCTTCTCTCCCTGTGGCTGCTCACACGGCCATCCTGTATAGAGAGACCACGTTGGGGCCTCTTCACGGACTGGCTTGCAATGCTTTCTGGAACCGTTCCCCCTCTATACAGGTGGGCCCAGCCAGAGGGTCAAAACCAGGCCAGTGTGCCCACATGGTTCTACATTAATTACACTTGACACTCTTGGCTAGTAGCCTCCCCAACCGGAAGGTGGCCTGGATCCCTGTAAAGGGGATTTCTGCCAGCATCTTCTATGCGGGACCCCTGACTGGAGGCACAGCTTGCCTTGTTATGAACCAGAGCCTTTGATGTCACTTGCAGGCATTTCCCCCCTCTGTCAGAAGCCCTGTCTGTTCTTGTAGCTGCATGGTATGGTCTGTAGGTTGGTGGATGAGAAAAAGACATCTAGAATGGGTGAGACCAAAGGTGGGTGGTTATTTTTGGTTTTGTTTTTATTTTTCATCAGAGATGTACGTTGGTTTGACCTCTGCCTACCAAGATAAGTCCCAAAATGGCACAGAGGCCCTGAGGAAGCCATGAGCTGGAAATAAGTGATCAGCTGATGCCTCTCAGAGCTACGGAGCTGCCTGGCTTCAGCTCTCTGATCGGATTGGAATCTCTACAGGTCTCTCGTGGGACGCCTTTATGGGAGGCTCACAGGCTCACTCCCACTGACCAAGCGCCCGTTCAGAGGGGCTAGGTGCTAACGATGGAGCTAGGTGTGTCCCCAGAATGTCACTAGGATCCATTCTGCACTGTTCCTGGCCCACCAGGAAGTTTCCTGGCAATTCTGGGCCAGGAAGGTCCAAGTTTGGGCATGAGCAGTGACAGCTGTGTGTGCCCCCAACCCTGGGAGCTCTGGCCCCAGCTCAGAAATGTCTAATCACTGACACCTGCTCAGGATGTAGACCCAGGTGGCCAAGCTGGCAGATGTCTTTATTGGTGACTGAATGCTGGCACCAGAGACAGAAGGCCCTGTGGATGAGGTCATACACCCTGGGTTTGGGTCTCAGCTCTGTCACAGCCAGCTGGCTCCTCCCCTTTAGACCTTGTTATAGAAAAGATGAAGGTCTGGCCTGTGAGAGGTAAAGGCGCTTGCCTCAGGCCTGATAGATGGCCTGAGTTCTATCCCTGGGGCCCACATGGTGGAAGGAGAGAACTGTCTTCTGTAGGTTGTCTTCACACACACACACACACACACACACACACACACACACACACACACACAAAATTAATGAATGAATTAATGTATTTTTTTAAATAAAAAAAGTAAAAAGATACAGGGCACATTAGATCGGGCCCAAGTTGCTAGTTCTCACAGCCTGTGTGCCTTCAGATCCTACTTTGACAACAGAGAAGGGATGTTAAGTGCGTAGCTGTCTCAAAGGAACATCTCATAGACAGCCCTGTGATCATCACCACACACCCCGGAAACAGGATCGCTGGCTTGTAACTGACCTGCCGGTAAAGACCTTCAAGTTCCTGAGAACCCAGGAGCTCCCAGTCAAGGCCTTATCTCAGATAGCTTGCTGAACTGGTGACCTTGACCATGAGCACCGTGGAGGAGGCTCGGGCACCTGTGGCCACAGAGCCTGCTGGCCGCAAAGTCCCTCTCCTTCACAGAGGTCACTTAAGGGTGTGGTCCTAATGGTCTCGGTACCATCTGGGAACATTTTAAAAATGCAGATTCTGGCTGCACCCAAACTTCAGACTCAGCAATCCTGGGGTAGGTTCCAAGAATCTGTCTGATCTCCTACACACCCTGCATGTGTTCTGGGGCTCCCTCGTGTGAGAGCCACTGCAGGGCTCCCTCGGCCCACCGCTGTGGGTGTGCCTTGCACTTCAACCCTCACCTTAGTGTTCAGACAATGCTAGAGCCAAGGAGGCATTCTTAAACCCTCACCACCCATGCCTGTCACAGCATCCTCTCCCTGTCACTGTCCCCTTGCACACATGATGGTTCTTACCCAGAGGGCCTCACTTCACGCAGATGTCCTTGTGATGTCTGCTCTCCACTTAGGTTATTATCGGCTTCTTCGGTCCTTCGTGACCTTGGTGTTTGTCCCTTTCCACTCCCGTCAACTGCAGAGCACGCCCCACCATGACCTGCTCTACATCCTTGACCGTCCTGCCCTGCCACATTTGGCAACTTGTCACTTTTCACTATTGGACAAGTCACCTGCCTGCCCAGGGCAAGGTCAGCTTCTGGGGCATTCCACGTGACCTCCTGTCAGCTCCATGTCCAACCTTGCCTACGAGCAATGCCGTAGAGGCCTTTGGAAAGACGTTATTTAATGAAGGGGGGCGGGATTAAAATAGCAAGCCATCCGGGAGCAGATCTTGAGTTCCCTGTGCTCTCTGTCAGCGGGCCTGTCTCTGCCCTTCTTCTCCAGTTCCTTAATCTCCTCATCTTCCTCTTCGCGTCTCATTTTACTCACAGGTGGCCTCAGCAGAAGGGGAGCCGGGGCTGAGGCTGGGGCTGGGGCTGGAAACTTAGCCTCAGTGCCAGGCCTGCCTTCTGGTCATTTCCTGAGCATCCTGGTCTCCCAGCAGGAAGGCCCCTCCTTCCTCTCCTGCTCCTCCTCCAACCCTAGCACACCCCCACCCCAAACTCATTGATTGACTGATCTGCCCCCTAGTGGTAGCCCCTTGGTTTTCACAGGCCCAAGACTTGCTCTGCCATTCTAAGAACAAGGTTGATGTCTTCTAAATGACTTGGCTAGGGTACAGAGCCAGGGTGACTGATTCTAGGGTGACGTGTGTGAGGAGTGTCTGTTCATACCTTTGTCAGTCAGTCCTGTTAATGGCAGTCTGCACGTGTGACCTCTGAGCTTCTCCATCCTGCCCAAAAGACGAAGTCCAAACTTGAGGACATGGCGAACTGGATTCTTTGGAAGCTGACTCATGGACCACAGCCCTAGCTCAGACACCTGAAAGGGACAGGTCAATATGGGAAGTAATGGCTTGCTCAGAAAACTCCCTAGTCTGGGCATGCAATAAACAGAGAGAATGCTAATCTGAACAGTCACATCCAATGCCAAGTTCCAGGGAAAGGGAAACAGCAGATCGAGCCTCTGTTAGGGATGAAGTTCAAGGTTTTGCACATGCTAGGCTCAGATCCGGGTTCACTCCCATCCCCAATACCCTGGAGCTTGACTTGGGCTCCACCTCTGCCCACTGCTGTCCATTCCCCAACGTGTACTAGCTGTACCTGAGTGACCACGCTCCCGCTGGCCTCCTTTGCTATTCTTTTGCCTTCTCTGAGCTGTTTCCTCTGCTGAGAGCATCTCCTCCCTTATCTGGATGCTTCCTCCTTGTGCCTTCAGACTCAGCTAGAAGGGTTGCTTCTTGCCGGAAGCTTTTCAGAGCTCATCGAGAAGATGCTTAACCTGGGGTAGGGCCCCTGCTCAGGACAGTCTGCCATTTGCCTCCCTTTTGAGATCATCATGACAGTTCCCGAAAGGATAACCCAAGGAGCTTATAAGAAATGCTAATGGCATGTGTCTATTAAGCTCTTAGCATAGTCAACCCATACTGGGTTCTAGATCCTTCTTACAGCCAAAGCAAGGCAGGAAACAGCAGTGATCTTTAGTTATCTTCCCTGTTTGAGACTATGTTGGTGTGTGTGTGTGTGTGTGTGTGTGTGTGTGTGTGTGTGTGTGTGTGTGTGTGTGTTGTTTTCCATCTTTGTTCCCATCATGACGGGAGGAAAGGGTTGGAAGAAATCAACTCTGTGCCACCCTGGAGCAGCAGTCCAGCTTCTCTGCTTCCCTGGCAGCTGAGCTCATGAGAATGAGAGCATGCATCTTTCTGGAGTTGCCAGATTGAACCACGGGGTGATGTACCTCACCCCGCTGCCTCTTAATGTTGTAGACCGTGGTGGCCAGTGACAGAGTGTGTCCTACTCACAACTGAAGCTAAAGCAGGTGTACCGGAAGCTGATGAGACTCCTTCTTTCCTTAGGGATCCCTGGAGTGTCCTGGCTGCCTTAGAGACTCAAACATTCACCCTGGGACTGTCTGCTCCCTGACCTGGCTTGGGCACTGGCCTTTCTTGGGATCCTAGAGGACCAGAGACATGTCAGGTCATGAACAGATCACTGCTGGGAAAAGTAGGATATGGCTGGAGAGTAACTCTGCTAAGCCCTTTCACCTGGACAGGGTAGGGTGTGGGGGAAACTGAGACCCAGTAAAATTAAGAGGCTTCCCAGATGTCATACTGCCCCAGCGGCCATGAGCTCAGGAGAGGCTGCGGATGTGAATAGCTGGCTTGTAGCTAACTAAGGTTTTATTTTAGCTGGAACAGAAGGGCCACCCGTTTCCCTCCCTGACTGCTGCCCGAGACCTCAGGCAATACCAACAACTCCGCGGCCTTGAGCTTGAAAATGGCCCTGCCCTAGGCCCAACAAACAGCTTGTGCTCCTCCTGGTCTTTGGGGAATCCGTGGCCCTGGCCTCCTTTGTCTTCTCGAGACACATGGAGTTTGAGGAGATGCCAACGGCTAGAGTCCCCTGATCTGAGTTGTAGTGGCCAGAGCTGCTGGTGGCAGCTGGTCCTGCGACCTTCAGGGAGGTCTACCTTGAGTGCCCTGTTTGCACAATGACCAGACACGGTCATTCTACACCTGCCTCTCGTTTGGAGTTCTGGTCTAGAGTCATAAAGGTGGTGCCAAGAGAGAACGCTGCCAATGTTTCTCACAGGAAGCTGGCCAACGGGCCTTTGGGGTCTGCTAGCTAGAGCTTCAGGTGGCCATGCTCAGTAGCTCTGCTTTCAGATTCACAGGTGGCAGCGAGTGACAATGGCCTAAAGTGATCATTCTAGGGCGAGAGTGGTTTCTGGAATCTTTTTTCCCCATAATGGAAACCTGGACTGTGCTTGGAAGAGGTCCTGCTCACTCCCCAACTGGCTACTGGTGCTGACTCAGTTGGCCAGTGTCTGCCTCTCACCATGTCCCTTCCTGACCCCACCTCACATCCACTCCCCACCCTCCCCGCCCACCCCTCTACATCCCTTCAGCTCCCAAATGTTTCATCCTCTTTAGAAGACTTCTGTGGGATCGGGGGAGACTCAGTGGGCAACATGCTCGCTGCGCAAGCATGAGGAGCTGAATGTGATGCACGGGCCCCGCATGAACAGCCAGGCATGGTGACCAACCGGTGCTGGAGAGGCAGAAACAGGAAGATAGCTGCTAGCCAGCCCACCAAGACTAGACAGCCAGCCCCAGTTCTCAGTAAGAGACTCTTCAGGAAGCCAAGGTAGATGGCGCCCGAGGAGCAACACCCGAGGCTGGCCTCTGGCTTTCACATGCACACATGTGCGCCTGCGCACACACACACACACACACACACACACACACACACACACACACACACACACACACAAAGGAAAAATGAGAACAGCTCCTTCCACTTCTCTTGCCGTGCTTGGTTTGAGACTAGGATCCTTGGACCTTCTTCTTTAGAAAGTTCAAGGAGTGGGGACTTCTTTGACATTCCAGAAGCATCCAGGAGAATCCCTCTATTACCAACATGACTTTGGAGGCCCAGTGACGGCTCAGGGTCACAGAGCCCATTGGTGGCAGGGTTGGGCCGAAGGTGCTGGGGTGGGCAGCTGGGCCGAGGTGGGTGTGCAGGCCCAGTGGCACAGCCATGCATGCAGCCTGTTAGAGGGGCTTAGCGTCCGTCAGGTCCTGATACATTTTGTGCGTGTTCAGTCATTACTTCCCACCACCTCTGTGTGTGTGTGTCTGTGTCTGTGTGTGTCTGTGTGAGTCTCTGTGTGTGCACACGTACGTGGGAGGGAGGGTGCCATGTATAGTCTATTCTAACTCAAGCTACTTTAAGCTCTACTAAAGTCGCTTAGTTTGGTTCTTGCGGCTGAAAAGGTCCCTGAAACATTTCAGTGAAATTATAACTTCTTCATTTAACTGCCTGTCACTGAACTTCTTTCCAGGTGGTTTCAGGTTGACAGTGAGTTTGACATTTGCACAAATGTTTAGGAAACCATATCCGACACTTTGAAATAAGGAATTCAAAGTACTTTTGCTCCAGGAAGCATGAGAGGCATTATTCTTATGGCCACTCCGAATCAAATCTCTCTTGGCCACAGTCCATGCACATGAAGGCCAGTGACAATCTGTGAAGCTGTGGATACTTCTCAGGCACCTCTGTGACTCCCCTCCTGCCCCGATCCCCCTCACTGCAGTTCAGCTTCACTGAACACAGCTGAGGTGAAAGCATTTTCATGTTGTTTTGAGGGATTCTTTGGATAGTAGGGTAAAAACCTTAGGGGCCATCTGCATATATTCACCCCACTCCTTTCCCAGGGGCTTGGAAGGAGGGAGGCAAACACACTCATATTCCTGAGGTTTACTGTTGTCTGTGACCTGGGGTCACCCCTGCTTCAGGAAGCCACACACTAAAATGTTATGACATTCACCTACCTGTTATGTAATAGCTATGAGCCTAGACCTTGTAGTTTAAATTAGAAATGCCTGGCATACAGGGCTGTGCCATCCTGAACAACATGTGACAATTCCTCTGTGCCCTTAAGGGAAGGGAGAGGTGGCAGCTCCCCCCTTTGAAATAGAAGCATGCCCTTATCCTCAAGGCACTTGCTCTGCCACCTTCAAATCATTGCAGATCATCACTAGGCCCTGTGCCATTCTGGCAATGCATGAAAAACACCCCCTCCCCTGGAACAAATTCTAGAGAACTCTGCGAGGAAGGCCTGGTGATGGTCTGGTATACAGGAGCCTTTCCAGGAGGCCTCACCACAGAAGTCAGGGCACAGGTTGTTTTCTCTACCCTCTTGGAGAGGGGAGAAGGATATCCAGAGAGAAGCTTTCAGTCTAGGCTGTGCATGGGGGTCACCCATGGAGTGTTTGGAAGTCCCAAGGCACAGTCAGGTATTCAACTTGGGTATTTCTCGAGTGTGACCAGACTGAACATGCGTGCGAGGTCTTATCTGTGAACAGGAAGAGAAAAACAATGATTCCTTAACTCACTGGAGGAGGCAAAGACGCCTTTGCAAAAGTACTATCAGAGTGGAGTCTTGGAGTTGGGAAAGGTAGTTGTGCTCAACTCTGAAGAGGGCAGAGATATAGGAAATCCCAGCCCGGGAGTAGGGTGGGGGGTGGTGAGTGAGAATGGGGGAGGATTATGGCTCTGTCAATCAAAGGGATTGGATGGCAACCCCATCAGGTATGGAGGGGATCATACAGTGAGCTTGGAGAGTCTAGTTGTATCAGTTCAATGAGTTCTTATTATTGTTGGACGATATAAGGAGAAATATAAAAACCCAAAGTCAGGACCTTGTCCAGAATGGTGGGTGGACACCATGTCACCGTGCAGTAGAAGAGGCAGAAAGAGGAACACGTGATCTGGCCTTCCTGAGACGAGCAGCCTGACATTGTAAAAGACCCCTTTGTTGTTGAGATATCCTGGGCTCCAGTGTGAGGGATGGCATTGGAGGGGCTTGCTGGGCAATCCACATGGAAACTTCCAGAAGGCAGTGAGGAGGTAGAAATAGAGAGCTACCCACGTGGGAGGTGTTGATATTGAAGTGGCATCTGCAGGCACAGGTGGATCATGAATACCTCTACTCATCTGGGGAAGACACTCGGTCACAGTAAAAGAGGGCAGCAAAGTAAAAGGTGAAAGAGGAGCTTGTAAAGGGGACCAGAGGGAGGAGCAAGGTGCCACACTGTAGACGCCCACTACGGCCTGAATAGAGGCGTCCTTGTGTGTCCCAGGTACAGTGTAGCCTGCAGTTGTCTCTGTGTGTGGTACAAATGCCCCCTCCCGCTGTGGGAAGTCTGGCCTGCTGTCCTCCAGGATCTGGCTGGGCTGTAGGTTGTCCGGGCAGCCACTGTCCGCATCCCTGCCCACCACAGGAAGCCCATGGCCTCCCAGAGCATTTGTGACAGCACAGAAGACAAAGTGAACATGTGTAGAATAAGGCCAGGCATGGCGGTGCGTGGCTTTCCTCCCAGCTCTCCCTAGGCAGAGGCAGATGGATCTCTGTGAGTTCAACACGAGCCTTGTCTATGCAGCAAGTTCCGGAATCTAGGAGACTTGTTAGGGAGTGGAGACTAGCTTTCATGCTGTTTCTGTGCCTCGTGCCTCGTTTGAGCCTCCATTTTGAAGACGAAGAAATTACAGACTTAAGAACACATATAAAAACAAAACAAAGAACAAGCAAAGAACACCCCACGGACTGAGGCTCGGGACCTGGCTGTTTGTGAAGAACTTGCTGCACCAGCATGAGGGCCCTAGGTCAGTCCTCCAGCGTCACTTCCGCTCTGCTCTTGGCCCAGAGCTCTGCCTGCTGCCTTCCTCCCTCCCTTCCATCCTCTCCTGAGACCCGGTTCGTCGTGCTCTTTCTGCTGTGGGTAAATGCCCTCAGTGGCCAAACATGTTCCGTAATTACAACACCCTGGTGGCTAAGTGTGTCACTGTGAGTATCCATCATGCTGGAGTCAGCAGTGTGGCCTGTGGCCATCACTGTTCCCATTGCCCCTTGTTGTTTTTTTTTTTCCCATGGATGATATTAGAATGGTCAAACTAGTTGACGTCAAAGGGCTGCTCCCTAAGAAAACGACCTGTGTGCCTGGGACATGCACTTCGCAATGAGGGTAAAGGCCTCTCTCACTACCCACAACTGCCCCAAGTGCCAAAAGAATTTGGGAGCATCAGCATGCAGTGCCCCTACCTCCTAAGCACGTCTGTTTAGTGTGGGAAGAAGGATGGGCAGTGAGCGAAGTACCAGGCTGTCTGCTCCTGGCTCTGGTCGGACTGGTCGGGTGGTTTCAGGTTGGTGGTTTCCTCCAAACGGGTGGACACATTTTTTGCTGCCTTCTTTCCGTGGTCCGGTTTTCAGACACAGGACCCAGTGCTAATGTCTGCTGTACAGCTGACAGAGGTCTCTTGGGTTCGGGTGGAAACGGGCTTGTATTCTAGGCACAAAAAAATGCCACCTCAAAGAGAATGGCACAGTAATTCTGTGCATGACATGCAGTTGCTACATAAGGCTCTGGACAGGAGGGTCGTTCCCCCCCCCCCCCGCCCCCCCCCTACCCCCGGTGTTGTGACTAGTGCCTTGGTGCTTCTAGGGACAGTGACAGTGATGCAAACAGAATGTGTGGTTTATGGCTGGCCTGGAAGTGGTCTGTGCATTCAATAGCCATGCAGAATTGTAAGTGCTCACGATGGCCTAGATATAGATGCCCCATGTGGCTTCCAACCTTCCAACCTGCACATGGGCAATTGCTATGTTATGTCATCAGCACGTGGGTTTGGGCAGACACCTCCATAACCGGTAAATAAATGTGCATTGACTCGAGTCAGGATGATTTTGTGACTATTCTTGGAGTGCCATGTGTGACTAGGCACATGATTCCTGTGCAGGTTCCACGCCTGTATGTGAGTGGGGCTGGCATGAAAACACCACGTTTGTGGTCATGCGAGCTGCGGGGTAGATGACCAGACAGATGGCTGGTAGGACTTATGTAGCATGAACTTGCTACAGACAGCAGATGGGGCAGACCCTAAGACCACAACCCATGTTCAGAATGGGTTTCTAGGGATCTGATAGCCGTGGCTAGCTGCGCACCTGCTGCATTTAGATTGATACTTAGGTATTGCATCGCTTCATCTGTCTTCTGAGAGTTGCTCTCATGAATCTTCCTAGAAGGAAGAGGATGCTTAGTATTTCTTTTGTAGAGAAGCTGGAGTTAGCATTAGGCCCCTGCACTGCTGGAAGCCAGAGCCTAGGGTCCCAAAGACAATAGTTTGTGTTTTCAAACAAGCTGTTCGCAAGTACCATAGAGTCCACCAAGACCAGAGGCAGGGATTTCCAGCCTCCCCTCCCCCTTCCCTGTGTGAAACCCAGCAAAGGGGATGCTAGAATGGTAACAACAAAAACTCGCTTACCATCCCAGGACTTGCTAGGTGATCACCGAAGAATCACCAGCACGCAACAAGCCCACTTCTTAGACCACTAGACATTGTAAACATCTAGCTGTGTTTTTGTGTGGGAGATTGCTTTAGATCAGAGTCCAAGGCACATCTCCTGAGATCTCCAGGATCTCGTGTCCCAGATGATAAATTGGACTAGAGACACATGGATAATGGCAGCAATAACATGTCTATCATTTTAGTCTGTCAGTTTATTAAGAAAGATAAAGGACACTCCTAAGGCCAGATTGGATGTTATTGTGGAAGTCCGGGTAGTATTTTGCATGATCCACCTCAACTCAGCCAGGAATGGTAAGATCACTGCTCCTCATTCATGGCGAAATGTTGGGAAAGTCTACATTTCCTGATTCTGTGTGCACCTTGGCTACGGAAGTTATCTTTCAGTACAGGACAGCTGAAAGGCTCCCTGAAGCCCAGAGGAAAACACACCCATCTACTCCATCTTCTCCCCAGCTTCTTTTTGCCCAGCCTGTTTGAAGAATGCTGAAGCCTGAGACTATGGACAGCCCACTTTTTGCAGCTTCGGAGGCAATAAAATAAAATAAGAAGAAGGTGGTCTGAAGCATAGAGCCCCATGCTGCAGTTTGACAGGACATTTCACAGAGAGTCCTCTTTCTGTCTGTCTGTACCTGACTCTCCTGGTGGGCCATGCTCCAGTGGATGCTGGCTTGCCCACACCGCTCATCAGGATTCCACTGGAATCCCCCATCTGTGTGTGGCTCTGCATCCTCGACACTAGCTCGTCTCCCCAGAACACAGAAGGAAGCCTGCACATATCTCTAATGCATGCTCTTCAGAGGCATCCCTTCCTCCACTCCCGAGCCCCTCCCTGCCCCGCAGTCTACTCAACATCAAGTGGTAGGGCCTGTGGAAGGAGATGCCACTTCTCAAAGACAGACAAGTGGTGGTTCAATGAGTTCTCACTTCCCCACATGGATAGCTTCAGTGCAGAAGAGGCGGTATCGTTGAAGGGAAATGCCGCTAGGACGAAACCCAGAGACACGGTGTAGGGAAACGGGACTGAGATGGGCTTTTAAGACCATGATGAGAACTCCTGTTTGGTCCCCTGAGCACATCCTGGCTGCTGACGCTCTTCAGGATGGTGCAGATGGAGGCAGACTCTGAAGGGAAAGGACCAAAGATGAAACCTGGAACTTGCTACCAAGATACTGGCCTGGCCCTTTGTTCTTTACTAAGAGGTGCCACCCTTAGAAATGTTTCTTGTTAGCCTGGCATGTTGACACATGCCTTTTATCCTAGCACTTGGGAGGCAGAGGCAGGCATGAGTTTAAGGCTAGCCTGGTCTACACAGTGAGTTCCAGGTCAGCCTGGGCTCTCTATAGTGATACCCTGTCTAAAAAGGAAAGAAAGAAATGTTTCTAGTACCTTCTACTTTGTTCTGTTTGCTTGTGCTTTGTCTTGTTTCTTCAAACAGTACTTTTACTGAACCTCAGTTTGTTAAATGACTGGAGTTCCTCACGAGGGTGAGGATATGGGGTGTGGCCCCCAACCTGAGATAGCAGTAGATGTCACCATGGTGGCTCTTGGCTTTCTCCCGATAGAGACTCCCAGATCTTGGTGAAATCCACCGGGCAAAGCCTTCCTGGAGCCTCCGGCCAAAGCTAATCAGTCTGATATTTGGGTTCCAAGGCATGGCCTCTTGTGGACTGCTGTCATTGGCTGCCATCCAAGCAGCAACATCTCGAGTGCCCACTGTGCCAGACTCCATCTTTCATACCCTGGAATTCCATGTAAGGCTCTCCATCCCCAGACAGCTTGGAGGCTGTCTACTGAGCTGTATAGTCACAGCTATGTTTCTGTTTTAGCAACAGGAAAAGACTCAGTGACCCAAGGGCATGTTTTACCTTTATCTCTGGCTCAGCCTTCTCCTACACCATGTACTTCCTCTGGCCATGCTGGGGTTTTATGAGCCTCTTCTGATGCTTGTGGAATAAATAGTAGGTATAAACAAACCAAGGGTCCAAACTACTAGAACCTTCTCTCCTTCCATATTACTCCCCTGGGACGAAATATGGATCCTGGTACTTTATAGAAGCTGCATGAATATCCCTTGGGTTGAGCCCATTTGCAAGGAAAGCCAGAAGACCACTGACCTGCAGAGCATAGGATTTGGGAGCCAGGATTCCAGTGGGTGAGGCCATCAGCACAGCTCATCATGAAGGAGCCCTAGAGGCTGCTGGGGCTGGGGGCCCTTTCCTAGCACCCTAGGCTGATCCAGGCTTCAGTGGGCTGTCCAGAGGTCCCCTGGGGACAGAGCCCTATCATCTCCATGTTTTCATCCAGGATGGGAGCTAGAAGCAGGCTGGTACCCACCTGGAGAGCTCGAAGCTTGAACACTTTGCCAGGGAGAGTTTCTGCGTCTTCTCCCTACTCTCTTGCTTTAGACTCCCATTTTAAAATGTGCCACATTGTGCAGGAGGTTGTTTGTGAAGTACTGGGTGTCTGGATGGAATATTAATGCAAAAAAACTCCCTTAAATAACACTGTGGGTTTTTTTCTTAGTTTTTAGGACTTTTTATTCCTGTTGTTCTAAATTACCAGAAAAAAAAGGAAAAAAGACAGAGAAACAAGGCCGTTGTCACAGGCAGAGCAGGCAGAAGCCTCTGCTCCTTCTCGAGTTAACCCTGACCTTGGGCTGTCTCGTCATTATCCTGCTAGGCAGAGCAGACTGGGCCCAAAGCAGACTGGTAATGCTGTGCTTCTGATCAAAGAAAACTGATCTTTTAAGTTCTGTATAGAAATCTACTTTTTGGAGGCTCTTTAAACATGTGAGTCTCAGGCTAGGAAAGAAGCTCAGTGGGTAGGGTGTTTGCCTAGCATGCCTGGAGCCCTGCATCCCATCCCCAGCTCCATCTAGACCAGGTATGATGATACACGTGGTGGTGCCCGTCTACGATCCCAGCACTGAGGAGGTGGAGTTGGGGGATCAGAAGTCCCAGGTATCCTCAGCAACATAGCAAACTCAAGGCTAGCCCCAGATACATGAGACCCTATTTCAAGAAAAATAAAGTGGTCTTCCTGACTCCCCACCCTGTCTTCCAGTGCACCCCACCCCCACCAAACTGAAGCAGCTGGATTCCTCTCACTCAACCCAAAGGAGGTTCTTACAACCCCCCTGGTGGATTGGCAGGCCACACTTGGGTGAAAGGGCTGGCTATGATCAGATACCTCTATGGTGGGGACTGTTCCCTTCATGGTGACAAAACTGGAGTCTGGCTTTGTGGCACTTCACTCACCTGTCCTGCTGCTTTAGTGCAAGGTAACAAGTCTCCTCTCTCTTTCCACAGAGGAATCTCCTCAAGGGCAGCAGCAGGATTCCCTGGAGCCACTGTTTCAGTAAACAGCCCTTTCTGCCCAGGATCCCTCAGATCCCAGGAACCCAGAGGTCATCCACTGGGATTCCTTTGCCCTGAGTCAATCCAACTTGTCAGTGCCCTCAACAGGAGAGTGTGATTCTCAGCCCCAAAGGGGCCTCTTCTGCCCGTGTGCAGTGTCATGCCCCTGCCTCGGTGCTAAGGAGATGCTGCCTGCTGCCAGCAACTCCTCACCAGCTGCACAGCCAAAAATAATTCCTCAGCTGCACAGGGCTGATCTTTCCGCTCCCCTTCTCCTCAGAAGCGAGAGTCCAGCAGCCTGCCAGCTGGAACTGGAGACTGAGTTTTTTTCCACCCAGCTGAAAGGAAATGCGATGGAGGTTTTTTTTTTTCTTTCTTTCTTTTTCTTTTCTCTCTCTCTCTCTCTCTCTTTTTAACCTTATTATGTCAAAGGAGTTGTCTTGTTCTTAAGGGCAAAAAATATCACCATTCCTTCTGAATCCGCTTTGAAAATAGCACTGGGAAGGGGAGGGCTGCGTCAAGCTTTTTCTGGCTCCTGGCAGAAGCACCTATCAGGGGAGGCAGATGCAGCCCCGCTTGAGTGGAGGGACCGCTCTGGGAAGAAGCCCGAGGCTCGAGTTGGGCTCAGCAGATCTGCTGCCAGCCTTGGATTGATAAAGTGCCTATTTGCACAGAGGACAGGAGCAGCTGCCTACACTGTGGAATTTTCCAAGGGCTGCAGAACTTTAAAAGCCGAGTTTGAAGTCATGCAATCCTTTATTTAGCAAATATTTATCGGCACCTGCTGTGTGCCAGGTTCCGGCTGGGGCCGCAAAGGTGAAAAGAGGACAGTCCCTGTCCTTGAGTGCCCCACATCCAGGGGAAGAGATGGACAAAACCAAGACGAGCCGCGTACAAGATCTCCTGGGCTGAGTGGTTTGTGGGGGTCTCCACCCACCACAGCGTAAGAGGCGGTGACAGTGGGGTTGGGCTGGTTCCGAGGCTGGATAGCAGTATTGGTCATCAGTGTTGCTATCAGGCCAATAAACTACAGCATGTAGGAAGGACACATCTTTGCTTCAGGTACACAGTACTGGTGGCAATCTGGGACCATCACCAAGGAGGCGACAGCTGAGCTGCTCTGGAAACACAGGGTGGAGTAGGGGTGTGAGAACCTGATAAGGGAAATGATGGGAGAAGGCATGAGGATTACAATGATTGGGACCAGAAGCTTTGGAGTCTGGAAAAAGAATCTCTGTCTCTGTCTCTCTGTCTCTGTCTCTCTGTCTCTGTCTCTGTCTCTGTCTCTCTCTCTCTCTCTGTCTCTCTCTCTGTCTCTCTGTCTCTGTCTCTCTCTCTCTCTCTGTGTGTGTGTGTGTGTGTGTGTGTGTGTGTGTGTGTGTGTGTGTGTGTGTGTAGAGACTACAGCGTCCTTCTGCAGGAGGGGCAGAGGCTGGCCTGGCCTGGCAGAGCTGGGACAATGTGAGAAATGGTAACAGCCTCTGTGGAGGAGAGGCAAGGAGACAATGAGCAACAATCAGAGAGAGGGTCTTGAGATCTCCATGACATGGAGCCAATTCAGATCATGCATGTTCTTGTATGTGTACGTGAATGTTCTTGTATGTAGGGGTGTGTGTGTGTGTGTGTGTGTGTGTGTGTGTGTGTGTGTGTGTGTGGTGAGTGAGCAAGGCCAGAGCTAAGAATATCAAGGTTCCCATGATGTGGCTGATGAAAGGGAAAACAGAGGAGTGGGAAACAGATGTGCAAGAAGAAATAAATCTGTGGATCCATGCGGAGTCTGAACCCTGTACTTGCTTCTGGGGCCTACACCCTGCAGGCCATGGCAGTCTAGTTGAGAAATGTCCAGGATGAACCATTACCACCCTGTCCAGGGGGTCGCATTGCTGAGATGGCAGGAATGTGAGAGGAAGGCTAAGGAGCGTGTTTAGGAGGACACGACTCAAACGTATGGTCAAGTGATTTCCACCAGGGTGTTGTGTTCCTGTGGCAATATGCCTGGGGTGGCTTTTGGCTTCCAATTTCAGAGGATGCAGTGCATCATAGCAGCTGAGCCTGATTCATCAGGAGCAGTGGGAGCTCCTCCCATCCTTGGAGATCACAAAGCAAAGCAGGACTGGAAGCAGGGTAGGGCTATGACCTTCCGGAGCATTTTCTCGGTGACCTGCCTTCTCCTGCCAAGGCTCACCACATCCCAGAAGTTCCACAGCCTACCAAAACAGCGCCGCCATCTGGGGACTGAAAGTTCAAACACACAGGCCCATAGGGGACAGTTCACAATGGAACCATGACAGGTGGTCACTGGGAAAGGTTAGTATTTTCAACAGATGCTGCTGAGATACTTGGACACCCAGATCTGTGAGTGGAGGTGTGTGCAAAAGAGCCTGAGTCCTTGCCTTACACTATATATACAGCAACAGGCTCAAAATAAGCCACAGACCTAGACCAAGAGCTGAAACAGAATGTTTTAGGAAAGACACACCGGAAAATCTCCATTGGATTTTCAGTGGATTTAATATGATTCTACATTGGTTTCTGGGCTGTGGTACACAAAGCAGTTTGAGACAAGGAAATAAATTGGACATCATCAAACTAAAAATTTATGTGCATCAAAGAGTGATTAGGAGCATGAAAAGACAACCCATCAAACTGGTAAAGGATTTTCTTTTTTCTTTCTTTCTTTCTTTCTTTCTTTCTTTCTTTCTTTCTTTCTTTCTTTCTTTCTTTCTTTCTTTCTTTCTTTCTTTCTTTCTTTCTCTCTTTATCTCTCTCTCTCTCTCTCTCTCTCTCTCTCTCTCTCTCTCTCTTTCTTTCTTTCTTTTTTTTTTTTTGAGACAGGGTTTCTCTATACAGCCCTGGCTGTCCTGGAACTTGCTCTGTAGACCAGACCAAGCCTCGAACTCACAGAGATCCGCCTGCCTCTGCCTCCAGAGTGCTGGTTCTCCCACACCAATGAACATAGTTAAGATTGAGATAATCCCTCATGGGTGTTCTCAGAGGCCCTTCTCCTAGGTGATTCTGGATTCCGCCATCTTGACAAAATGAACCATCATGGGGAGGTAAACAGTCGAGTGGGGAGCTCCTCCATAGCTACCTGTATGAGCTGTCCATGGCAGTCTTCAGCTGTATAGCTACCTGTGTGAGCTGTCCATGGCAGTCTTCAGCTGTGTAGCTACCTACACTCACGCATGTTCAGTAAGCACACTGGGTCACCAAGATGAAGTTGGGTGGAATCCTTCCTTTGTTCTGTTGTTGGCCTCTCTGTTTGGAATGAATAGACATTTCTTGAGTAGTCTCCCCAGGAAACATCACAGGACATACAGCCATTCCACTCCTATGTATCTACTCAAAGAAATTGGACATGGGAACTCAATCATTGGTACACAGGGATTCACAGGGCACAGGTGACAGGTACAGGGTGACAGGCATACAGGTGTATAATGACCCATATATTGTCATTCACAATAGTCAAAGGAACAATGACCCGATTGTCCATTAATGATGAACATATGAACAAAAAGAACTGTGGCCTACATGTGCAATGGAACAATATTCAGCCTGAAAAGGAATGGAATTTAAATACGTGCTATAATATGAATGGCCCATGTAGTCATGATACAAAGTGAAATAAGTCAGACATAAAGGACATCCTACAATCCAGCGACCAGGGAGTTAGAGCAGGCAGATTTCATTGAGGCAGAAAATGGAACTGAGATTCCAGGAGCTGTGGAACAGGAGCATTGCTTAATGAGTACAGTTTCTGTTTGGGATGATGGGAAGGTTCTGGAAATGGTGATGTCTGCACAACACTGTGAACGTACTTAATGTATTAGATTTCACACTTAAATCCTTCAAAAGGGCAACATCATGTGAAGTAAAGAGGAAGACAGTGCAGACCTTGAACATGGAAGGCCCTTGCTCGGATCCGCTGGCTCTGCCATCTGGAGCGCATCTCGAGCGTGGCTGTAGCTGAGAACTGCTGTCCACTCTCTCCATGATTCCCATCGCCTCGGCTGTACTGGCCTTAATTCCTTCCCATTCCCAAGCGTTTAGCTGATATGGAGTTGCCCCTAAACGGAGGAAGAAGCCCTTACAGCAGTGGTTCTCAACCTTCCTAATGCTGCGACCCTTAAATACAGTTCCTGGGGTTGTGGTGATTCCCAACCTAAAATTGCTTTCACGGCTACTTTGTAACTGTAATTTTGCTACTGTTATGAATTGTAATGTAAATATCTGATAGGTGACCCCCAAAGGGGTTACAGCCCACAGGTCGAGAACTGCTGTCTTATGGAGTGCATCTATCCTTGTCAGGTTCTCAGGCTCCCATCAGGGCATGGTGGAGAGTTCTGAGGGGCCTCTGTTACTGCAGGAAGCTGTAATATTTTTGGGTCTCTTGTAACCAGTAGCTCTTTCTGGGTAGAAAGTCTTCCCTGTGCACGGAGCTCCCTCTTGCCATAGTCGTCCCTGAGGTGGGAAGCTCTGAAACTGCATTTTGCACAATATCATTTTAAATGAGCAACCATATAATGTCCTCGCTCTGTGCTGTCCCATAGCCTAGGTTGCTCAGTGGAAGCAACTGACAGCCTCTACTGCTCATTTCCAAATATGGCGGCTAGCTTTGGAGAGAGGCACAGCAACAGAACCCTTGTCCCAACATAGGCATGGTCGGGCTGGGGAAACCCCTCTGCACAAAATGCTTAGTTCCAAGTGGCCAACGAGCTCTTGGGAGAATATGTTTAGACAGTATCAAAGGTGATTTCCTTTCACAATATAGTAAGCATTAAGGAATTTTCCAAACTCAGGGTTTAAAACATGCATTTGTTTTCCCTTCCTATGGCCCTCGAAATAGGTCATAAGCCTGGTTGCTCCCACTGTCTAGAATGGTTTGTTTCTGAGGATCTAAGAGAACATCAGATCTACTGAAGTCTTTGCCCACAGAACCCACAGCCAAAGCACCTCCTGGTTAACAGATTGAGGTCAACTATCTGGAAAGAAACTATCTTCAGAGCAACCAGATAATAAGTCACCAGGCCTGTGCCTCAAAGCCACCATACTTAGTTCCGGCATGGATCTTGGGTACTTGCTCACATGAAGCCAGGGATTCTCGCTCTCCAGTCCCTATGAATGAGAAGCCGCAGGTGTGAATGTTCTGGGGCTGTTCGGGAAAGGTTCTGGAAACTTGGCACCCAAGATGGAAGGAACGGTGGCCACAGCATGGAGAGAAAGCAGATGCGTGGAGTTTAGAATCCAGATGCCTCACTGTGTGACACCCCTAAGTGGCACACCCAGCCACAAGGGCAAATCCTACGGCCCCCTGTGAGAGGGACAGTACCCTGTCTTCACACAGCCCAACAGACCTGTGCTGAGCTAGTTGGACACAGGGATGCTGGGGTCCCTGCTCCTGCAGAAGGGCCCAATAGACCCTGTGGCTGCTGGGGTGAGCCAGATCCAAAGGAAGCTAAGAGGGCCCAGACAGGTAGCACCTCTAATGTGGTTATAGTTGTTCCTGCCTGGTATGTGGGCTTTGCACTGGGCTGTCACACCTTCAGAAGGCAGGCCAGCCATCAGATGGCCCTGAAAAGCCAGAGGCCACAGTATATATCCCACATTCTGGTAGCCTCATATATACCAGAGAACCCAGTGTGTTCCCACAATCACAGGCACTCACTGAGGCCCAACAAATTAGGATGTGTTGGGACACAGATGTGAGGAAGTAATAGCAGCTAGCTGGGCCTGAGCCCTGTGCCCTTGACAGCCCAGTCCTCCTATCTGGGGAAGAGGTATAAAAGCCACACCTACTACTGAGGATGATTTGGGGTTAACAGAAGCGGAGTAGGCCATGCCCATGAGCCATGGCTATTTACCATGAGGAACACTTAAAGACTTGGTGGCTGGTGAAAGCATGACAGATGGTGGTGTGTATAACTCACTTGGAAAGATTTCTCACTAAAAGTCGTTACAGTATTAGAGTTTTTATTTTATGCTGATAAGGTGAACCTCATTTACTTAAAAAGAAGAGCCCAGATACTTTGGAAGATCAACATCCACCCCATGGTAGACCATAAAGGAAAAGGTCCAACCCATCACCTCAGTGCCACACACATGGGGGCACCCTTTCCCACAGAGCCAGGAAGATGCCCAGTGCCATTTTTTTTTCCTGCAGAGACACTTGGGGTGTTCACCACAGGAGGTCTACGGCTCTCCCCAGGACGGTTCTGGACTTTCTCTTCCCCACAGGGAATTCTACTGTCTCTCCTGCCCATGAGAGCGACAAGAGGCTAGAACCTCTGTCCAGGGAGGCAGGAAGTGGTGGTGGGCACCCTGCCTGCGTGGGAAGTAAGGAACGGGGTTCTCTCACTGCCTCCCTCCCACACCAGGCACACAGTTGGCATTCTCGTGGGCCGGCATCGTGCCCAGCTCCAGGCCACCACAAAGCACACCCCCCACCTCCGATCTGCCGTCAGCAGCTGTTTATGACAGGTGTCCCACTCTCTGCTGCAGATGGTGACCAAAGCGGACCCGTTGGCAGGCGGCACATGGCGCCGCCCTCTGCACATGCTGATGTGTTCACCGACACACAGATCAGCCTGCACTCAGTTTTGAGGTACCCTGCCTCTGGCTTCAGGTGCAGCCAGGCTCCTCTCAGAACCCTACAGGGTTCTGGGACCCCCCCCCACCTCAGCCTGACATTTGACAGACTGTGAATCTAGTGGGTGCTTGTTCCAGGCAGGTCCGACTCACTGTCCTTCATGGTAGTGGAACTGTGTGCAGGTCTTTGCTGGTGCATTTGATACAGCACAAGACTGGATTTCCATAGCTTCCCAGTGAGGCTACAAAGGTTGAACTGCAGGGGCCCCAGGGATCCGGATGTAGGGGCTGAGCCACTCTTGACTCCTTTTCTCTGTTTTCCTGAGTGGGGTCCATGTACATAAGACACACAAGACTTCTGGGAGCTGCTCCTCTGGTAAGGTGAGTCTGGTCTCTTGGTAAATAACAAGCTATGGCTGTGTCCATAGCTTAGATGGGGATCCAGGAGGAGAAGAGGGGGTCAGGAGGGAGGCGGCTGACCTTCTGATGTCCTCTTTCCTGCTGCCTGCCTGCACCTTAAGGAGAGAGATGTCTCTGGGCATCGCCAGGGCTCAGCTCTCTGCCCACAGCCCCACAGGGGCCCCGCCTGCCCCGTGTTTGGGCTGTTCATTCCAAACACTGAGCTAGCCAAGGCCGCCAGATGAGAGTGACATCTGGCTGAGACCATGGCCAAGTCTCTGCTGCTCTGTCCCTGGCAAGCAAGAGCTATGTTCCCAGTGCCAGATTCTCAAAGAGGGAGACAGAGAGATGGGGGCAGAATAAAGCTGCGCGCTCCCTGCCCAGCCATTTTTCTTCTTTCCTCCATGACACTTGAGTTGCCTCTTTGATTTGGTTGGAATCTGCAGAGAGAAGGAGTAAAATGCATCCTCCAGAGTGCTGGGGATGGTGGGAGCGGGTAGAAAGAACTGGAGGCGGGCAGTGGGGAGGCGTGTGCACAAACCACACACGCGTGCACGTATACTGTGGGCCACAAAGCACAGAGGACGGTGGGAGGTGTCCACTGGGGGGGCCCTGCAAAGAGCCTCTGTAGTGGGGCACCTGGCGTGGCCTGAATAGTACCTGGATGACACAGCAGGAACCTGCCTGTCTCCTGCTCTCCCGGTACAAGGTCAGTCTCTCCTTGCCGTAACTCTCTGTGGAGTGACAGTCTGGTGCCTGTAAGCCAGGCTGGAGCTGGTAACAGGAATCATCCCCCGTGTCCAGTAGGGCAGGCACGAGAGCGCTTCCATCCGGAAGCCCTAAAAGGAAGCCTGATGGTGATGGCCCAGTATGGCATGGCCTCCAGCGGTCGTGGCAGCTTGTTAGCTGTGTGACCTCGGCAAGCGACTGAACCTCTCTCTAAGTTTCTGTTATTCCTATGGAAGATAAGAATGACAGCCTCGCCGGGCGGTGGTGGCGCACGCCTTTAATCCCAGCACTCGGGAGGCAGAGCCAGGCGGATCTCTGTGAGTTCGAGGCCAGCCTGGGCTACCAAGTGAGTCCCAGGAAAGGCGCAAAGCTACACAGAGAAACCCTGTCTCGAAAAACCCAAAAAAAAAAAAAAAAAAAAAAAAAAGAATGACAGCCTCTTGTGGTGCTTTGTGAGCTTAAGTAATACCTCTCAGGGAATATTGTCATTTTAGAAGTGAGCAAAGTCAAGTGTGGAAAGGTTAAGGGACTTGATCAGGGTCCTGTAAGTGGATATGGTACTATCAGGAAAGGGGTTATGGAGTCCAGAGAAGCAGCTCTCGCTCAGTTCTCCGAGGGCTGGGGCAGCGTGGCTCAAAGCACCCGAAATCCCCTCCTCAGCTCTCCCTGCTATGGACTCCTCACGTGTCTGTCCCTCTTCATGCTTCCATGATACCTCAGAACACTCATAAACGACAGTGGCGTCTTTTCCTCTGTGGGCCATGTCCCCCAGTTCTGTTTCTTATTTTTGACTTCTCTGAGGTTTATAGGGATTTTCTTTCTCTCTGTAAAATCTGCAGTTCAGGCTACTTCCCTGCCGCCCGAGTGCACCGTGTGAGGTCCATGGCCTGGAGAAGCTGTGGGGACATCTGGTGGGGCTGGGCTCGAGCCTGACCTCGCTCAAGTTGATGAGGGGTGTGTGTGTGTATGTGTGTGTGTGTGTGTGTGTGTGTGTGTGTGTGTGTGTGTGTGTATGTGTGTGTATGTGTCCTTGAACAAAGGACAAAAAAGAGTTCCATACTTCAAAGAGCAGAGCATGATGGAGAACCCTGGGCCTTCACAGTTAGGCTCCATCAGCTCCCTGGGTCCACGGTCAGGGGTTGGGGACCCAGTGTACAGTGGTTACATAAATCAGCAAGACCAGTTTCAGGTGATGGACACATCGGCAGAGGTGGCAGTGGCTGGAGCTTGGCAGTGTGCAGGGGACTGCGGTAAGGCGCAGTAATCACAAAGTAAGCAGGGCAGTGCAGAACACAGCCAGGGCCCTTACAGGGCAGCATTTCGTCTCCTCAACCCCAGCACCAGCCTGCTGATTCTAGACCTTGTCTCTCAGAAGCCCAGGATGTGGGGGCTTTAAG
Source organism: Peromyscus maniculatus bairdii (assembly GCF_049852395.1). Taxonomy (NCBI): domain Eukaryota; kingdom Metazoa; phylum Chordata; class Mammalia; order Rodentia; family Cricetidae; genus Peromyscus; species Peromyscus maniculatus. The sequence goes on along the minus strand of NC_134860.1, from coordinate 62,332,156 downwards.
CAGGCGTCAATGGAGATGCTCCTTCTAGGCCATGTCCGGATTCTCTCTCACAGTGGCATCCAGTATGTATGTGGACAGAGTAGGGCACTTGGCAGGTGTCCCCGGAGCACCACTAAGCTGGATGACACATGAGAATCAGGTCACTCATTTGGGTGGGACAAAGCTTAAGCTACTCAGGCTCTTGATTCTCCCACCTGCTTCGGGCATAATCCATTCCTCATAATTCCCCTGGTGCAGCGGTCCACGGGCTCAGACAGACCACAGCATCATGGGCTGTCTGGAGACGGCTGCGCCGAAAATGAACCCACAGAACACCTTCCTTCAAACACGTGATTTCATTTCTTTGCGGGAGGGGGAGAGAGGAGGATAGCGCTGAGAAGAAGGCTTTTCATCCCCCTCGACTGGAGATAAGCCAGGCCTCCGGGTCAGATGCCCAAGGTTATTTGGTTTGGCGAAGCTCAGGCTGGTTCAGAGGCAAGCTCTATCCACTCGAGAGCTGCCGAGGATGCCACAGGGAACTTTTGACACCTACAGATACACAGTGTGTCTGAAATGCATCATGCCTTAGCAAGAATTCTAACGAACACGGATTTTATTGTCTTAGCCCGAAGGCATACCAATTATATGCAAATGCAAATGATGTAATTAGCTTCTGTTCTAGCTCTCTTCTCTGAAGGGATTTCCAGTTCTTCTGAGCACTGAAGAAAATAACAATTGTGTTTTGGCAGAGTGCTCATTGCCTATTTTGAGTTCTCACCCCTAATACATACCTTCTTCCTTCCTCCCCCCACCTGGCACCCCCTCCTTCCTTTTCTCCCCTCTCTTCTTCTCAAAAAAAAAAATAAAATAAAATTAAGATTAAAATATTAAAATTGTTTTTAAACTAGAGGCTAGGCAGATGGCTCAGTTAGTACAGGTCCTTGCCGTGAGAGCAGAAGGACCCGCGTTTGTCCCCAGAGCCCCAGGACAAGCCAGGCACGGTGGCACACCCTTACAAAGCCAGCGTTGAGGACAGGAGGGTCACCGGGGCTCACCAGCCGGCTCTACCTACTAGGTGCGCTCTGGGTTCAGTGAGAGTCCTGTCTCAAAACTGAGACAATAGAGGAAGATGGCTGACAGCTACCACCCTGCTCCACAGAACAGGCACACGGAAACATTAACATACCCATGGACACACAGAGAAATGGGAAAATAAGTAAAAGTAGCTCTCCCCCCCACCCCCACTTCATCACTGAGAAGCCTAGGCAGCCTGCACGGAGGCCTGTGCATCCGACCTCCACTCATCCTTTCCGAATCTTCTAGTGATGCCTGCATGGAGGGCGGGGATGCTATTGTCTAAACCATAAAGCAGTTTTGTGTGGATCCGCCACAGCCTCACATCCAGTCTTGAAGTCACACAGCCTCGCTCTGCATGTTCACACTGGGGACCACACACTCACAGGGGCGCCCATGCCCACACCGTCGGCTTCCTCAGCTTTCCAAGAGACCCACCAAAGCTGCCATTCTCTTGCTTTTATGTCGTCCAAATTCTCAGCCATGCAAGGCTGGAAGCTCAGTCACAGCAGCTATACATCTTACACGCGTTTTCTCTTCTCGCTCACGTATTAATTGACAGTCCTATTTTTAGATTCCTTGGGTAATGATTTCAAGGCCCAAGCATTTCATTCTGGGCCCTGGCCAGTGCAGTGTGAAGTTATTCAGATCACAGCTCACAGGGGAATCTCTGCATGCAAGCTGGCCAGGCTGTTGCAATGGGCAGATGGACCCTCGCCCAGGGCAGAGGAAGTCTCAAGGGAGGTTTTAATTCCCTAATACTGAAACAAGAACATTTTTTTTGTCTTAATCAGTGAATAGAAAAAAAAAAGTGGCCAAGTTTCATTTTTATTTTTGCTTGCCATACGAGAATTTTAAGAAGTTGCAATTGCTTTTCATACACATTGCCATTGAAGGTTGATTCTGTGTGTTCAAGAAGATTCTGCCAGCAGTTCTGCAGATAGGGAGTTGTGGCACCATTAAATAAAATATTTTTACCACCTCTGGGCAGGGCTGTGTGTGCACTGTACCCTGGTAATTTTCCCTGGACTTGGCCTTCATTGTGTTCCATATCTGCTAGACAGAAATGCCCACTTGAAATTGCTGCACAGGACTCTTAATGGAGGCTGCATTTCTCCAGAGCATAGGACACTTTAAGCAATGGCTGTGCTGAGCAACATTTTGACTCTTAATGAAGGCGAGATTTACCAATAACAGCGAACAGCCTTTATTAACACATAGTGGTGCATTTTTTTTGATAGCTTATGGGAACATGTGATTGATTTGCCACTCAAAAATTCTCATGCATTTCTTAATTTAATCCAACTCATTAAAAAATGAGTTTCTAAGTTTCTGGGGCTATAACTGGTCAAGTCTGAAGAGGGGCAGAGAAAAAATGTTTCCTGAATTAACCAAAGGGCGGGCTCTCTCTCTCTCTCTCTCTCTCTCTCTCTCTCTCTCTCTGTGTGTGTGTGTGTGTGTGTGTGTGTGTGTGTGTGTGTGTGTATGTGCAGATAGATGCATACATAGATAGAGATACTGTGTACAATAGAAACATTGTATTGTAGGTATAGAAGCAAAGAGCTCAGTGGGATCATGCTAGAGTCTTGGGGCCAGATGTTATACGTGGATATCAACATACAGCTTTAGACTATACCTAGAGCTGTGCAAAGGTCAACAGTGAAAGCCAACCAAGTAGCTAAGAAATGAACAAAAGCCAGGTATGGTGATGCATGCCTTTAATCCCAGCAGAGGCAGGTGGATTTCTGAGTTCAAGGCCAGCCTAGTCTACAGTGAGTTCCAGGACAGCCATGGTTACACAGAGAAACACTGTCTTGAGAAAAAGAAAGGAAGAAAGGAGCTGGAGAGAGCTGGAGAGATGCACAAGGGCCTGAGTTTGATCCCCAGAACCCACATTAAAAAATGCTAGACATGAGGGTGACATTTGTAATACCAGAGAAAGGTGGATCCCTAGGTCTCCCTAGCTAGTCAGCTTAGACTATGGTACATTCCAGACCAGTAAGAAAACCCTGTCTCTTAAATTAAAAAAAAAAAAAAAAAGTGGACAGAGCCTGAAGACTGACACCCAAGGCTATCCTCTGACCTCCACATGCACTCGCACACGCAGATGCATGTGCACCTGTACACACCCATGCACCCACCCACACACAAATATTTGAATAGACATCTCACCTAAGAAGGTATATGGGGGGGGGAAAAAAAAGAAGGTATATGGAGGGCAAATAGTAACATTGAGATGTGTCCAAAATTGTTATTATTAAGAAAATGAAAATGAAAGCTAACTTGGTGTTCCCTGTCTTGCAGTTAGGATGAATACGTTAGGAATTCTGACAGTTCCCAGGGCAAGGATGAGGGCCAGGGCCACTCTCAAACATTGTAGGTGAGAAGTCCAACTAGCACTGCCAATTGGGGAAAGCATTGTGAAACTTCTTACCCAGTCGAATGCACATTAACATCACGTGACTCAGCAGACTCACCCCCATATTTCTACCCAAGAGAGATATGACTTGCGTTCTCAAATACTTGTGGCAGCATTTTTCGTGATAGCCTCCCACACTGGAGAACAGAAATGGACGAGCAACCTGAAGACACAGATGCCTAAAGAGGCGCTGTTTGGGTTCAGGAAAGAATACTCCAGAAGTGCAATGCTTTGGCATGCTCTGTGCTTTTGAATGGAAGATATTCGAAGGTGTGGATGCTGCCTCAGAAGCAAGGATTCTCTAACCTTCTTTTGTCCCCACCCCAGGCACCCAGGGAAGGGCTGTCTCTGAAGTTCCCTCACCAGAGGGAGGAAAGTTCTTGCAAAAGAAATGTCATTCTCTTAAGCCCCCTTCCTAGGAATCTCATCAAAGAGCAGGAAAGATTAGCCACTGGCAAAGAGGCTCAAAGTCCCCAGCCCAGACAGACTTTGATCTGTTCTTCTGAGGGTGCCTCTGAGAGGTCACCCAAAGACTTTATCTCAGACAGAAGTTAACTTTGTTCAAGGTACAATTCTGTCCCTCACCGAGCTCTAACCTGCCTCCCCCACCAGGAGAGGAACTTCTTCCCAGGCCATTGTGTGCTCTTTGGGCTCAATCCTTTCTCCTCAAAATCATTTACCAGCCTTCTAAAATAGCCAGTGCCCAAATACCAGCTCCATTTCCCTCTGGGAAGTAGAGATTCAAAACTTCCACCTGCTTGCCCTTCTTTTGATTTCCTGTCCTGCATCACATCCATGAGCACGCATGCGTGGATGGAACCTGTTCCCCTTCCTTTCCTGGTGCAATGCTTTGTGCCTGTGGAAGGGAGCTCTCCCCTTGACCCTACAGATCATGACCCCAAGTCAAAGACGGAGCAGGAGAAATAGTAGAGTTGGAAATAGTCTAGCATGGACAGCGCCTGTGCTGTACACAAGTAGAGATGGCACGGAAGTAGTAGGCCCATGGCTTCTAAACGTGTAGGCAGAGACCAGCCAGGGGCCACAGGGAGAAGAGGCACAGTTGAAGAGTGTTATTAAAATAAACGAGTTTTATTATTTCTGAAAATATGGACACAGTATCTCATCAAAAAGGAATATCAATAAGGAGACAGAAATTATAAAACGAGTGTTACTAAAAATAAAGTGGTGGTGTACCCCTTTAATCCCAACACTCAAGAGGCAGAGGCAGGCGGATCTCTGTAAATTTGAGACCAGCCTGGTCTACAGAGTGAATTCTAAGCTCACAAAAGCAATGTATTGCGACCCTGTCTCAAAAGTAAAGGGAAAAAAATTATAAAACAAAGAACCAAATTGACATTTTGGAAGGACACAGAACCAGGTGGAGAGTCCAAGCTGCACCTTCAATGACAAACTTCTCTAGACGGAGGGGCTGAGTTGGCAGAAGCAAAGAGCGAGCTCGAGGACAAATCATCAACGGAGAATTTCTAGTCCAGGAGTCAAAAAGAAGCAAGAGCGGGCAAAAGATGGTTGCACAACTCTAAGAATAGCCAGCTTCCGTCACTGACAGAATACAGAGAGTCAAGAGAAACACTGCAGGCTGATCGTCGTGCATGGCTTCAGAACTTTCAGTCGTCCTTGCTTGGTCTGTGGTTTTAGGACTCCAGCGTATGGTGTCCAGAAAGGGAAAAAATGAAAGGAAGAAGCTGGGGTCACAGTCGCCCTTTCCAGGGTAATCCGCCAATGACCTAAGCTCCTCCCAGTAGATCCCACCTTCTAAGGGTCCCACCAGGTCCATCGCCCTCTAGGCTGAGGACCAGGTTCTTCAACTTGAGATCTTTTAGAGAATATTCAAGATGTAAACTGTAGCAATACCAACTGCTGAACTGTAAGCTCTAGGGCTCTGGAAGACATGAGTCAGAGAAGGTTTCAGAGGGGTTTCTCCATGTTTAACTGTCTCATTTCACACTTGGGGAAACAAAGACCCAGATGGGTAGGAGCAACCAACCAATCCATGCAACAGCTGGACACGAGAGTCTTTAACTGTCCTGTGACCCGAGACCCTCCTCACTTTACGGCTGAAAGTTCTGAATCCCGGGAAGGTCCCCAAGGCCTGTGGACAAGCAGCACAGTTGACCCCTCTGTACTGTACAAACTGGGACCAGTCTTGGAAATGCTGAGATTCTAATGTGAGTTCTGAGCTCCAGCAGGGGTCATGTTGCTTTGAGTCCTTTTTCTAGTCAGTCTCTTGGGATGAAGGATCTTTCCTTTTAATGAAATCTGCATTTCATCCCCAAGGTGAAAACCAGTGTCCTTGGCTCTTCTGAGAAAGCGAGAAGTGGTTTCTTTTGTGTAATGAATGCTAGGAACACACAAAAACAGAGGTTGCTCTTAATTGACTGCAGATATGGAAAAGCAGATCATAATCCCTAAAGATACATAAAGCAGGAGGGAGAAAGGGGAAGGAGGGCAGAGAGGAGGGGCGGGGGTTCTCACACAGCTGAAAGCCACAAAAGGAAACCTGACTCAAGGATGAAGTCATCTGAAGTCCTTGTGACAACCAGCAGATGTCAATAGCGAGATCAAATCCAGAGAAGTCTTCCATCCTTGGTCCCATGGTTGGTAAGAGGGGTTAGAGGTGGAATGCACAGCCTGTAACATCCCAGCCATCCAACTCTGAGCCTTGTCCTCTGGCACCCCGCAGGAGGACACTCCTTTCAGGCCCAGGGCTTGGCCAGTAGAGAAGGGATTTGGACTATCTAGATGCCCCTGGGAAACATGAGAGGGCCATCCTCTTCCTCTGGGTCCCCACTTTAGTTCAGTCACTTACAGACCTTGCTGCAGACAAGCAGGGACACCTCAGAGGCACCGGCCACCTTCTCCTAAGTTCAGGCGGCCCCTTTGCCCCTGTGGCACGCTCCTTTAGGCCACTGTGTTACAGGGAGGTGGGGGAACTCAGGGCAGAGCTGAGTACTCAGGTGGGCATGTGGAAGTAGACTGTCAGACCTCCCACCTCTGGGGCAGTCTCCTCCTGCCCTCCCAGGCATTCTCTCCTGGGTTTCCTCTTGGGCCAAACCATTTCCTGTTTATCCTTGACAGCTCAGGGCTTGCCTTTCTCTCCCTTCAGACCTTCCAGAACACTGCAAATCCACGATCATCTCCTCCTTCCTTGCCTTCGGTCATAACATCCCCATTAGCCCTTCGTGCCACCAGGGCTGCCCCAACAAAGTTCAGATTCAGTCCTCCTTCCATGACACACCCTCTAACCTGGATGACCTTCTCCACCTCCACACCCTCAAAGGGCATTCTTTGCATCTCAGACATTTGGAACTTTCCCTCTGCCTCAAGGTAGATATCCATTGTCGTGGGACTCTGACCTGATGCACAGGTCACCCAGGGGATGAGGAGGGGCCTTAGATGCTATGGGAGCCATCCTAGGCAGAATTATGGACCTTCCCCCAGCAAGCTCTCAGATCTCTGCCATTCTGTTTTGATACACTTTAGCTAATAAGTGGTACTCTTGGGCCTATCCTCATCACATGGTCCAATGCATTCCTAAACCACAAGCTTTTGGAACACAGGGGGCTTTGTCTTTCTTGGTCCTGCATCCTCACCTAGCACAGCATCTGTGACAGTAACTTGAGGCTCTGTAGTTGCGGGCCACTCTGAGGGCCCACAAGCCAGGGCCATCAGTTGTCCTACTATGACCATACCCGCCGCTTGTAGCCCATGTATCACAACCGTTATGCAGCCAGCTAAGTGGAGCTGGGGAGGTAGAAGCTGATTGACAGAGAAGAGAAGGCCGGGCCATTCCCGTCTCCCCAACGCTTTCAGCAGCACCGCAGATGGGGGACTAGAGCGGAGGCGAGATACCCTGTATGAGAGAACCGCTCCCCAGATGTCTTCACCCCAGCCCCCGCATGTGGATCTGACCCTAGCAGGAACACTTCTGGTCACTGTGGCCAGGAGGGGAAAGGGACAAAGCCCCGGCTGCTTCATACGTTCCACCCGGAAACCAGAAGTTAGTTTGAGTCACAGTAGTTCATTGGTCAAGGCAAGTATCACGGGCAGCCTGAGTTCAGGAGGGGGTGAGGGGCTTGGCAGACCCCTGCCACTATCTGCCACACGCCTCCCCAAGGGCAGAGTTCCTCAGATTGTCACTGTCGCATGGGCCCCTACAGGTTCTTTTTCTGTGTATCTATGCCCGTGTGTGTGCAGGTGTACATGTGGGAGCCAGAGGACAACCTTGAGTATCATTTCTTGGCCGCCATCCACTTTGGGTTTTGAGACAAGGCTCTGGTTGGCCTGGAGTCCACCAAGTAGGCATGGCTGGCTAGCCAGGGGGCCTCAGGGATCCATCTGTCTTACCTCCTCAGTGCCTGCGTTGACAGTATGGGCCACTACACTGGACTTTTTCACGTGGGTTCAGGGATCACACTCGGGTCCTTGTGCTTCTTACGTGGTAGGTACTTTGCCAGCAGAGCTATCTCCCCAGGCCCCCTGGTGGTCATTTTTAAATGCAGGGTCCACTTCAGTAGGTCTGGTTCTGAACAAGCTGTGGCCATAGTCCACACACTGGTGCTTCGGATCCTCACTGGCTAAACAAACAACTGAGGTCTTCCCATCCTCCCCTCCCCTCTGTGCAGAGACAGAGCTCCGCCGGTAGTATCTGTCGCTTTGCTTTGCAAGCCAAGGGGTCCGAAGGCTTTGGGAGTCCCCTCAAGGATGCAGAGGATGGAGGAATAGTCATGAAAGCCATTTAGTTGTGTGGCCAAACTGCAGATCTGGGGAAGGACAACAAGCAAGAGTGCAGCGTGTTCTCAGAAGCCAAGTCCTCCGATGAGTCGCGTAGACGGCTCTTAGATTTAAGACAGAATTAGATGGAAGTGTATCACCTCCTCTTCTGCTTTCCCTACTGAGGGTTCAAACCGCAAAGGAGGGTCCGTGCACTCTAACTCAGCCTCCCCAGGATACCAGCAGTCTCCTGTCATTGTCTGTGACCTTGGGGACCTGTCCTTCTTCCATGTGCCATGGCGATTGCTTGACTCATGGGTACAGCGCCCTCCTTTGGGTGGACTCCCTGTTCTTGCAAATCAGTCACTCTCCTGTGGCTACACCACTCCCGCAGGCAGGCCCACTCCCTAACTGATTGGCCTTCCTGCTCTGTACCAGACTGTACCACAGACATGCAGACCCCTCTGCTGGACTCAGAACGGACAGTGACTGCCTTTCTTGTTTCTAGCCGTTTTGCCGAAAAGACATTCCAACTGCTTCTGAACCTCCAGACTGTTTTTTCTCTTTTGTGTGTGGCATGTGCTCATGCATGTGCATGAGTTTCCATGTGTGTAGTCTTATGTGTGCATATGTGTGGAGGCCTGAAGTTGACATAGGGTGTCTTTTTCAAACACTCTCCACTTTGTTCTCCCAGTTGAATCCAGAGTTGCCGCTCAGGTACACTCACCAGCCATTTTGCCCCAGGACCCCTGTCTCCTTCTCCCTGGTGCTGGCATCACAGGTTCTGGGATCGGAACTGTGGTCCTCATGCTTCTGTGGCAAGTGCTTTATCCGCAGACCCATCTCCCCACTCTGCTCCTCAGACACTTTGATATGGGCATTCTGGTCGTCTGGAAGCCACCTGGAGACTAAACCATTGTGTGTGTGTGTTTGTGTGTGTGTGTGTGTGTGTGTGTGTGTGTGTGTGTGTGTGTGTGTGTGTGTGTGTGAAGGACGCACCATAGTACAGAATTCAGTAGAAGTGGATCTGAAAGAAAGCGAAGTGATCTCTAGGTTCAGAGGGGAAGGAAGATAGGAACCGGTCAGATCGTGTACCTGGTTCAAGCTCCCTGCGCCACTAGAGGGAAGTCTGAGGAGTTGCGCCCCAACCTCCTCCTTGTCCTGCTAAAGAGAGGTCAGCCTCCTGGAAATCAGACCCCAGTTTCCTATGGACACAGGATCACAAACTGAACTTCTGTTCTAGAAAGCTGGTTTCATGCTATTAAAATGTTCACGTGAGCACTGATTAAATATATATATATTTTTACAAATAACGACGTAAAAATCTAACACTTAAGCCTAAATTCTTTTGGTCGGTAGAGATGGGGTTTGGATCTAACTTCACGTTGCCTTCAGTAGCAGAAGGGTGAGGGGTTTGAGCTCCAGGTACCCTCTCTCTCTCTCTCTCTCCTGGAGGGTTTCCTTAGAACCAATGCACCTGCTTCTCCTCGTAAGCGCCTCAGACTGTGACCAGGATTAGGGTCATCTGTTTTGAAAAAGCTTGTCAGTGATCGGATGTGCCTGCACATTTGAGGTCAGCACCGGCTCTGGGGCTGCACCTATTTCTAGCTGGGCCTGCTGCTGCTCCACATGGCCTGAGCTGAGGAGTCTCTGGTCAGCTTTCCTGGGGATGGAGGAGCGGGCGGTTTCCATGCCGTGTGCCAAGTATGCTGGGCACTTGGGGAATGTCGGTGACTAATGATGAGCTTATTAGAACGGCTGCAGCACGCAGAATGAGCACATATACTTGTTAATTTTATTAAAGGCAGGCCTTGAAGGTCAGATGGGCCCACTGTGCCTCTGCTGGATACTTCCTTGCTTCTGTGGTGCTCACAGGTGCGGCAGGGGCTGAGGCCATCTGTCTGGGCCTGAGGTCACTGCGGTCCGGGAGAAGGCCTCCACCTCACTGTCGCCTGTGCATAGGGATCTATTCAGATACAGAAGAGGAAGTCCGTGGAGGGGGTCAGTGGGGCTCCTTCAGGAGGGTGAGGGGTGGGCTGACTTGCCTCCAGGGTGAAGACACGGCAGGGTGGCACACTTACTGTGCCTCCTCATACCCTCGGGAGAGCAGCGAGCCTGGTCCAGTACTCACTGGGTAGACAGGAAAGCTCTTTCCAGTGGGATCTGCAGGAGAAGGAAGGCCTGGGAGGCTTCCTGGCTCACAGCAGATAAGGGAAAGGGAAGGATTGTGACGAAAGCAGACTGGTGTCGCTCCAACCTGGGTTTTCTAGTTAGATTTTTCTCCTTACAACATACACTTACATACAAACAACACCAGGAAGGGGGGGGGGAGAGAAGAGGAGAGGAGGGGAGGGGAGGGAAGGGGAGGGGAGGGGAGGGGAGGGGAGGGGAGGGGAGGGGAGGAGGAAGAAGACAGGAAAGGAGAGGAGGGGAGGGGAGGAGGGGAGAGGAGGGGAGGGGAGGGGAGGGGAGGGGAGGGGAGGGGAGGGGAGGGGAGGGGAGGGGAGGAGAGGAGAGGAGAGGAGAGGAGAGGAGAGGAGAGGAGAGGAGAGGAGAGGAGAGGAGAGGAGAGGAGAGGAGAGGAGAAAGAACAAACACAAACCACTTGAGCTGCTGAGACAACGTTTCGCAGTCATTGAGATGGGAGATGGGAAGGGAGCGGTCCAGCCAGATGGCTCCCTCCTCCTGAAGAACTAACTGGTCCTGGCAGAGGCCTGTGGCCAAGGAAGAGCTGCACCCGGTGAACCAGGCTGGGGCTGCCTAAGAGTCAGGAACAGGGGTTTGTCCAGCACAGGACCTTCTGCCTGGCAGATCTGAGCCAACCTCATCAGTTTTCCTGCCCAGGACCCATTTCAATGCCAAGAGGTGGCTGGTAGGGCCTGAAGGAAGAGCCAGTCCTAGGATGGGTGGGGTTCAGGAAAAGGAGGTGGCCCGCAGTCTGTCTCCTGATAGTTGTTTCCTATTGCTTCTAAGAGGTTTTACGAGTGAAGTTCCTGCCATCTTGTGGCCGAAACTGGTACTGCCTGAGCCTGGGTCCCTCTTCCCTCCCCCTGCTCGCCAGCACTGCTCAGCTGGTGTGCCCTAGGTGGGAAGGGTAGCCTCTGAGGACAAGAGGGTCCAGAGAGGCCTCTCCTCATAGTCCAGCCTAACAAACTTTCCGAAGGCTCTGAGTTTGGCCTGGCCACTCATTCATACAAGGACCATCATTTGTGGAAAAGAGGATATGGGTGGGCAGTGGAGGAGGAGGGGCCAGGCCCTGTCCACCTTCCCAAGAGCAGACCCATCCAAAGGAGGCAAAGAACAGGCCTGGGTGACCTGGGAAGGGGGGAAGGGAGCAGAAGACTCCCTATCCTCTCCCCCTTGATCACAGCATGGCAGTACAGTTGAGGTCAAAACAGGAGCCCCCTTCCCAGAGCAAACACTCTCTAGGCAGACGCCTCCCCGGTGAGAGTGCCGAGCTCTCTGAGGTCAAACGTGTGTGCATTTCTGGGTGGAGACCGAGGAGGTGTGAATGCCTTTGACTCTCGTGTAGACATGGCCACAGAAGGCAGAGCTAGCTGTCATACTCACAGAGATCAGATCCCCCTCGCTTGCCCAGGGCCAAGAATGTCCAACTCTGAACTTAGCTTTTTCTTTCTGTGAGCTCTCTGCCACCTGAAGCAGATGGGATATTCACGACTTGGGGGTGCTCTTTACTGTAATATTCTGTCCTTACCACCACCCTGTGTCCCAGAGCCAGCTGCACGGCAGGATGCTGGTGACGGTTTGATGGCCTGTTTACTGCCACACACCCAGGACACTGGCCCATCCTCCTTGCAGTGAGGTCACCCCTCACTGATGCCAGCAGCTGCCCGCCCAAGGGCTCATCCTCTGGAGGCTCCCTTTCTCGGAAAACTCTGGTACCAGAAAGCGAGCTAGCTGGGGTTCTAGCATGGAACGGAGAACTTTCAAGATATTCCAGAGATGGAGATGACAGAGAGAATTAGTGTTCACAGGCTCCTTTAAAGGGCAGTTAGAACAGAGGCCTGGAGAAACACTAGGTTCTAGCATGCAGAGTCATCACTGAACCACAGGAACTTATTGCCACGAGGCCTCAATGGCCCAGGACGAAAGGCCCTCAGAGGTGGCCAGGAGAAACTGTGCCAGAGTCACATGTGAGCTCTCTGCAGGCACCTGTACCCATCCCAATGACTACGCCTTGCAAATCTCAGCCTTTCTCTGTGTCAGCCACTTGATCCTACTTTGGTTTCTCCTGAGGAGGACAGAAAGTGGGTGGGTGCTGACACTAGAATCTGGGCAGTGTGGTCTCAGACATTCTGCCTCTGTGGTCCCAGGCCACCCGAGCATGTCAGGGATCGAGACACATGATCTCACACACACTTTTATATGGTTGATGACAATAAAACTTGCCCTTGGTGGCGGCTGTGAGGTGGAAATTAGCACATGAAGTCTTTGCCCAGAGTCTGGCACATAGTAAACTCTCAATAATTGCTAGTTTAAAAAAAACGTTTAAATGGGTTTAGAATGGTTCCTTGTTCTCATTTCTAACTCCTACAAAAACAAAACAAAACCAAAAACCTGGCTGCCTCTGTGTTGTGTGGTCCAGCTGCATGCTTTGACAAGGGACACCGATCCTCGCTCTTTCCAAGCCAGGTGAATCTGCCTCCTGGTTAAGAGGGCGGAGCAGAAAAGGCCTGCATCAGCGAGTGGCATGAGGACAGAGGTGGGTCCACTGACCGGAGGTCTGGGGGTTCATCTCAGATAGAGCAGACATCGTAGCCTGGCCAGCACTCTCGTCCACGCACAGGCTGGGCTGCTCCGGACTCAGCGCTGAGAGTGAGTTTCTAATGCCTGGTGCTCCAATACTTCAGGGCAACTGGCAACAAGATAGAATAGGAACACAGCTGAAATCCAAAAGGGAAAAAGGCAGGCCTGCACTCCACGGGGAGTCATGTCTGTTTCCTAATCTGTCTCCTGCCCCAAATAGCTCGGCTCTCCTCCCCCACTTGTGTTGACGTGTTTCCTGCCTGGGCAGCAGATGCCACCAAGACTTAAACTAGGTCACCGAGGGCTGTGATGGGCTGACTCAGGCCCACAGGTCACGTCCTCCTCTGACTAGGATCTCCAGGTTCCTGGCCCAGAGCTCAGAGCACAACTCTCTATATGCGGTGGGAGTGGGGGGAGCCTGTCCCTGGGCTGGGGACACAGACCCTGGCTTACCTGTCTTGCTGGTCCTCTTTCCTCCTGGGAAACCAGGGAGCCACAGGGCTCTGCTGCTATCCTGGAGGAGGTTTGGAGCTGCCATCAAAAAGCAGGACTCCTGTCAGGTATGGGGGGCCGTGAGCAGAATATAAATGATACAAACGAAACATTTGACCACAGACTCTAAAGCAGGTCAGGGCACTTGCTGCCAAGCCTGGCAGCCTAAGTTCAATCATCACGGTTGGTCCCCTGGTAGAGAGAGAACACTAATGTTCACAAGTTGTCCTCTGGCTTCCACACATGTATTATAGTGCTTGCACGTGTGCATGACACACGCGAGTGCACACACACGCACATAATAAAAAGAAAATACTTTAGACTCTGACTCAATACTCAATTTCAAGTCCCAATCCACCAAGGCAGATCGATAAGTATCCACGTAGAATTATCTACCAGGGAAGGTTAGCACCGGCACATGACCTAAGCCATGTGCCTCCTGCTGGCCACACTCCCTCCTTCTCAGGAGTCCTGTGTCCAGCATTGGGTCCTGAGGTCTCTTCCTCTCTCTCCACAGGTTCTTGCCAAAAATGGCTTTGGCCCCATCACCACTGACATCCGAGAGGGCCAGGAGTTCTACTATGCCGAGGACTACCACCAGCAGTACCTGAGCAAGAACCCAGATGGCTACTGTGGCCTTGGGGGCACTGGAGTGTCCTGCCCAATGGCCATTAAAAAATAATTTCTCTCCACGAAGTTGGCCCTGGAGGTTCCAGCAAAACCATGGTTGCTGGATGGAGTGGCACTGCTGTGATTCACATCAGTTGATTTCCAAAGAGCCCACATCACACGGGCATTTACATGAATCTGGTTGTCACTGGGGTCTGATTTAGCGGAAGGGCTATGACAAGCTGATAAATTGTAATTTGTCTTCTGATCAGTCTGGGTGGGGGTTGAGCATGACATTTTAGTGGATCATTTGGGATCTAAATGGAGATAATGAATGCCCTGTGTCCACCTGCTTGGGCTTGAAGGGATGCTAAGGGTTCTGAAGCAGGGAGATGGTTGGGAGGGCAGGGGGTACTGGGACTCCTTGGTCTTTGCTGACATACCTCACCCCACTCCCCTGCCCTCAGGTGCCTAATTCATTAATGTCTACAGGCTCTATGAATCATTTGCTGAAACGCTTTGCTCCACTGACCCTAGACGTATGTAAGGGGTTTCTCTCCCTCCTCCATCTTCTCTCTGGTAGAGAAAAGACATGAGTGACCTTAATGAATTCTAACATTCTGCTTACAGCTATGAAAAAGCTTGTTCTAATAAAAATCTGCAGTTGGTAATAGCAACTGCCTGCTGTGTGTCTGACTTTCCTTGTTCAGGAAGGATATTTGAAGTATTGCAAAGCCAAGTGAAGGCTCAGGAAGAAAGAAACCAAAAACAACATAAGCCCTCCCCGATCATTTTTCCCTAAGTGGGAAATAATATTAAGTTTTTTGGCAAGTGTGCACCCCTCTGACTCTCTGTGGCTTTAGTAACAAATAGTCGTTTTAAAGGTGCCTGTCACATTTTACGTCAAGGACAGTTGTACTTAGAGCAGACATCTTCAGTCTTTGCCCTTGAAGAGAAGAACGTTCTCTTCAAGACAAGAAACCGTAATCATGTAGCCAAATGAATGGGTAAGCTAACTTCAGGTCTTGATGCAGGCTAGAGAGATGCTGTCTCTGGGGGCCATGGAGCTGTGTGCAGGGTCATCTCAGCTAGACAGATTCACCACAGCCCCCATAACGTGACAAACTTAGAGTATAATGGTCTACCATGTGCAGCAATCCGCAAGTGAGTGCATGCCAGGAAACACACACACACACACACACACACACACACACACACACACACACACACACACACGGGTCAGATGTAACAACCAACAGCTGTCGGTTCCTCACCCTGTATTCATCAGCTAATAGAAAGGTTTCTAAGCAGAAGGGCTATTAAGTCCAAGTGATCAGGGCAGGATTGGAGAGACTGAAAGGCCAGTGGGACTTGAGTTTGCAGAAGGCTGCCCTGTGGGGAGCTGGGTAAGGTGGGCAGGGCTGCCTCAGGGAGGATCATTGAGAAACCTGAGAAGGAGTCTTTACCGAATGGCAGCACTGGGCAGCTCTGACTCCTCTCCGGCTTTTGACTGGGCACAGTGAGCAGGGTGTTATTGACCTGTGAGTCATCTGGGCTGGGGATGGGTGCATGGTCTTGGCTTCACTGCAGAGAAGTGGAGTAAGCCAGCTTAGGGGCAGATCTCCAGCCTGGAAGGAATCTGAATGGTAAGCTTGGGAATGCTCTGCAGCCAGATGCCATGGAAACATGTGAGATCATGTGGGAGACAACGAAGAAGTCTGAGGAGTGGGGGGCCTCCAGTGATCCCCAGAGATGTCTGGTCAAAGGAGAAGCAGAAGACCTTGGAAAGTGACACTTGAGTGCCGTGGGATGGTCTGTATGTCAAATGCTCTGATTGGTCAATAAGTAAAACACTGATTGGCCAGTGGCCAGGCAGAAAGTATAGGCGGGACTAACAGAGAGAATTGAGAGAACAGGAAGGTGGGAGGAGACACTTCCAGCCGCTGCCATGACAAGCAGCATGTGAAGATGCCGGTAAGCCACAAGCCACATGGCAAGGTATAGATTTATAGAAATGGATTAATTTAAGATGTAAGAACTGGATAGCTAGAAGCCTGAGCCATTAGGCCAAACAGTTTAAACAATATAAGTCTCTCTGTGTTTACTCGGTTGGGTCTGAGCGGCTGTGGGCCTGGCGGGTGAGAGAGATTTGTCTTGACTGTGGACCAGGCAGGACTGGAGAAAACTCCAGCTACACTTGAGGCTGGCTGTGAGGGAAAGATGGCCCCCAGGGAGAAGGCACAGGGCCCTCAAAGTACTCCAAGGGAGCACCCCTTGAACCTTGCCCTGAGCCTTCCACAGAAGAAACTGGTTTTTCATCAAGGTGCCCCTGCTCTGGGCACATGAACCTAGCCCAGGCACCCTCAGCATTGCAGGCTGCCAGTAACAGACACGAGTCCCACGAGGACCACCAGATAGAATCACCAAGACAACTGGGGTCTCGATTCGAGGCAGTCTCGTGGGACCTGAGGTATCTGACTCTCAAATTGGAGGTCCTTCCCCATCCCCAGGAGACACCAATGCATCAACCATGTCTCTAGTACTATAAGCCCCACACTACAGCATCTACTGTATGTCCATACGTTGGCATGTCTTGTTCTACAAAACACATTGGCCCAACCCAGTCTCCTAGACCTGACCTTCTGTCTATACCCTCACTCTTCTTGGCCCTTCCCTGAGAGTGTGCTTGTCCATACAGAAACAAATAGAGAGTCCACGTGCCCAACCGCCTCCTTGACTGGGTTCTAGCATTCCTAGCCACTTTCTAGCTGCCCCCATCGGCACAGGACCCACTGTGATTATTCTAACCCTTCCCATAGCTGTGCAATCTGCTTGTCCCGGCGGGTTCATCTTCCTATAGATTCTGCAGTAAAGCCTCCTCCGTGTCGGGATGCCGCCCTCCCCCCCAT
This sequence comes from Peromyscus maniculatus bairdii, assembly GCF_049852395.1. NCBI lineage: Eukaryota > Metazoa > Chordata > Mammalia > Rodentia > Cricetidae > Peromyscus > Peromyscus maniculatus. Next base: position 62,315,176 of record NC_134860.1, on the reverse strand, counting down.
CCCGTCCCCCACCCCACCCCCCACCCGCGCCCCAGGCTTCTCTGGGCCAGTCTCCATGCCTAATCTAGAACCTACGCAGAACACATTATCTTTTTAATAGTTCAATTTTTGGTACAGGATCTCACTATGTAGCCCTGGCTGGCCTGGAACTCATGTCAACTAGGCCGGCCTCAAATTTAAAGACATCAACCTACCTCTGCTGGGATTAAAGGCACGCACCACCATACCCAACTGAAAAAGTGTCATTTTTCTTTTGTGAAGATTTTTATCTTTATTTTATGCATGCTATGCATGCGTTTGCTTGCACCTGTATGTAAGTACACCACATTGCATGTCTTGAAGGTATTTGAATGTACCAAAACCTCTTCCGTGGACTCGAATATCATCTACTGTGGCGTCTCATGCTGACCAGCGGAGCGATGCATAGTTCGTTGTTGCTGGTGGAATAGTCTACAGATTACATCAGAGCAGTGGGCGGTGTGGTCCAGGCCTTCTCTCTCCTTACCAGTGGTCGGCCTGCCAGCCTCATCAGGTAAGAGAGAGGTTGAAATCTCTGGATTGTGGGTATGCCTTTCTTCACACAGTTTCACTGAGCTTGCTTTGTGAAGGTGGAGAGTCTGTCCCTAGGGACAGGAACATTTAAGGTTTTCACAGCTTCTTGATGCAATGACCCTCTTCATTCATTTATTCATCCTAGCGGCGGTACCTGACCCCCCCCCCTTTTTTTAAGAAGTCCTTTTTGCCACAGTCACCCTGCTTTAGGAGGGTTCACAGGTGTGGTGGGTAGTCTTGGTTAGCAGCTCGACCTGACATAAAGGCCCTTAGGAAGCAGACTCCCAAGCACCTGTGAGGGGTTTGCTGGGTTGGGTAAGTTACATTTGCCTATATAACATTTCTCCTGTTCTTTATTCTTTGGTTGGCTCGTGTTCCTGCTTATATCCCTCTGCTTGCATGATTTGGTCTTTTTTTTTTTTTTTTTTTTTTTTTTTTTGAGACAGGGTTTTTCTGTATAGTTTTGGTGCCTGTCCTGGATCTCGCTCTGTAGCCCAGGCTGGCCTCAAACTCACAGAGATCCGCCTGGCTCTGCCTCCCGAGTGCTGGGATTAAAGGTGTGCACCACCACCGCCTGGCTGGTGCTTCTTGTACTGATAGATTCCTTCTTCTTTTGGACACCTGGGAAAGTCTTCCCTTCGCTTTATCAAATACACTTTTGCCTGATATGACTTCTTTTTCTGCCAGTAACTTAAAGGTGTTTTTCACTGTCTTTCCCTCTCCTCTGGTGTGCACAGTTTCCAGGGAAATCTGCTGGCATCATTTCTCTGTTCCTCTGTATGCGGTGTACAGGATTTTTTCACCCATCTGTTGCTTGTATAATTTTCTCAATCAGGTAATTTGAGCATACTGAGTCTAACTGTGCTGCTACAAGATAATGCGGTATTTAAAATAGGGCTGTTGTAGAATATGTATTTGCAGCTTCTCTCTGTTGCTTAGTTTTGTTAACTTGACTCATGCTGGGAAGAGGGAACCGCAACTGAAAAAATGTCTCCATCAAATTGGCCCCGTAGGCAAGTCTGTGGGATGTTTTTTAAAATAGGTTATTGGTATGGGAGGACACAGACCACAATGGGAAGTGCCACCCCTGGGCGAGGTGGTCCTCGGCTGGACAAGAAAAGCAGACTGAGGAAGCCATTAGGAGCAGGCGGGTGAGCAGGAATTCTCCATCAGTCCCCTGCCTCCAGATTCCTGTCCTGACTTCCCTTCAGGAGGGAGTGCAAGCTCTATGCTGAAATAAACCCTTTCCGGTCCACGTTGCTTTTGGTCGCAGTGTTTATCACAGCGACAGAAAGCAAAGTAGGACACAAGTCCTCAGAATCTCCTGGCTGGTGGAGCAGTGTTCACTGGTCACACCCGCTCTCCACCTCAGCTCTTCCTCAGGACCTGACTGGCTGATCATTTGGCCCATCGGGGCCTTGATCGGGTTACTTGGCACACTTGCCCTTGTGACTAGGAGTTAAGGCTTCGGTCTCTTTTGTCCCAACTCAGAGGGTGGATAGAGATTCCCAGTTCGGTGTGAATGCTTCAAACATGTGCTATGGGAACAGGCTCGTGTGGGAAGGAGCTGTGACTTTCTCAGAAGGCCACGATTCTCCACTCTGTTTAAACAGCCAGTGCATGTGCCATCACTCCTGGTTGAAGGCACACACCCAGGACCTGCCCTTAGCCCTCTGTCCCAGATGAAATTAATGACATTGGGATCTGAGTCTCTGTCATCCTGTGCTCAGATACCCTAGCAGACTTGTAACCAGAGAGAATTGGGGCACAGCTCAAACACAGAAGTGGAAAAAGAAATGGGCTGAAATCCACAGGGAGAGCTTTCTACTTCTTCATCTGTCTCCTGGCCCAAATAGCTCGGCTCTCCTCCCCCGGCTCGCGTTTGTGTGTTACCTTTCTTTCTCTCCTGGCAGATGTCAACAGACGGACGGGCTTGAAGTAGGTCAGAGAGAACGGTGGTGGGTGGATGCAGCCCTCCAGCTCTGTTGTTCCGTGTCTTCGTGCCTAGCAGGCTTCCTCTGGCATATCAGGGTGATACCTGGACCCCAGAACCGATGGGCTCAGGGAGTCTCCTGCTCAGACCCTGGGTTCACCTCTTTAGAACCAGATTCTCAGATCCCTAGCTGGAAGGAGACAGGAAGTCCTTGACTGTCCTCAGCCCTTGGCCTCTCACAATCCCAGTTTCTTCTCATTACCCTATAGCACTAACAAAACTTTGCCAGAGGAGCTACTGGTGACAGCAGCCAGAAAGACACACTGGTTTTCTAGAATGCCCATCACACGAGGGGCCTGTCTCAAACCTATAAGCTCAAGTTTGGGGGGAGGGGGTCATGTCTTGGGACACAGCTCAGCAGTAGTGTTTGCCTACCATGTATGAAGTCTGAGGTTCAATCCCCAGTACCAAATATAGATCTTTTGTTTTGTTTTGTTTTTTGAGACAGGGTTTCTCTGTGTAGCTTTGCACCTTTCCTGGAACTCACTCTGTAGTCCAGGCTGGCCTTGAACTCACAGAGATCCTCCTGCCTCTGCCTCCCAAGTGCTGGGATTAAAGGCATATGCCACCACCAAATACAAATCTTAAATGGTGGTCCATGCCTGTCATCCCAGCACCCTGGAGGCTGAAGCAGGAGGGTTTCTACAAGTTTGAGGCTAGTCTGGGCTACATAGAGGGTTCCAGGTAAGTTGCACTCCAGCATGAAACCATCTTTAAAAAAAAAATGAATTAAAAGGCTAAACAACAAATTAAAACCAGACAAGATCCAGGTCAGGGCTCCTAGGGCAATTGAGATTGCAGAGCTGTGCTGTATAAAGGATGGGTTTCCAGGTCAAACAAACCTCATTCCAAGGAACAGACATGAAGGAAAGTCAGTGGATTGTTCAGTGTGGAACAGTGGGAGGTAGAGGCCAGGGTCAGACTGCCCCAGAGCTGGGTGTCAACTTTTCTGTCCCAGGTAAAGCTTGCAATACCCACAATCCCCATTTCCTCACATGCTGTTGATAATTCAGGTGCAAGCTTTTTTTTCCCCTTAAGAAAACAGATAAAGCTGACCAATATCTAGTATCTGAGAAGGAAATATTATTATAGAAAAGACTCCCTCGGGAGTATTGAAGCAAAGGTCATGGTGAGCACAGTGGACTTGTGAGCAGAGCATTTACCTTTCCTGCTAAAGTTTTAAAAGCTAAGCCTGAGGGCTGGAGAGGCAGCTCAGTGGCTCCAGCTACAACCAATGATTTGGAGCACTGCCTTCCAGAGAACCCGGGGTTTGATTCCCAGCACTCACATGAGCTCTCAGCCCTCTGTTAATCCAGGGCATTCAGCACCTTCTTCTGGTCTCTGAAGACACGGGCATGCTTATGGGTTCATGGTGTACAGGAATGCATGCAGGAAAACACCCATATACATAAACAAACAAACAAACAAGCTAGGCATGATGGTACACACCTATATAACCAGAACATCTGGCCTCAGTCATTTCCCAGTCCTGAGTCTTAGCATGCTAATCTTGATCTCCAAGAGCCAACACAGACTTTCCTGGGACATGGGACCAGATGGCAGCTATGGAAACAAAGGTGATGTATTAGTCAGAGTTCTCTAGAGAAACAGAACTGATTGTAGTAGTGGGTGGCTGTTTGAGCTGTGCCCTGAAGCCCCGCCCCTAGTGAGGTAGCTGCAGCTGTTGCACCTGCCTATGACCTTGAGGTACTGGCCTCTGGGGCATGGCCACCAGGGACCCACATACACTGGGATGCACATACACTCCTTCTTGGCTGCCGCGTTTCCGGATGCTGAGATCTTGCACCAAGCCATTCAGCCTGGGACATAGTTCAGCTTTCCCAGACCCTGTGATAAATCTCCTGTGGGGGTGAGTTTACTCCCAAATAAATTATTTTGATCATTAAATTGACCATGGATTGATCCCATTATGAAACTACAAATGAAGAGAGAAGGGAGCTGAAAGTGTTTGTTTCATGAGCTACCTGCTGTGTGGCTTATCCCGGAGATAATGTAAAACTCAGCATCCGCCTCTAATTTGCCATGGACAGCCACAACCCAAAGAACGACTCACTCGAGTTCATTTTGACAGACGAGATGAATTTATTAGGGGTGACTTATGGAACAGAGGACAACCATGTATTGATGTATTTTCCCCAAATCATCCCGACACACACACACACACACACACACACACACACACACACACACACACGCACACGCACACGCACATGCTCACGCACACTCCTACAAAGCTCCTCTTTTATACGGTTCTAGGTTTACAGGATTTCCATTACACCTGGTTCAAGGTGCCTCCTGGTCTTAAAGGATCAGAGGCAGAGGCTTGGAAAACATGAGGCACAAACAGCAGGCTCTAGGGAACTTCTGCGTGTATGTGGACCCCACCCTCGTTCCCTTCAGGGATTCCGACGGCTTTCACAAACGTTGTCCATGCCGGAGGAGACACTGTGTTTCTTCCGCAGTCTGGCTCATAGCTTGCTGCAAGATGGCGGACTGGTCTCCCTCCGTGACTGCTCTGCAAGGTAAAGGCAGAAGGAAGCATGTGTGTAAGAGAGAAGTGACTGGGCTCCCTGCCTCAAGGTTCCCTGGATTTCCCCTTTCCACTGGATTGAAGGTGAATCTCAGGGATTCATGAGCTCATCGGAGAAAGAAATCGAAGATGGACACAGTGGCAGTGCTCTCTCAAAACATGAGAGCAGGCTCAAGAGCGAACAGCTGCCCCAAGAGCCAGGTTTTCATCTTTGTGTCTGCAGGATGGCTTTACGTTTTCTCTGTAATTATGTGGAATTATGTAGAATCCAGTCCATGTATCATAGAGTCTTCCTATGTGGCAGGCTGGGAGTTTTTTTCTTTACCTTGCATGATTCATAGAGGCCTGGCACAGTGCATGGGGTGAGTGGCATTGGCTTTCCTTAGCGTTGTTTGGTTGTTTGTTTGATTTGGCCAAGCTATTTTCTTGGCCAATTATTTACTGACTAACCCCAATATTAACCCCCTTTCGAAAGAGACTCTGAACCTTGGAGAGGACTCACCCCGCTTTTCAGTCCCCTTTGAAGCTCTGCAGTGGTTCCCAGGCTCGTCTGGTACCCTCCTACAGCTGTGCAGTGAGTTCAGGTGAAGCCCGAGAATCCCCCCTCAAAGCTTGAGTTTGCCCTGTTGCTTATTTCATACACTGAGAAGGACATTTGGCTTGGGGACAGCATCGTGTTTAATCGCCAGGTTAGAACATTACAAAATATAGGAACACGAGAGGCCAGCACGAGATGGGCGAAGAGCATGCAGAGTCCTCCACGTACACGTAAGGCTTTCCTGCCTTGGCTGTCTCCTTCCTAATCCACTCCAGGTAATGCGACACCTTGGTGTACACTCCGGGGACGTTCTTCCTGCCACAGCCCACGCCCCAGCTGACAATTCCCAACTGGTACCAAGTGGTTATGTTTCTCTTCTTGTTGCAAACTAGAGGTCCTCCGCTGTCACCCTAGGAGAGAAAAGTTGTTGGGGAGGGGAAGGGCAGTAGGAAGCCACCCCCATAGCCCGCTGAAGTGTGAGCATCTTGACAGAAGGTACTGGAGAGTCCCTGGGGTGGCAGGTGTCTGGTTTTTATTCAGTTCTCCAGCCACACAGCTGTGACTGTTGGTAGGGAGCAAGCAAGTTAGTTAAAAGCAATTGGATGAGTGACAACTTGATGAAAGACTGATTTTCACCACCATTATTATCATCACCACCACCATCATCACCACCACCATCATCATCATCATCACCATCAACACCACCATCATCACCACCACCATCATCATCATCATCACCATCATCACCACCACCATCATCACCACCACTACCACCATCATCACCATCATCACCACCACCACCACCACCATCACCAACATCATCATCATCACCACCACCACCACCATCATCATCACCACCACCTAGGTCATTGATTAATGCATCCTTTTTTTAATGTTTCTATATCAAAAACTTATGCTTTCCCCAAGAATGCATTTTCTACCAGCTCAGCTTTCTCTACTTTCCTCACAATTGCAAAAAGTAAACAGAAGAAGCAAAAATCTATCATGCCTCATTAAAAAAAAAAAACCATTGGTTGAATCTACTGGACACACAGACGAATATATAGGAAATGCAAAAAGAGCAGTGTTATGTTAGAATTATAAAATGTAATACTTAAAGCACTGCTTTTTAAATGACTGGGTGGGGCGGGGAGTAAGTAAATCAGAAGCCACCCTTGTAGGCACACATTAGAGCAAGGCCACACCAGGAGCTAGGAGAGGTGGCCATGGCCCCCCTTCGAGAGCTGGGGAGGGAACAGGCCTTGCCCATGTATTGATTTAGGGCTTGTGTCATCCTGAGCGGTGGGAGGATCGTGTATGTTGATGAAAGGTACCCAGCTTGGGTTATTTGCTACTGTGGTCCCAGGGAAGAGATGTGGCATCTCATCCATTGGACAGAAAAGCCAGCCACCCTCCCCAGGCAGAGCCCAACCAACCCTTTACCTGGCAGGCATCCTTCCCAGCATCTCGAGCCCCAGCACACAGCATGTTCTTGGTCAGTAGAGGCAAAACCTGGCCGCACCAGTCCCATCCAAACAGCTCCACATTGACTTTCTGCAGCTTTGAGGGCTGGACTTTTACTAAACCTGACCCAGAGGAGAAGCAGCGGAGAAGAGAGAGCCTCAGCTAAAATGGTCCCTTTAAGTTGAGTGCCAGGGCCCTCCCACATCACCCCAATACGCAAGAACTTCTGTTCGCCCAGAGATCAGTCAAGTTTGGTGGGAATGTGGGAGAGGAAGAGGTGTCTAGAAGACCATCAAGATCTCCCAAGCATCCATAGTTCCCCAGGACTAGGACCCTGCCTAATCTCAGCCTGAGTTTAACATCTTCCAATCCTACAGTAGGCACAATCACCCGCTGGAATCCTGGAAACATGTTTGTTTGAATCCATGATGATCAAGAGAACCCAGGCTGACACCTGAGCTTGTACCACCCCAGGCTCCTTGAGACATTCACCAGGGAGGAGCACTCACTTCCCAGGGTACAGATGCTTTCTTTCTCTTTAGGTATTGCCGAATCCTGTGTCTAGGATGCTTCCGGAATAGAAAGTCAAGGCATGTGTGTTGAACGATACTTGAGGACTCTGGTGTCAAGAACTTGGTTGCTTTGTTTCTTTTAAGCTCATAAAAATCATCGAAGATGAACTCCCACCCAGGTTGGGACTTTGGAACCCAACACCAGAACACAGGTTCGGCCATGTGAGGGCTTACACAGAGGAACAACATGACTTGCAAGGTGTTCCCTGCTGATGGATTATGGGGCAAGACATGCTTACCAAGAACCTGGACAAAAGGGATCAGTTTACAGGCATGACTGGGAAGGGTCTAGGAGTGGGCTGCAAGTTGCTTCTACAAAGGACATTTTATACTCAGTGATTTTTTTTTCCCTTGGCCTGGATCTGGGGCTTTCAGTTAGTTAGAGCCCTTAGCCTTAGTCAAGCAATGCTGACGCCATCATCCAGAGCAGAGGCGGTCCACACTGCTGCCCTGGGTCCTCCCATAGTCCCCCAGATTGCAACTGAGTGAACTTTGGGACTTGGCAAACTTCTGTCTGGGTTTCTCCTGAGGTGCTGTCCAGGGTTCACGTTCTAGAGCATAAGCACACCGTTCGCCCCAGAAGTCTCATGAAGGCTGGCTGCTTGAGGGACTGAGGGTAAGGGACGATACGGGCCTGAAGTCACCAGGTCCACCAGGCAGAGCTTCTAGGCTTTTCTAACCCTTCTGAACACCAGCCACATGCCACCCTGTAACACCCAAGCCAGAGTCACTCACTGGTATTGGTAATGCCCCATCCAGTCACCCAGCAGTTATCCCATGCCAGTACGTTGGAGACTTCTGAAACGCAGATGGGTACACTGTTGACAGTCAGGTTTAATGGGGACCTGAGCAAGAGCAAAGCTATGTCATTGTCCAGGAGCCAGCTGTCAAAACTCGGGTGTACGATCACCTTGTCTACTTCCTTATACGTCAAGTCCTCCGTGTTCTTGAAGTCATCTCTGCCGTGCGTGATCTCCAGGTTCGAGCTCATTTAACATAAGAGGAGAGAGAAGGTGAACGATAGAGGTGGAAAGGAGGGATTCCTAAGGGAAAAAAATCCTCCTGCCATCAGAGGCTATGTCCCACGTAGTGAGGGGCTGAAGGGATCTGAGCAGAGGAGGCAGCTGGAGTTCCAGCATCTAGCCTGACGATCTTACTTGGACAAACCAGCATCTAGGCAGTTGGAGGACACCAGGACGCCATCCTTGACTCTCAAGAAGGGCTGGATTGATTATAGAGCAGGAGTCTGGGAAGAGTCATGAGACTCAAGGACTTGTACACTAGCCCAGAGCTGGTAATAGATGCTCAAGAGCTGGCGCCCCACCCTCCCCTGCCAGTGCCTTCCGTGTTCCTCCTACTCTGCGGTCTTTCACCACCCACTGTGTCTCCAACAAGAGCAAGTAGTGATAGACGTGTGTGTGTGTGTGTGTGTGTGTGTGTGTGTGTGTGTGTGTGTGTGTGTTTAAGACAAGGCCTTCCTTATGTAGAGCAAGTAGTGATAGACGTGTGTGTGTGTGTGTGTGTGTGTGTGTGTGTGTGTGTGTGTGTGTGTGTGTGTGTGTGTGTGTTTAAGACAAGGCCTTCCTTATGTAGTCCAGGCTGGCCCCTGACAAGTCATCCTCCAGGCTCATCCCGAGTGCTCAGTGAGAAGCAGGGACTACCGTAACCAGCTTAGAAAGGTGTTTATTGCGTCGGATCATATCCACAGGTACTTAGCGAGCCGCCCAGCCTGGAGCACACCACAAGATGGATAGGATCCTGGGAGGAGAACCGTTCACTTCCCAGAGGCCAGGTGGAATACTCAGCCACACAGGCCATTTTAGCACCTCCTCATGGAGTCACACAGCTGGCTGAATGAAGTTCCAGGGTCATCAACCTCCGGGACAAGCATTCAGCAACACTGGTTAGGAAGAAAATCCTAAGCATTAGCCTGTTGACACGGCCCTACAGGGTCAGCTACTGGGGAAGCTGAGACAGGAGAATTACAAATTCAAGGCCTCGTTGGGCTATAGAATGAGTTCCGGGCCAGCCTAGAAATTTTGTGAGACTTTGCCTCAAAATAAAAAGCCAAAAGAAGGCTTGAACTGCAGAGAGCACTTGCCCAGCATGGGCCCCTAGGCTCAATCCCTAGTACCAACACACACACACACACACACACACACACACACACACACACACACACATGCACGCACGCACATGCACGCACATGCACACGCGCACATGCACACTCACCCCAAACTTCTTACAGGAACACTTACTTGTTGATTTGGCCGAAGCAATGGGATGCAGTTAGAATCCACCACTCACTAAGAATAGATCCCCCACAGACATGATTGCCGAGACTCATAATCCCCACGTGCCATGGGAACTCCAGGATGTTCACAGGTTCTCCTCCCAAGATAGCAGAAACATTGTACTGTGGTTGAGATCTGGCGCTTATTCCCTGGCCACATGTTACTAAAAAAAAAAAAAAAAAAAAAAAAAAAAATGAGGGAGAGGAAGAAAGTTCTAGGACCCAAAAGTCGAGTTTGGGGGTCTTGGAGGAAGCTTAACTACAAGCCTGTTCTCCCGACTCACACAGGCCGCAGGGCTCAGCAGAGGGACCCACAGACTGATCCAAGTCCACCACACGTCTCTCTAGGGCTCGGCCATACGAGTGTGGAGTGCACTGGACGCCTCCTTCGCTGCCATTTGCTTGGAATCCAAATCCAAGTCTTGGAATGATTCTGTGAGGCCCGTGAGAAAGGAGACTCGAAACCCCACGGCCTGCAGCTGGATCTTGTCATTCCCCAAAAGTCTGTATAGTGGTGTTCCATTCTTTAAATGATGCCTCACTGTCTCCCGAAGATGCCGATGGTCTGGCGTCCCACTGTACACAGTGAATGTGCATTTTCCTGCACCTTCCCGATGTCATCAAACCAATAGTCAGAGGAAGATGGTCCCACCCACTCTCCTGCTCCTGTCCTGACTTTTCTATTGTGATTAGGGAACAAGCTTTCGTGCAACTGTAATTCCAAGAATCATTCCAATTCTCCCCAGAAGAGATTTTGACATTTCCTGTATGGCAGGGTTGTTTTGACATCTTTGCTGCCTTTCCAGTACTATTTCATTGTTTTCTCCTCTTTTCCTCCTCTTCCAGTTCCCTCCCTGTCCTTTCTTCTTCTTCCTTTTTTTCTCTTCCCTTTCCACCTCCTCTTCCTCCTTCTTAGTACTGTGGGTCAGTCCCTGGGCCTGGTACATGCTAGGCAAACATGTACCTCTACTGCTGAGCCCGCCCACACCCTTCCAGTACTATTCCAAATAAGCGATAAATAAATGCAATAAAATCTACAGTATTGAATACTCACTGTTTGCAAAGCACTGTGCTGTTTCACCTAACACTGTTGCTGCCCTGTTTTAAAGAATGAAGCCTGAGGCTGAACATCAGGCCAAAGGTCCAACAGCTTCTATCCAGCAGAGCTGAGTTGGGAGCAAGGACCGTGGCCTATTGACAACGGCATTCACACGATTCTTACAGGAAAATACAGCAGTGTTTCTATTGCAGCTTTCTCTAGTCACAATCCCACACCCACGTCATCATAGCTGCCACCCTACCACACATGGTGCTCTTACACACACTACCATCTCCACCGTATACACCCCATTAACATATGTCTACCACCACAGACCTCTGCCACATACCCTACCACTATGCCGCCCTACCACACAGTCACACCATCCACTCCATCCACACAATCTCACTGCACACCCCATCCTCACACAGGCCATCACCAAAGAGCTCTGTCACCAAAGAACTATACCACCCACCACAGAAGCCGACCACCATACACCCCACGACCACAGAACTCTATCGCCGCCGCAGAACTTTACCACGCATCCCTGCCACACAGCCCCATCACCAACACACACACCAACACCACAAACCTCTACCACACATTCACACCACACATCGCCACCCCAACTCTTGTGTCACCACCCCCACTACCAGCCACTGCTTCTCTGTCTTTCCATGCCTTCCCCAATACCGCGGGCCTTCTTTCAGTTCCCTGGAAGTGACCTGCTGCTTCCTGCCTCATGGTCCTTCCACTGACTCCTCTCTGATCTGTGCCTCTGTCTACCCTGGGCATCTTAGCTCAATCCTAAAGTAATTTTTGCCAAGCTGGGCAAAACTGAGGCAGGAGAAGCTGGAGTTTGAGGCTAACCTGGGCTATGGGAGTAGTGTGTGTGTGTGTGTGTGTGTGTAAAACTTTACATTGCCTTAATTGCAGTATCATTTTTGTATCAGGTATTCTCCACGGAACAATAGCAACAGTTAACAAATGTTTGTAAACTCTTGACGTCTGTTTCTCTCATTGGAGTCTAATCCCCATGAGGGCAGGAGCCATGTGTGACTAATTCTTATGGCCACACCACCTAGGAAAAGGGGCTGGCAGGAACCCAATGCCCAGTAATGGAATAAATGGGTGTACTGGGGTGCTGAGATAAACTGGATGGTTGAAGAGATGGAGTAGACGGATAGATATGTGGGTAGGTAGTGGACTAATGAGTATATAGATGGCTGGATAATTATGAATGATCATAGTATCAGTGGTAAAATTTCTTGAACCACCAGTGGCATGAACAGGGAGCTGGGGATTGAGGAGCCTTTATTTAACCCTTTGAGTTCCCAAATCAGGGAGCCCGAGCAGAGGACAAGTGGGTGATCAACAGACGCGTCATCACATTTGAGGGAGAGCGGGCGGTCTGCAGAAGCGTCGTTGCATTTGAAGACGTGAAGAGCAACTCCAGGAATCCCTGCCTCATCTGCCTTGAGCATGTCAAGGAGGCATATCTGACCCTTCCTGGTGGAAGCCGTCACACTAGAAAGCACCTACAATCTCATCTCAGATGGGGACACCTGGTATTCCGGCAAGGGAACCTTAGAATTCCTTCACAGTCAAAAAGGCACATGGGGGTGGGAGAAATTAAACGCTTACTTGAAACGACTGTTTGTGAACAAGCACGCAGAATGAGAGAGCTGGAAGTCAGCTTGGGCTCACACAATAACGCACTTCAGTCTTATCTTTTGGAAACAGTCACATCTGCCACCTCTTGAGCATCTTCGCTGAGCCAGCTACTGGGTTTCATGTGTGAGCAAAAGACTCTTAATAACCCCAACAAGGCTCCGCGGTGTGTCTGCAGTCTCACTTTGCGGGGAAGACAGAAGCTGATCGCTCAAGCTCACACAGAAGTAGGCAGCAGAGAGGGACTTTCAGCTAAGTGTGACTATTCCAAACCCAGCTGCTCCCTTCTTGCTCAGAGCTTCTGAATTCCACGTACTGTCCAATCTTTAAAAGCCTTCACTGGGCCAGAAGCATGTGGTTTAGATGATCGCTTACTGTGAACCTGGGACATTCTAGTACAACACTGATTGTTGGGACCCCATCCACCCTGTTGAGGACCGACGTGGCAGGAAGGTTTCCCTGGAGAGCTGGGTCTGTTATGAATAGGTAGGGACTGTGACTATTGACATCCTCCAGGCAATCAAGTGCATGCAGTCAGTACCGAAGCTCAGCAGAACCGCCAGCAGTTTCTGCTGACAGGTGGGCAGCGCTGGGATGCTGGTGGGATTCTGAGTCCCACAACCCTGAGAAATGCCTCTCAAAAAACAAATGAAAAGAATCATCTGAAGTCATAGGATGGGACGGCATAGCCATGCAGGCTGCAGAACGGAGTACCGACTGATAGTGGTGCATGTTGCACTGTGGATGGACACAATCTTACCAGATTTAAACCCAGTATCACTCTCAAGAACAGGCAGACAGGGTTAGGTGTGGGAGCCTGTTTTCAGGTTCCTCGTGGCTTTACCCAGCAGGTCCGCATAGAGGATGATTAGGACCACGGGCCTGAGTGCAGGTGTCTGAAATGGTTTGCACTTGGCTGTGCTGGGGGAGGAGGTCTGTTGCTCCACCCCATGGCGTCTCTATAAATACTCTGGGGCCCATTGGAAAAGGTTCCAGGCCCTTTTGAGGCTATCCTTTATTTTGTTTATCTCCACAATCTAAATCCTTCTATCTAATATTTCCTGCTGCTCACACTCAAGAGAACTCTGGGAAACTATGGGGTTGGTGGGTAAATGCCCCACAGCTAGGGAGATTGCTCAGTTGGTAAAGTGCTTGAAGACCAGGATTGGATCCCCCAGAACCCATGTAAAAAGCTGGGCTCAGTGGCACCCTCACTGGAAAGGTGGAGACAGGCAGATAGATCCCTGGGATTTGTTGGCCAGGCAGTCTAGAGGAACCAGGAACTCTGAGTTCAGCATTTTGACAAAGGTTGGCAATCCGGGGCCCTGCAGATCTCTTAGCTCTGCACTGGGCCCTCTTTCCCATTTATACCAGCCTGTCTGCTTTTGCAGTGTATTAAGCTCGTTCCCTGTGCAGGGCCTTTGCACGATGCTTACAAATATGCCTCCCCATCCGGAGAATCAAGTGTGATGAGTACGGAAGGACCCTAGCTGACTGATTTCACTGGCTCCCCCCAGGTTCCCCCCCCCCACTAGCCTGTTTTGTCTGTTTCACGCCATTGTATAAGAACACAGTCAACAAGGTTTACTCTGGGATTTTGTGACGTCACACTGGGGAGAGGTAAGCGTTCTACCGGTGAGCGAACGTTTCCCCGGCTCTCTTTTCACTTTTTTATAATGGGAATGGAGTCTTATTAAGTTGTCTAGGCCAGCCTTGAGCTCACTCTTGTAGCCTAGGCTAGGCTCGAACCTGAGATCCCCTTGACTCATCCTCCTTGGTAGCTGGATTAGAGGCCTGAACCAACCGTCCAGCTCTTGTGCTTGTGTTGAAGGCGTCATGCCCACCACCAGATAGCCCAAAAACCTTGAGAGAGAGAGAAAAAAATCTCTGTCCGTCTCTGCTGTAAACACAGTTTCTAAAACAGCATGCCCTGTGGCAGGGGGTTGAAGTTTGTTGACCAATCCATTGGCCTGGACTGCACACATGCATTCTCTGTCTCAGACAGGAGCCCACCACTGGGGACACTGATGTCCCACCTTGCTCGAGTGCTGTAACATGGTGGCTTTGCATTAGACCCTTCCGAAGGTTTTCAGCACGGTGGCAGAGTTTCTTTTCTTTCTTTTTTTTTTTTTTTTTTTTGGTTTTTTGAGACAGGGTTTCTCTGTGTAGCTTTGCGCCTTTCCTGGAGCTCACTTGGTAGCCCAGGCTGGCCTCGAACTCACAGAGATCCACCTGGCTCTGCCTCCCGAGTGCTGGGATTAAAGGCGTGCGCCGCCGCCGCCGCCGCCGCCGCCGCCGCCGCCGCCGCCGCCACCACCACCGCCCAGTGGTGGCAGAGTTTCTTTAAAGATCCTTCTGGACTTAAGCCTTCCTGATGAGGCCAGTAGGCTTCACTGCCCCAACAGCTGGCTACCTTTTCTGAAATATGTACCCGTGTGGCCACTAACCCTAAGAAACTCCAGTACTTACACAGATAGCAAATCACACACACACACACACACACACACACACACACACACACACACACACACGGCTCTGCCCCCAAGTATCTATAAAGGGTAGGTGTTAAAAAAAATCTCAGTGATCATGTGATCAGAGACCAGCTACCTCAGGTTCCTAAATCCTGCCCCTCCAACTACTGAATCAGCATCCCTGGGAACTTGCCTTTGGCTCCCAGATGATTCTACCACCCCTTAGGGACTGAACCACAGGGTCCCCCAGAGACCTACATGCCAGTGAGCTACGTGCCCAGGGCAACAGGAAGGCCAATGGCAGCAACAGTCCTGCTCTTCCATCCCTCCATCTTTTCATCAGCTTGCCTGCTCATCAGCACTGGGGGACTTCAGCTTAGGCAAGCGGATGGAGGGCGGGGCCTAGGTGACCACTGAGATCACAATAGGCTGGGTGGGCCATCCTGAGCAGCAGACGGTCTCCTGAGTGCTCCAGGAAGAGGAGGATGGGGAGGGTGCAATGATGAGGGAGAGAGGAGGTGGAGTGGGGGAGCTCCATAAACAGTGGTGCTCCCACAGACTGGTTTGTGGGTGGCCCAGCACACAATGACTGAAGACACAGCCTTTGTTAAGGAGAAGGAAGCTGAGGTGTGTGGTCCCAATAAGCCGGATGGCACGGCAGAGGTATCAGTGCGCACTCTACGAGCATAGCTCATGTCGCCAGCAGGAGTCACTTCTTGGATGCCCTTATTTCTCTGAAAATGGATGATGACACATCTCTGTGGTGTTGAGAGGGTTAGTGCACCCACACAGTGGTTCTCAACCTTCCTAACGCTGCAACCCTTTAATACAGTTCCTCATGCTGTGGGGACCTCCAACCATAAAATTACTTTCATTGTTGCTTCATAAGTGTAATTCTGCTACTGTTGTGAATCTAATGTAAACACTGTGTTTTCCGATGGTCTCACGTGGCCCCTTGTGAAAGTGTCGTTCAACCACAGAGGGGTCGCAGCCTACAGGTTGAGAAGCATTGCACTAAGGCTGATATCCCAGCACGGGACCTGTGGGATTCCAAGCCTCTGATGTAATCACTCGGGTTCACTGCTACCGTCTCCTTGCAAAGACAGTGCCTCTCAACGGGAAGCTCAGGTGGTACAGCCTGGGGCGATGGGGGCACACCCTTTGTGGGGCGCTGGGCTGGGTCCTGCCTGTACTCACCTCTCATTTGTGTTGAACCCAGGCGCTGTTGAGCATTTCGACATGCCAGCCTTGGAGGATGAAGCCAGGGGAACAGTGGATCTTCTCTGAGCTCTGGGAACTCCCAAGCCAGGAGAAAGACAGAGCAAAGAGAATGCTTAATGCACCATGGAGTAAGGGTGTGTCACTGGGGTCAGCGGAAGGTCACTGCGCCAGGTGCATGGAGTAAGCGTGTCCCTAGAGGACAGGGTAGGGTCACAGTGTGGAAGGGGCCATGGGGCAGAGTCCTCAGAGGAAAAAGTTGAGTCTCGCAGTGGCCTGGAGGAAGAGCAGGAGGAATTTGCTGTAGATTGAATTGTGACCCTCAAAATCCCCATGATTGGGTTGGGGAGGCTACTTAATTTATAAGGTGCTTATAAGCACAAGGATGAATTTGATCACCAAACCCACATAAAAATAAAAACCAGGTATAGTACCTTATAATCTGGGCCATGGGTGTGTGTGTGGCAGACAGGTAGATAGATCCCTCGGGGCTTTCTAGCTAGTAAGCCTAGTCTACTTGGTGAGTTCCAGATCAATGACCAACTCTCTTTTGAAATGGGTGGCATCCATCTCAGGAATGGTACTCAAGGCTATCCTCCGGCCTCCGTAGATGTGTGCCTCCACATACCAACACACACACACACACACACACACACACACACACACACACACACACACAAAATAAACGAATGTAAATGTGTTTAAATTATTTGAAATGTCCCATCAGAATGACTGAAAGCCTCATGAAATGTTAAACAGCTCATTATTAGATGTGATATTTGTCACAAAGAGAATGTGTAACACTGCCACCAGCTTGAAGCTAAGTTTTGGGATTCATCAAGCAAGCTCCTACCTTTTCACTGCCGAGTGAGGACCACAGAACCTTGTGGCTCTCACTGTTTACAAAACAGTGGGGCCCTGCGTGGGGTGTGTGTGTGGGGGGGGGGTGTCACATGTGCATGTGAGATGGAGTAAAGCTATTTATAGAGATTTCCCAGAAATTCCCATACAGCTTCCCAGCATAGCTTCCAGGAGAACACATATGCATTATCCTCGTTTATACCCCAGACAATCTCCAGGCATTCACATTCTAATGAAAACAGCATTGGGCCAGGCCTGGTGGCACAGGCCTGTAATCCCGGCTACCAAGGACAGAGGCAGAGACAAGAAGATCATAGGTTCAAGGCCAACCTGGACTACAGAATGAGTTCAAGGCCAGCTTGAGTAACTTAGGTCATATTTCAAAATGGGGGGGGGGAGGAGGCTGAGGATGCGGCTTAGTGTTCAGTACTGGCCTAGCATAAGTGAGGTTCTGGGTTCAATGCCCTGTTCTGCGAAAGAAAGAGGAAATGAAAGAAAGAAAATACATGTCCACATCAAAAAACAATCCTAGCTTTCGTAGTGGCTGTTTTAGAACTACTAAACCCTGGTAACAATCTCCCTGCCATTACCGAACCAGCCAGCACCCCGAACACAAGCAGATCGGGTCGGTGATGAACTCAGACACAAATGGCTCCTTGCCGTATTTTTTGGAAAGACAAAACCACAGGCATAGAGAAAACACCTGCCATCGCCAGGGGCTGGAGCTCAAGGAGAGGCGAGACTGGGAAGAGGAGTAAGTTCGACGTCTCACTGCAGCCATGGGCATGACTTTCCATTCACAGAGCCTTGAAACAGCACACTGTTCTGTAGAAGCAAGAATGCCAAAGCCAGGCTTTTAAAAAAGCACTGCCCTGTGTACACAGACAGATCCACTGATGTAAGCCACAGGGGTGGTGGTCCTGCTGTGGTTCGAATGTGAAATGTCCCCTACAGGCTCCTATGTGTGAACACTATGGCTGCCAGTACTGTTTTGGGTGGGTAGGACGGAATCTTTTGAATTTAGGGCCTGTCTCATTGACATGACCCAGCAGGAGTGGAGTCTGAAGTTATAGCTGGCCTACTTCTCCCTGCCACTCACTGTGTGTGTGTGTGTGTGTGTGTGTTTGTGTGTGTGTGTGTGTGTGTGTGTGTGTGTGTGTGTGTGTGTGTGTGTGAGAGAGAGAGAGAGAGAGAGAGAGAGAGAGAGAGAGAGAGAGAGAGAGAGAGAGGTGTATTGTGTGTATGTGAGAGTTGAGGTCTTTATTGCTGTCTGCCTTATTCTCTTGAGTCAGTCTCTCTCTCTCTCTCTCTCTCTCTCTCTCTCTCTCTCTCTCTCTCTCTCTCTCTCTCTCTCTCTCCAGGGTTTCTCTTTGTAACAATCCTTGCTGTCCTGGAACTCACTCTGTGACCAGACTGGTCTCAAACTCACTGAGATCCGCTTGCCTCTGCCTCCCGGGTGCAGGGATTAAAGGCGTGTGCCACCACCGCCCAGCAAGACAGTCTCTTACTGCACCTGAATCTTGCTGTTTGGGTTAGGCTGGCTGACCAGCAGGTTATGAGAATCTTCCTGCTCTGCCTCCCCATTGCTGGGGTCCTGGGCCCTTGCAGCCATACCCAGACATGATGTGGGTGCTGAGGATTCAAAGTCAAGTTCTCATGTTTGCATAGCAAGTGTTCTTAGCCTCCGAGTCATACCCCAAGCCATGGGCCTGCTTCCTCACTCTCTGCTGTCATGATGTGACCAGTTATGAGGTCCCATTGCCATGACAGCAGCCAGCCCTCCCCTTCCAGGATGGACTGTGTGCATCCTGGAACCTGCTGAGTCAGCTTCTCTACTCTGACGAAAGTAGCGAACACACCCCACTTGCTGATCACCCCTCCTCGGGAATCCCAGGGCCCAGCATGTGAGCAGAAATCACTTTAATACTGTCTTCCTCTACCAAGATGCTTCCACCACAAGATGCTGTAGGCTGAGTGGATAAAACTCTTGGTGCTTTTCTGAGTTAAGGATGGAGTTGCTGGAAGTTTCTCAGTGTTGTTAGAAGTCCAAGATCCAGGTTCCCAGGGAAGGTTCTCTTCTGAGCTTCCAGTCAGGTGGCTTCCTGTGTCCTTACATTTGTGTGTGTGTGTGTGTGTGTGTGTGTGTGTGTGTGTGTGTGTGTGTGTGTGTGTGTCTTACAAAGATGTTCTTAGGACACTATCCTGTAGACCCGAATCCACCCTCTGACCTCACTTAACTCTAAATGTCTTCCTTCATGGCTCCAACTCCCAAACCAGCTACACAGTGGGTTAGAACACACATCTTGTTCAGAATATATACACAGCCCTGCTGCGGTAATGCTCGTGGTCGTCTGTAAAACAGAGAGGGGAGGGGGATTCAGAGCAGAGGGCAGAGAACTTGGGGCAGATGCAGAGGCTGATGAGGGTGGGTTATTAGGTACGGCTGAAGCCGTGTAGCAGGGTAGCATTCACCTTGCTTTTCCTCCGTGGGAATGGCGCAGGGTTTGAGATCAGGTCAAAGTCCAGGTTTCCTTGTTGTGATTTACATTATACTCTCAGCTACTCTGCTGTCTAGGTGCTGCTGGAAAACCCTGGGGTTCTGCTGAAGGCAGCCCCGAAGCTCCCCCTAAGCGGATCCCCAGCTACCCATAAGAGAGGGGATCAGGAAGGGATGGGGCTGTAGTCTCCCAAGGCTCCTGTCCCTACATAGAGGACAGGCTCTCCCAAACTCTGGGTACCCAGAGGGCTCTGCTCTGTGACTCTAGGGAGCAAAGACCCTGCTCAGATGCCCTCGGAGCTGTGTGTCCTTGTGAGGTCTGTGCTCTGGACTGTAGGCCAAGAACCTGGGGAGCCCGGTCAGAGGAGGACATGGCCTGTGGGCTTGTGTCAGCCCATCACCACCTTCCATGACCTAGTTAAGTCTTGGTGGCATCTGCTGCCCAGGCAGGAAACACATCAACACAAGTGGGGGAGGAGAGCCGAGCTATTTGGGGCAGGAGACAGATTAGGAAACAGACATGACTCCCCGTGGAGTGCAGGCCTGCCTTTTTCCCTTCTGGATTTCAGCTCTGTCCCGATTCTTTCTTGAGACCATTTGGATTGCTGTGTGCAGCGGTACAGAAGGTGAGGGAGGGCTCTGGCCTTGCATTTCCGTAAGGAGTTTGCCTCACTGACCATCTACCTGGAGACTGCCAGAGCAGCTAAGAAAGGTGGACTAGCCTGAGGCTTCAGTAACCCTTCTCCTGAGCCTCTCACTGCTGTCTATACCCCCTCCTGGCCCTTTGAGGTGGAATAAGGAGGTTGATAGTTCTAAAATCAGCAAAGCCCTTGGGTTAAGAGTGTGGAGCTGAGCTCAGTTAGGGAGGCGCTGGAATTCTGTTCTGAAAACTTGAATAGAGACGTTCTGATGCTGGCGTGAACATCATGGACATTTTAGCAATTAAACGGACTAGCCAAAGCAGTCAACCATGGGGGAAAGAGACTCTCTCCTCCCTAGACCCAGGGAAAGCCACGGGGTGGGGGGCGGGTGAAGACGGTTGGGGGATGGGCATCCATGGGAACTGGCCAGTAGCAGCACTGGGACCTTGGCCATCTCACTTTCTGCTTTTACTTCGGTCAAGGCTTTCTGAGGGGAAGCCTAATAGCATCTGGGACAGCAGGCAGCTCAGGCCTCCCTCAGGAGGCAGCTTTCTCAGACCCAGGCCAGAGCTGCAAACAGACCCAGAGTGGGAGAGCTGGAGGATATGGGGAAATAAAAGGCCAGCATCTTCTAGAACTTTCTTCTGGAGGATGAGTTGACTGCTGTGAGCCATGCGGATTGCAGGACTAACAAAGGCACCCAGTTACCTGTGATTAAGCCTCATCACATGTAGTGTACTGTGCTTGGGACTAGGGAGTGTGAACTTACCCCTCCTGGCAACTTTCCTCCAGTTAGTTGGTCCCCACATTAGAGATTGCATTTAACCCAGCACCATCTCTGCCATATTAGTCAGGGAAGCTAGCCACTGAACACCGACAAGCTATGTTTCTCAGATGCCCAGGATGCTTTGAAATGAAGCAGACTAAGGGATATGTCTTGGTTTCCTTTCCTACGGCTGCAATAAAATACTCTGGCAAAAGCAAATTAAGGGCCAAAGGGTTTGTTCTGGCTCTGGGTTTAAGGATATAACCCAGCATGGTGGGAAGTCACAGCAGCAGGAGCTGGTCACACTCATTTGCAGTTTAGAACAAAGAGTGGTGAATGCATGCTGTTGCTCATGCCCCTTCTCTACTTACACAGTCCAGGGTCCCAGCCAGGGGATGGTGCCACCCACAGTGGGCAGGGCTTCCCATCTCTGTTAACACAAGATAGTCCCCCACAGCATGTCCACGGACCCATCTCCCAGGTGACTCTAGACTCAGATGTGTAGACAATGCCAGCCATCACAAAGGTGAAATCGTTTTCTCAGAGAAATTGTAGGCAGGCATACAAACACCATTAGGTGGTGGCCACGAAATTTAGCCACGAACTTCAATCCTCCTTGATCCCGAGGATAACTA
Source organism: Peromyscus maniculatus bairdii (assembly GCF_049852395.1). NCBI lineage: Eukaryota > Metazoa > Chordata > Mammalia > Rodentia > Cricetidae > Peromyscus > Peromyscus maniculatus. The sequence goes on along the minus strand of NC_134860.1, from coordinate 62,293,414 downwards.
GGGGATCAGTAGCAGGAGTGGGTCTGGTGGCTCCTGTATTTGGCCGAGCCCCGGCAGGAAGTTACCTTCCCTCTTCTCGACCTCTGCGTGGAGCCTTTCAGTGCGTCCCAAGCCTTTACTTGTGTCCTACATTCCTTTCCGCCTGAGGCACACAGAGTGCTTCCTGTGTCCTTGACACGTTCCTAACTGATACAGACTTTGTCATTGAAAATTCTAGAAAATAACACCTCAAAGATGAGACTCTTAGGTGTGGTTTCAGCCTGGCTCCTTTGAAGGCAACAATGATCTCATTGCTAGTGGGAAATGGATTGTGGTGGTCTGTGGTATGCTGTGCCCCTGAGCCAAGTAACGGCATGTCATCCTTGAGCTCAGACCAAGTGGCTTTGCTACAAGGCTCTATCTACTTCAAGGCTCTACATTATTTAATGGATTACCATGGCAACAACACATCATCAGTAGGGTAAAACTAACCTGTCTCACGACGGTCTAACAAAACAAAAACAAACAAAATGGCAACACCCCCAACATCTTGGAGTTTTAAATTCTCAATGTCAAGATGTAATCAAAGAGCTTGAGAAGCTTCTATAATTGGTTCCAAAAGAAAGTTATCCATTGTAAGCTTTCCTTATTGTCTTATGGCTCTGCTTCCCCTTACCTTTTATTCGCAGGCATTCCCTAGACGATTGGTCAAAATATCTCCCATAGTCCACCTTACTTCAGCAGCGTTCCCTGTGGGGCGTTTACCCACCACCCCCACAGCTTCCCAGAGTTTTCTTGAGTGCGAGCAGCAGGAAATATTAGATAGAAGGATTTATAGCGGAGAATCTTGTGGAGATAAACAGATAGAAAATAAAGGATAGCCTCGAGAGGGCCTGGAACTTATTCCAACGGGCCCGGACTGTCTCTGGTCCAGGGTTTTTATAGAGACGCCAAGGGGTGGAGCAAAAGACCTCCTCCCCCAGCACAGCCAAGTGCAGACCATCTCAGACACCTGCACTCAGGCCCGTGGTCCTGATCATCCTCTATTCGGACCTGCTGGGTAAAGCCACGAGGAACCCCAGAACGGGCTCCCACAGGTCCCCCCTTCTTAATATATAAAAAATAACTATTAATGGCTTACAGCAATCTCCATAGCTGTTACACCTCCCAGTATGGGAGTAGAGGATGATAGAAATGACATTTCTCTTTTGAATTAGGTCCAAGGTGACCACAGCAGTCTTAGCTGCCTCAAGCCCTTTCTAAACCAAAACTCTTAAGGCGACTACAAACTTAAAGAATCCCTTAGCTTCATCATTACCATTAACAGGTTAACATAAATATTGCTATACATAGTCACAATTCTCTCAATCTTACAACTCAAAGCAAACTCTTAACAGAACCATTAGAATTAGCATATATGGTGCTATATATAGTTAACAATTTCCTCCGTCTTACAACTTTAACTCAGTCATTTGAATTTTCTTGTTAACAGAACATAGGAAAAACTTCGATGTATTCACATCAAACTTAAACATTTCCTCAATTCCACCAAGCCAGGGTGCATTAATATCAATAGGTTTCTGCGAACATAATTCAATCTCATAGCTCCTCCTTTTCTTTATAATTTTTAAGCAAAATCTCAAGCCTAGTTAGAAAACCCAAACTTTTCTGTTTAAACAGTTCCATTTGTAACACAAAACCAGTTCCATAAGTTAATTCCATTTTTACATAAACAGTTCAACAATTCATAAATCTCCAATTAATAAAGCATATATGCATACACAAAATTGCATCTTGATTTTAAGTAGAAATACATTTCTTCATTTACACAGTTTCATTTTTAACCCAATTCCAGAAAACTGTTCCTAGGTCATTACTATAAGTAAGCTCAAAATTGTCCCATTGCAATGAAATCTCTATTGTTCATTTCATTTAAGTACCAAAATTCAAATGATAAATATTGGTACTAGCCTTCCAAATTTGAAGAAATCCATAACCAAAATGTTTTTGTAATTTTATCTCATTTTAAGTTCAAAAAGTTCAAACAAGAAATAAATTCTGTTATCAGGCTTTCACTTCCAAATATGAAGAGACGTTTTTCAACCAAAACTTTTTGCAGTTAATAATTTTTGTTCAAACAAGCGTCTCTGCAATTTTTGTTCTCACAGACAGAACTTTTTAGTTATAGTAATATTTTAAACCGCACCGTTTTTGCTGTTAGGTCAGGTTTTTCTGTGCTGCATTGATATTCCATGGATCTCAGCTGCGGATGCCTTGTGCTGGTTCTGGCGTCCGCCATTCTTAGCTTCTTAGCTGCTTCTGGAGATTTTTAAACCATTCAGACTGCCTACTTTGCAGTCTACTAGGACACTATTCTCCTGTGTCTCAGGTGTTTTCACCATATACATTAATAGACTCACACTTAACATTTACACTTTACAAACCCACATAACATGTGCTTAAGCATAAACTCACTCAACATTTACACATTTTTACAAACTCACATATTAACATCTACTTATTTATACTTTAAGGAAACTATAGAACTACTTTAGCAAATATATTTCTTATTAATTCTTATATACTTATATTCATTCCATCTTATTTCTTATTTAAACTTACATTTACAACTAGCATCTTACAAGCTTATTACTACATGTCTTAAGACTACCTTAGATACTTCTTACAAGCTTATATTTTTAAAGGAACTCTATAGATCTATTTTACAAACTTATATAGGCTACCATTAGCATATATCTAACTTAGCAAACACCTAAAGATTTCTTAACACACATCTAACAAGACAGAATTTTTACAAACTCAAATATCTTATTTTCGTCTTTCTACTTCCTACTCGTAATTATCACCACCATCTCTATCAGAAAGATTTTCTTAACTAGACAGGAAGTACATACATCATTTCTAAAGTTTAGAGTTTATAGTCAGCTTTGTTATAAAGCACTGGGATTTAGTGAGTGTTGTCATTATAGAGTTGTGATACTTGTTGCTAGGGGATTGTAACATTCTCAGGACAAAGCCACACTCTAAAGTTGCCAGTTCTCTCAGCCGTTCTGGACCGGCAGAGATGCACTGTCATCGGTAAACGGTTTTTAACTAGAGGCTGTCCCTTCACCCAAATTCATAGTAGTTCCCCTAAATGCTTCATTTCATACAAACGTTTCTATCACAGCAGTACTTTTGGTTTGTTCTACTGAAAAACTTTACGCTGAGGGTGAAGTTATCATATTTAGCTGCTGTAAAGCTCTTCGCCAAAAACTGCACAGCTATTAGGTGGTATTTTAAGGATTTTAAAGTGACTTGTTTGCTCTTATAGGTAGCTTTTTTGTCATCCAATTACCGTAAAAATTTTGCACAGCTATTAGGGTAAATAAGGCATTTTACCAATGGAGCCCCAAACCGCGAAGCACCTAGTTCCGTATCCTTTCAATTTTTCATTGGAACTGACACTTAAACTCTTAGATGATTTTCCTCCTTATTCTTTTTAAAGGCTGTATTTTAAGTTTACCATGAACATATTTTTGAGCTGACAAAAGTGTTTCAGGGCAATGTCGCCATCTTTAGCAGAAAAACTACCTTTCCCAGAATGCATTTCCCTTATATCATTCCATAATAATATCAGTTCCATATCAATCCCTTATATCAGTCCCTTATATCATTTCCCATATTTCTTATCGTGTTCGCGAGTCAACTGGTTCTCTTTTACCAGACTTGCTTACAAATTCTTGCCCGGGAGGTTTGAACAAAGTTTTTTTTGCTTTTGCAATGGGAGATTTGAACAAGCATTGTTACATTTTCAGCTATGGCACATTGAGAGGTTTCTCTTCTCCTCAGCTGGCTTTAACAGGCGTTTCAACTTCATCAGACACTGGCCCCCGAATCAGAACCACACCTGCCTCGTTAGCAGGCATTGATGCTGGCATTTCTGATAGCAACTTTCCTCGGGGCTTGTGTTTGCCTTAGCCAGTCAGTGAAAAGCAAGATCATTTACAACAGCGTTTCCATAGCTCTTTCAGAGATTTTCTCCCACTGATCTTATTTTCATTTTGCTTGTTCCTTCCCCCCCAGATGCCGAGCTTCAGGTATCTGTCTGCTGCTCTGTACCTCTGCTAGCTGCCTTTGGAGGTAGGGGCTTCTTTTTCTCCCCCTGAATCTGCCTCAAACTCTAGCAGCTTTGTCAGGTCATGCATTTTCTGGGGAGGAATCTGTCTGCTCTGTTTCTTCAGAGTCTTTCTCCCAGACAGTATCCAGTTTGGTCTCAGTTTATCCCCTCTACCCCAGAAACAGTTTCCAACACTACAGTGGCGGCTTTCTCTGCTACTGAAGGTAGGGGTTTTCTGTCCGTTTCTGTTTTCAGGGTCTGTGTGGTTTGCTTACAGACTGAAAATCTAACAAGGGAGGTTTTTGCCATTTCTAAACTCCCATTAGGATAGGTGCTTTGCCTCATCAGGCCTTCACCTGGCCCAGTCCCCCAGTGGGTTGCATTTGTTTGTCTGGGTGCTCAAGGACAGAGCTTATGCCACAGGCAATCACCCCTCAGGGCTACACTCCCTCATTCTCATCGGGAGTCAGTTGAAACAAAGCTTTTCTCAGAGAGGTGCTTTCTCTGACAGAAAAGAAAGCTTTACTCCTGGATAGTTCTGTTCTGCCCTGGCTGGGCTCTTTCCCCAGACAGTGTTCTGACTCAGCAGCACGACTGCTTCAGACACAGTTCAGCTTTACTCTTTTCCCAGAAAAGTCCTTTCTCTGATAGGAAAGCTTTTTCTCAGATTTCTTTTTGTAGTTGTGGACCTTTCAACCCGGGACTTGTAGGAAAGTGGACAACTGTGCCGTTCCCACCGGCTTTAGCTTTGTTTATATTCATTAGCAATCTTCCCCTGGGTCCTGCTCCTTCCTGCCTCAGCTCTGTGCTCCAGGAAGTTTACAACTGCAGGAACCCTAGTATCCCCGAAATGCACTCCAACTCAGAGACGCTGGCCAGTCGCCTCTTGGTTTTTGCTCAGAAGCGAGGATACAATGCTAACAGTTTCAGGGAATCTTTGCATTGGACGATTAGGAGCACCTTTTCATTCTGAAACGCTCACTCAAAACCTTTGCTGCCTCAGCTCAGCTGTAACTGTGAAGCTTGACTATTTTGCTTTTCTCAGGTAAAGTTTCCTGCCCTTTTTGGGCTCTGTGTAGCTCGTCACCCACACTCTCCCCAAGCGTTTCCCTCAGGGTACTCTGACCCACTGTCTTTTACTAGCTTGAAGAGACAGAGCTTAGAAGGGGTTTTTAGAAACTTGTCCTTGCCTCCTGCATTGCAGGGATGATTTTTAAAGCTTGAAAGAGAACTTAGAGGTTTTGCTCTCTTAAGAGGTTTGTTGTTTTTCCTTAGAGCTAATCACAGGTGGTCCCCATACTAATATCTTCAGGTGATTCTAATTTTTGTCCTGAGAGAGAGTTTTGAAAGGCTTTAGTTTTTAAGTTTGAGAGCTTTTGAGAAAGATTAAGGTTTTTTAGAGAGATTTTTCCCCCAAATTTTCCAAGAAAAGCTTTATAGTTTAAGAGAAAGATTTTTTCCCCCAGGAGAAAGACCAACTTTTCCCAAAACTTCCCAACTTTAAACTTTGACTTCTTACACCCCCATTTTTGCCTCAGGGAGAAATTACTTTCTCCTGCCGCTTGGATTTGGCATTTCAGCTGTCCCCAGGTCAAAAGCTTCCATAGGAAACTTTTTCTTCCCCATAAGCTCAAAGAAGAGCTTTTTTACTACCCGTAAAGCCCAAAGAAAGATTTTTTCCCCAGTTTGCTTTCAAAGCCCCCAAAGTTAGAAAATTGAAGAGTTTTTCTGTCTAGTTGCCTTACTTATTTTTTCCTACACAATCTTACACTTCTAAGTTTTTCCTAAACTATATTACTACCCTATACCTTATACTTATCACAGATAGAAATTGAGAAAGGGATAGAAGATAGAAAATTTTGACAGAAGAGAATTTCGCTGCAGCATCGGACATCCTTCCAGTCCGCTTTCCTTTTCTCTCGAGGATAAAACCCCTGCCTCACCAAAAAATATATATATAAATATATATATATTCCATAACACCGGCATGCCTTTCCACTGGCAGGGCTGACTCAGCACTTTCACCAAAAACTCTGTAATAAAACTATTATTTTCCTTTATCTTTAGTCCCTAATACTTTGTCTTTAGTCCCTGTTCATTTGTCTTTAGTCCATTTTTTTTTCTTTAGTCCCTTTTTTTCTTTAGTCCCTGTTCACGGCGCCATTCTGTGGGGCGTTTACCCACCACCCCCACAGCTTCCCAGAGTTTTCTTGAGTGCGAGCAGCAGGAAATATTAGATAGAAGGATTTATAGCGGAGAATCTTGTGGAGATAAACAGATAGAAAATAAAGGATAGCCTCGAGAGGGCCTGGAACCTATTCCAACAGGCCCGGACTGTCTCTGGTCCAGGGTTTTTATAGAGACGCCAAGGGGTGGAGCAAAAGACCTCCTCCCCCAGCACAGCCAAGTGCAGACCATCTCAGACACCTGCACTCAGGCCCGTGGTCCTGATCATCCTCTATTCGGACCTGCTGGGTAAAGCCACGAGGAACCCCAGAACGGGCTCCCACAGTTCCCCTGTGTTTCCTTTAACAAACTCAAGAAGAATGCCAGACAAGGAGTTGATCTGAGAACCAAGTGATGGAATCCCACTCCAGGGTGGTTAATCTGCAGCCACTCCCTTAAACACGGTGTGAAGGTTAGGCTTTACCTCCATCACGTGCTCCCAAATAGTGATTCCCATTTCACACGCCACTGTTAGATCCTGACACTTTAGTAAGGGCAGATCACTTACTGCTGTGGGTGGAGGCTCTCAGTTCTTGTCTTCTCAAAGGAAAGAATTCAGTCAGGAGACACACGTGGTTTAAGCAGAAATGTATTTGGCAAAACAAAAAGAAACTGGAGTGCACTGCCCTCAAGGTGGGTATCAGCACAGGGGGTCCTGCATTGTGAATGTGAAGGTTATATGAATATTTTGAGATGGGTGGCACATTCATGAGATAGGGTAACCGATCTTCCTTTTAGGGTACTTAGTGTTCCCTCATGATCCACTTGAAAAGTCCACAAGTGGGTTAACCACAATGAAATTGATATATTAAACCAAGGTCCTTTTAGGTCACATATCTTTCCTTAGTGTGAACATATAGCAACTGGGAAAGTGCCCTGGCACCATGGTTTCTTAAAAGAGCACACCCTACCTGCAGCTTCAGGGATGTTTAACCACAAAGAAGCATCTTGACCTTCAGACGACGTATCTACCAAGATCTAGCTACAGTTTGTCTTGGTCATGCATATCTAAGTCCTTGTTTACCTAGCACCAGTGAAGGGTGTATTGCTTTGTGACTTGTTGGTTCAAGGTGTGTATTTGTGTGTGTGCTTGGCCACAAGGTAGGATATATTTCTTACTGTAAGTTATAAGGTATCACTGCACTTTGTAATCCATGTTGTGGTCCAGGGCCTCTTCTACAGATGTTAGACTACCCATTCCCCACAATTCCTAGAAAATAGATGAATAATAGAAGATAGAATGAAGTTATATAACATTTATATATATATATATATATATATATATATATATATATATATATATATATATATATATGTATCCTTACTATTCATAGTATTCACAAAATATCCAAATTAATGAATGGGCAAATAAACTCCCATGTCCATATAATTGGTTGCCTCCCTTGTATCTGTGCCATATAGACTTGACCAAGAAAAGATCTAGAGATGTAACCACCATGAATTCATGGATACATGATATGACACTGGTCTTCAAACATGGATGTGTGGTTTTCTCGGCCTAAATTCTTACCCTTTGTTTTGTGACTGGCAATAAGATACTCTGTTGTCTCTAGTAGTGGGTGTGTTGGCTCTGATTAGTTCAGTCCACTCTCACATATGATGAGTGGTGACTTCGGTCATTGGGAAGTCTCAGTCTCCATGTGCTGGAGAAGTAGATAGACATCAATGCCTCTGGAACAATTTGTTATCCAGAAGTATTTTTTGGATAAACTAAAAAATGGAAGGAAAGGTGTAGTCTCCAAGTCCTGAGTCATAATCTCCCACTTTTAGCTTGCAACTCGACGAGAGAGCCCTTGCCCTACCTGCCGCACACAGAGATCTTTATGAATGTCTAGGACATGGAGGCATCTGCAGGCTAGGTTGGGAGCTCCCTGGGCGCAGTCCTAGGTTGGGTGCTGGACTGACATAGGAATACTGGTCTATGGCTGGATCTTATCATGTCCCAAGAGAGAAAGAAGCAATTCAGGACATTGGAGAAGAGACTCACAATGCAGATGGAGCCTCCTTCATAGGAAGGATGGGGTGACTTCCCATGGGAGGTTTTCAAAGATTTCCTGAGTCATGCCCTTCTGGCCCTCCCTTGTCAGAGGACTTGTTTTCCTCTGGAGTCCCCCACCCCCACCCCAGCACATACAGCACTTCTTTCAGCATGGAGCTTGACATTCCTACAGTAGAGTGTGAGGCGGGGAACTAAGTCTGTGGCTAACTCATCTGATGTAGAGACTGACCCGTAGTCAGCGTTCCTCAGATGCTTGTGCCAAGAGAGGAGAGAACAGACGGGGCAAACGGTAAGCAGGTTCAGAGCTTAGCAATCTGATTTATCCCCGGCAAACATGGCAGCAAGCAGTATTTGAGACCCCAGGCTTAGCAACATGGGGTATCGTGAAACGCAAGTCAAGGGGCTTCTCGAGGCTTTTGAGAGAGTGAGGGCTCTTCCCTCCCTCTGTGTCTCCTCCAGGATCCATGGGATAAACTGAGCCACAGACACAAACATACCGGGCCTCCCCCTGGAACCTGAGGTTATGCCCCAGCTGAAGACACCCACTTGAAAGAGCCTCCGAGTCTCCCAGTTAGCACAGACCATGGGTGCCCCGCTGTCTCCCTGGGAATGAGAAAAGCAAGAAGCACAACCTGTGAGCGGCCAGTGGAGCCATCCAGCAAGAGGACACAGAGGGATGGCTAGTGGTATGAGCAGGGGCCTCCCTCCTGGACTCCTTCAGGGAACCTAAGAATCGTGGGGTGTGGGGAGGCGGGTGTAGCGGGGGGGGGGGGGGGGGGGGGGGGGGCTGAGTACCTGGCAGTTGCCGTTGGTGCCTACTTCCTTCCAGGCACAAAGCATGCTCCTGGAGAGCTGAGCCACCCTCTTGGCACATGCTCTCCATTTAATCTGCACCACCCTCAGCTTCGTCATGTGCATGTTGAAGCCTCTGGCTGAGCCTAGCAAAGTAAGGAAGCTAGCCTGAGGATGAGCGTGCGTTGGCCACAGCAGTGGCCAGCCCACACACATCAGAGCGGAGGTCCTGGAAGGTTGCAGGGCCAACAAGTCAGATTCACAGGTCCCCTAGGATGGATGCTTTAGTGCAAGACCCCACTCTGCTATCTAGGTGTCCCAACAAGTAGTCCCTCTGCTAATGTATATGCCCGGAGGATGCAGGCTCTCTCCAGAAGCAAGCTAGTCCCTTTGGTGAGCCCAATGGAGACACTTGGAAGAGAAGGCACATCAGGATGTATCATCGTATGGGGTGGGGTGGGGGGCGGGAAATAACCACAGTGCTAAAGGAAATCCTGGCTTCCTCCCTGTTCATGGTCCGTGGATGACCAGCCTGGTGCTCTGTAGGAAAAGGAGTGGAGTTTCCGATGCTCACTGCCCCAGGGAAACCACTGGATTGATTATATCAGCAAATGGTGGACTCTATGTGAGGCTCACAGCTGTGTGAGCCACACGCTTTTTATAGAATCCATAAAAATGACCATTGCTTTCAAGTTTTGAGATTCTTCTATCTTCTGTGTATTTGCAGGGGATTTTACATCATTTCATCCATTTCATCTACATGATTGAGTTGAGGGAGGCATTGCTCTTATTCTGTAGATGGGAAGAGGTGATGATGAAGAAGGTGATGTGTGCTGCCACAAACTCAAACCCGAGTCTTTCCCCATCTAAACATCATTCTGCTCAGCAGAAGGCAGCCTACAAGTGAGCTTCATACCGGCAGGAAGGCAAGGCGCATACCGTGGCTGTGAGTTGACGTCCACTCTGCCATCCAGCACCGGTCCCAGGAGCTCTCCTTCTGAGGCAGGCAGATGGGTATTTTGACCTTATTAAATTGGACTGGCGTGGCGAGCAGGAGCAGGCAGAGGTCGCTGTCAAGGTGGGGCGGCTTGTAATCCTTGTGAGCAATGATCTTCTGCACTTGCTTTCTCTCCAAGTTGAAGTCGCTGAAAGTCTTGGTTCCCATGACTACAGTGATGTTCACCACTGCCATTTCTAATCTGAAGAATGGATACAAAAGCACCACAGCTGACAATGGTCGTGGTGCTTTCTGCAGACACATTTCCAAGCAGTAGAAATTACCCCTAAATAGTATAGAATAGTGGGTAAGCTGTGGGATCGGGGGAGGGGTATACATCTAGAGACCAAGGAGGTCAGAGTCAGGGACCAGACCCAGAAGGATCTCTGAACAGGTGAACCATTAGCTCAGGAGAAGCTCTCACCAACACAAGTGCAATATGCCCATTGAGAAGAGAGGATGTGGATGCCTCAGTGAGAGGAATCTTGGCTCTCTTATTGACTGCTACATCCCTATCTCTTGAAACTGTCCCCAGTAGGTGCTCAATGCATGCACAAGGAATGAATTTAATGTGTCTTAATATACAGGGGGTGGGCAGGAAAAGGAAACTTACACTGGTTTTTCTCCAACACTGGTGCTGAGCTACAAGAAGCAGCCAACTTGGGATATAGTTGATGAAGTCAAGAGAGATGCTTAGGTAGGAGCAGACTTTGGTCCAAAGCCACTGGGCACAGAGCCTATGGCTTCGAAAGCTTCATGTACCAACCAACCAAGTGGCTAGCCGAGACTGCATGTGTACTACATGGGACACAAATCAAGGCGATGCCCAGACACTTACAGGGTTCTTGGGAAGCAATGTGCTGCCGTCAGAACCCACCACTGATGGATGATGGAGCCTCCACACAGGTGTTTCCCAAGCATCTGGATACTCACTTGCCATGGGAATTCACCATGCTGGACTTCAAGCAGCTCACGGAACGGCAACCATGATGAGTTTGGAAAGGCAGGTCTGTGGCCACACAGAACTGGTTTTGAAAGAGAAAGCAGAGACATTGGTACACGAGGGGCCCAGAGAAATCCTCATGTCACATTCCCAGAGGCTTCCCAGCTAAGAGCAGGGTGGCATCTGAGGGAAATCAAAAGAGAGAGCCCACAGGACAGATCTTAGAAAATACCTCCAAACTGAAAAAGACCAGTGCAGGAAAATGCAAGCTAACAAAAATAGACCTGCCTCAGAAATCACAAATTCATATTCTATGTTTAAAGGGTGTTGGAAGGGCAATGGAAGAAAAGCAACAGAAGTTACCAGCTAATGCTGTTGCTTGATAGAACTGTAAAAAGCTGTGAGTGACTTGGAGAAAGATGAGTACATAGTATGCATACATATGTGGGGTGGGGAGGGAAGAATGGAGGGAGGGAGAGAGGAGGAAGAGAGGGAGGGAGGAGGAGCAGATCAAATACAGCAAAGCCACTTTGTGAACCATAATACACGCCAGCATCCTTTTGTGTGGGGTCCTGCTGTAATTCTGCAGAAAGAGAACCAAACATTTGTACATCTGGTCTACCCACAGAACTTTCTCTGTGGGGCATCTCCCAGGACCACAGAGCAAATGTTACATGAACCGACTCCTTACACCAACGTGACCTAATATTTTCTAAATTAAATGTATTTCTCTTCAACCCCACACCTTTCTTCAGCCTCTTTCAGGGTCTGGGCCTGGAAAGAGCCTCGGTTCATTTGCAGAGAGGGGGTTGAGTGGAAGAAATAAGGCCAGTTGTTGATCTTGCCCAAGTCTCCTGTGCTTCTCGGACTCTGGGCCCAGATCCTGGGGGATTCACTGTAGGTAGCATCTTCAACCAGTCCAGGACATCTGCTTTGATCCATCAGTCACACTCTCCTCATTCCCTGAGCCAGATTCCATCTGCTGTCACCTCTGGCAGCAAAGAGCTCTGGGTGTCTCTGGGTGAGAGTTTATGTTCTCTGGATCTGGGTTAGAGACCTCTAACTCTGCACCCCCTGGAGCTCCCCATCCACTCTAGGGGATCCAGGGATGAGGTGGCAGGCTTTTCCCTACCCTCATTCTGGGCTAGCCAGACACTAACCTTGGTGGTCATGGGCGTGTCCCTTAGATGCCATGAGCAATGCAATTAGAAGTGAGAGCATCGCGTTGTCTTTGCAGCCCAGTGTCGCCCACCTTGACGTCCTGCCCACACTGATACCACAGCAGCTGCAGCTGCCACAGGTGGGCATCACAAATGCATGGCAAAGCCTAGCCTGGTGACATCACAGTAAATGCTGGGATGGAGAGGAGGTGCAGGCACAGCCTGATGGAGCCATGTCTTTCTCCCTGTTCTTTCTGGTCACCGATCCCTTTGCATAGTGGGTAAGGAACACCCTGAAAGCTTCATGCAGAGTATCATCTGCCTGTGTGCTCTGACCTTGCCCTTGACTCTGAGCATGTTGAGGAGCCGTTTATGCTACTACCACCATTGGCAATAAAGAGCTTTGGGTCTCTGGGTGGGATTTTATATTCTCTGAAATTGGGTCTCAAAAGTTCCATGTGCCTTTATAGGAAATTGCAACTCTATCATGGGTTGGTTGGAGGAGAAGAATTAAAGTGGGTGTCATTCTTCACAGACCTCGAAAAAACAATACTTCATATGGAAAAACAGAAAACCCAGGATACCTAAAACAATCTTTCACAATAAAACAACTTCTGGAGGCATCACCCTCTCTGACTTCAAGCTCTACTACAGAACTCTAGTAATAAAAACAGCTTGGTATTGGCATAAAAAACTAACATGTGGACCAATGGAATTGAACTGAAGACCCTGATATTAATCAGCACACCTATGAACATCTGATTTTTGGCAAAGAAGCCAAAACTGTACAAAGGAAAAAAGAAAAGCATCTTTAACAAATGGTGCTGGCATAACTGGATGTCAACATGTAGAAGACTGCAAATAGATCCATATCTATCACCATGCACAAAACTCAAATAAAAGTGGATCAAAGACCTCAACATAAATCCAGCTACACTGAACCAGACAGGAGAGAAAGGAAGTAGTCTTGAATGCATTAGCTCAGGAGACCACTTCCTAAATATAACACCAGTAGCACAGACACTGAGAGCAACAATTAATAAATGGGCCCTCCTGAAACTGAGAAGCTTTTGTAGGGCAAAGGGCATGGTTAATAAGACAAAACAACAGCCTACAGAATGGGAAAAGATTTCCACCAACCCCACATCTGACAGAGGGCTGATCTCCAAAATATATAAAGAACTAAAAAAACTAGACATCAAAATACCAAACAATCCAATTTAAATATAAGCTACAGATCTAAACAGAATTCTCAACAGGAGAATCTCAAATGCCTGAAAGACATTTAAGGAATTGTTCAACATCCTTAGTCATCAGGGAAATGCAAATCAAAACTATTCTGAGATACAGATATGACACCTGTCATAAGGGCTAAGATAACAAACACTGGTGACAGCTTATGTTGGAGAGGCCGTGGAACAAGGGGAACACTCCTCCACTGTTTGTGGGAATGCAAACTTTACAGCCACTTTTGGAAATTAGTATGATGGTTTCTCAGAAATCAATCTAGCTCAAGACTCAATGATAATACGCTTGGGCATATACCCAAGGGATACTCAATCTTACCACAAGGACACATGCTCAACTATGTTCATAGCAGCATTATTTACAATAGCCAGAACATGGAAACAACCTAGATGCCCATCAACCAAAGAATGGATAAAGAAAATGTGGTACATATACACAATGGAGCATTTACTCAGCTGTAAAAAAAAATTACATCATGAAATTGCATTGTAGGCAAATGAATAGAACTAGAAAATATCATCCCAAGTGAGGTAACCTAGACTCAGAAAGACAAACATGATATGTACTCACAAGTGGATACTAGATGTAGGATAATCAGACTACAACCCACAGCTCCAAAGAAGCTAGAAAACAAGTAGGATCCTAAGAGGGATGTATGGATCGCCTTGGAAGGGGAAACAGAGGAGCTATCCATGAGTAAATGGGATGAGGGAGGGCAATAGGGGGAGGGGATGGGGGGGATGAGAACATGAGGGAATGGGATAGTAGCACTGGAGGAGAGAAGGAGTGGAAGAACAAGAAAAGAGACACCTTGATATAGGGAGACATTATGGTGTAAGGGAGAAACCTGGTGCTAGGGAGATTCCCGGGAATCCACAAGGATGACCCCAGAATAGACTACTAACAATAGTGAAGAGGGTGCCTGAACTGGCCTACTCTGGTTATCAGATTGGTGAATACCCTAACTGTCATCATAAAGCCTTCATCCAGTAACTGATGGAAGCAGATGCAGAAATCCACAGCCAAGCACCAGGCTGAGCTCTGGGGGTCCAGTCAAAGAGATGGAAGAGGGATTATCTGAGCAAGGTCGGGGAGCTCAAGATCATGATGGGGAAACTGACAGAGACAGCTGAACCAAACTCAAAGGAACTCACAAACTTCATACCAACAGCTGTGGAACCTGCATGGGACTGCAACAGGACCCTCTCTGCATAGGGGAGACAGTTGTGTAGCTGGGTCTGTTTGAGGGGCCCCTGGCAGTGTGATCAGGATCTATCCCTGGTGCATGAGCTGGCTTTCTGGAGCCCATTACCTATGGTCGGATGCCTTGCTCACCCTTGATGCAGTGGGGAGGGGTTTGGACCTGCCTCAACTGAATGTACCAGGCTTTGCTGACTCTCCATGGGAGATTTTACCCTTTTGGTGGAGAGGATTGAGGGGTGGGTCAGGGGAGGGAGGCTGGGGGTGTAGTGAGAAGAAGGATCTGTGGCTGTTATGTAAAATGAATAAAAAATAAAATGAATAAAAAATAAAAAACAACAAAAAAATAAAAGGGTGTCGAGGTTACATTAAAATGTTACTTACATTAAAAGATCACTCTAGGGTGGGTTGCAGAGATAGTTCAGTCAGTAAAGTGCTTGCTTGCTAGCAAGTGCAAGGGCTTGAGTTCAATTTCTAGAACCTGTGCTTTATTAAAAGGGTGGGGGGGCATGGTGATGCATGCTTGTATTTCCAGCATTAGAGAGGCAGAGATAGGTAGAATCTTGGGGCTTGCTGGCTAGTCAGCCTAGCTTACTTGGCAACTCCCAGGACAGTTAGACACCCTATATTTGAAAAAAATTTGCAGGATCAGGGATGGAACTTGGAGCAAGTGACTCATCAATTAAGAGCACTTGATGCTCTTGCAGAGGACCTGGGTTCAACTCCCAGCACCCACATGTTGGCTCACAATGTCTGCAACTCCAGTTCTAGGGAATTTGATATCTTCTTCTGATCTCTGAGAACACCATACATCACACGGTACACATACATGCATGCAGGCAGAACATTCATACACATAAAATGAAAATATATACGTATTTTTTAAAATGATGAATAGAGCCTGAGAATTAACACCCAAGTTTGCCAAGTTTGTTCATAGCCTGCACATGCACTTAAACATGTACCACACACACACACACACACACACACACACACACACACACACACACACACACACGGAAGAGAGAGAGAGAGAGAGAGAGAGAGAGAGAGAGAGAGAGAGAGAGAGAGAGAGATTGAGATTACTCTAGCTTTACCATGGAAATATGGATGCTGTTTGGGAATGGGTAAAAGAACAGAGAACATCACACAGGAAGTCATCCAGGTGAGAGATGTTGGTGGCCTGATGTTGGTAGGACGACTGAGAAACAGAAGAACAACAGCTATTGGCATGCCATGGCCACTGGCTCCACAGCATGTACAGTCCAAAAACAGTGCAGATCGGAAGTTTGGGAAAGGGTCCATCTGTGAGGTCCTCAGATGACAGTGATGCCTGGGAGAGTACGCAGAGACAAGGGAGGACTGAGCTGCAATGGCCTCCTCTACCTTGATGTTGACCAGCAGGAGGCAGAGCCAGAAAGGAGCCTGGACACTGTAAGGGAGCAGAGAAGAGTCAGAAGTGGTACTGGGTGAGAAGTGGGGGTGGGGGGATGATTGTCTGGGAAGAGCATCCTGTGAGCTCTGAATCTCTGCCCGGTCCCGCCACCTGTCCATCATCCATCATTACCCTCTCCACCTCATCATTCTTCTCATCAACATTTTAAGATGCTAGTTATCCCTAACTTCAAACAGACACAATAAGCAGCTCTAGGATGCACCCCCTGGCTTACTGGAGGACACCGCCTTATCTGCTCTCACTCACCGAGAGTCCTGTCACTCAGCGAAGGAGTGCACACTGAGAGAAGGAATAAAGTGCCTGCTTCAGAAGCAGTGTTGCCTACAAGGTTCCTAAGTCATCTAGGAGCCTCTCAACTTCCTCCAGGCTCCAGTCTCTTGGTCAAAGAGTCCTGCCTGGATAATTACTTACTCTCTTGCTGTGAAAAGATGCCCCTTAAGAACGCAACTTAAAAAAAAGGTGTTTCTTTTGCCTCACAGTTTGAGGGTACAGTCCATCATGGTGAGGAAATCATAGTGGTAGGAACTTGGGGCAGGTGGCCACATTCCTCCGTGGTCAGGAAGCAAAGGAAGATGGATGCTGGTCCTCAGCTTGCTTTCTCCTTTTTATTCCATCTAGGATACCATCCTAAGGGATGGTACTGCCCATCGTTGATGTGGCTTTGCATACCTCAGTTAACTTAATCTAGGTAATCCCTCTGAGGCTGTCTCCTAAGTGATTTCAGATCCTGTCATTTTTGACAGCCTTAGCCATCACACTGCCCTTGCCCAAGCGCCCTTCCCCCTCTGTCCTTCGGCTGCTCTTTCTTACCTTATCTCCAATAGCTAGCCAACGCAGTCCACATCCTCAGTATTATCACTTTGTCTCCCCCCTCCACGTTAGGTTATGACTCTGGTGAGGGCAAGGGTCTTCTTTTTCTTTGCTCTTACACCCTCTGTTCTTAGAGTGCTGCCTGGTACTTACTAGGTACTTAATAAATAGTTGAAATTGAAGTGGGTGGGGACTACCACAAGGGGGCCAAAAGACAAATCAACTCTGGGCCTTTAAACGTTTACCCTTAACATCAGAGAGTGTGTTTCCTTCACCCTCAGTGCTGACCTCTCTCAGCTTTGTTGTCACACACCAGATGAGGCCACACAAGGGGAAGTTTATTGACTGGTTAGGGTCTTCCCCGAACCCTCATATTGTTGAGGCAAGTACCCGCTGGGTGCTGCTAAGTGAGAGACACCTGAGATCGCCCCAGGATCCATCCCATACAGCCAGCACCCCTTTGCCTAGCTTACAGCTGAGCAATATATTAACGTCCCACTGGCTTTGCTGACAGATAACACCCCTGACCTGTGGGTTAGGATAACAGTTACCTAGCTTCCTTTGCAGAATGTAAAGGTGTCTTAAAAAAAAACCAAACTAGCCCGCCCTCCCAAAGTCAAATGAAAGCCTGCTGTACTCTGTTGCGTGGCGCAGTCTGATGGATGTCCTCAGGCCGCCCTTCTCCCATCCCTACCCCCAGTGAAGCTTTGAATGTCTTATTCAAAATATGTGCCCTGGTCTCATTTCCATTGCTTCCGTACCGAGAGATCCCTTATTCCCACATCAGAATAAATAACTGAGTGCCTGAGAAGTCTTGCCTCCTCTTCAGGGTGGAGGTTATTCCATCCTGGACCCACCCTCCAGGGCCTGTATTATCTTGAGCAAGTCATTTAAAGTCTAACAGCGTCTTCTTCCCTCATGAATGTCCGAGAACATTAATTATAACTATGAGAGAGTTGGAGGTTGTCTAAAAACACCCACGAAAGCAGCAGGGCCCTCAACACATGTCTCCACCCCCCCACCCCCACCCCCCACAAAACAAGGGAAGGGCTAGCTTAACATCGTTTGTGGACTTTTTCTGCACACTGAAGAAGACGGCAGCAAGTGACGTCATCGCCTGCAGGAGTCACGAGGGCAAATCAGCACCCCATGCCTGAGGTGCGCCTCGCTTTGATCCTAAGAGAGGAGACAGCAAGGTGACCTCCAAGTTCATGGCTAGGACAAGCCAGAGACTATGATCTTTCACTGACTCCAAATGTAAATCCAGTGGTTAAGTTGTGACCTGGGTCATAGATCTCCCTTGTCACTGTCACAGCAAATGTGGTCACTGTGACCACGGCCATCTTCTCACCAGCTGAGAGGGCTGTTCCTGGCAGAGATGAAATCCCCTCAGGTCGCTTTGTTCCGGCCACGGCGGAAGCTGCGTTTGAAGTGGGTGACCTGCACATCTGACTACAGAGTCTGCACTATCCTGGAGTATGAAGGCCGCCTCCTGTTGGTTGGTAACTGTCCACTAGTCACGGGCACTGTGAACGGAGGGAGGCCTCCAGGAACAAAGTGTCCCCAGGTGAGGTTCATGGCCGTTGCTGGATACTGGTGAGGCCCTGTGCCTGTAACACGATGCCCCAGTTGTGACCGTGGGTTTTATTAAGTTATCATGGTAATGGCTGCCCACACGGCACCATTGAAGGACATTTGAGGCCAATCTTTAGCTCCACAGGAGGCAGTTATGACCAGCTGCCCAAGGATGTCATAAGAGCTTGGGCACGAATGGAACATGTCACTCCTACTTGACATCTGCCTCCCTCCATCAGGTAACTTGTTTGGTTCAGATTTCCCACAGTGCTATGGAAGAAATCACAAGGCTCAGGCAAGATTTTCCCCAATGGCCATAAGGACAACCTTGCATCATAGGCAGCTGGAAAGGGAGGGTAGCAGGACTCCAGTGTTTGCACAGAGCAGCACAGGATCTGTGGTTAACCGCAGCTCAGAGCTTCCTGCTCTGTTTATACATCATACCGGGGAATGACCCGCTATGCTCCGACAGAAATGTGGAGCCATGGCTTCTTCACCAGTCTTGTGCTATAGTTCTGCGGTCTCTGTGCCCAAATCCAGCTGCAATTTCCCCTGGCCACAGTCAGGACTTTTATTCTGACTGGGTGAGTGTTCAGCTCCCTCCTTGGACGAGGTTTGGAGGTCCACGCCCTTTTCAGCACTGGCTCTGCTCCCTCTTCTCCACGGGTTGAAGCTGGGGTAGATGCGGGTCAGGTGAGCTAACCCATGCAGTACACCCATGTTCTCTGGGTCTGGAGACCACTCATGGCTAATTCTTGTGGGTGGGCATGTGCGTGGGATTCTCTGTGTTCTGTGCAGGCCAAAGAGAAGCTATTATGGTGTCAAGGTCCCATTCTCCTCACAGTCTCCAAGTGTCCACTCCTGTGATCACCTTCTAAAGACTCCCTGCATCTTCCCAGTTGTATGGATGCATCCTAGGACTATCGTGTGTCTTTCCCCTGCCAGCATCTACTGGGTCCCCAAACAAACTGGAGGTTAAGGGAGACCCTAGCCAGCTGCATCCCTCTCAACTCAGCCATCCATACTCTGGATTTCCTGGGTATAAGCCAGTATTGGGCCCTGAAATGGTACTGTGGACTTGTAGAAAGAGCTTCAGGAAATGCTTGGCCCTGATTTGTTGCCCTGTCCCACTCCCCTAAATCCACTTGATCGAAATCTGCAGACTAAGCCTGTAAGTTTGCCCACAAGGCTTTCCAAATAAAAGATGGAATGTCAGCTAAACCTGAATTTCAGATAGTACTTTTTTCTTTTCTTTACTTTTTTTTTACTATTTGAATGTCCCTGCCATTGCATGGGATATACGTAAATGTAAAAAGTCATTTTTGATGGTGGCTCACACTTGCAATCCCAGCAATCAGGAGGCTGAAGCAGGATTGCTGGGAGTTCAAGGTGGGTTGGGCTAATTAGTGAGTTCAAGGACATCTAGGCTATGAGTGGCATGTCTTGCCCTGTACCTTCTTTTGAGTTTCTGCAGGTTCTTTCAGGCCCTGAAATTGCTTTCTCTTCTTTGATCCCAGTGTTCATCCAATTCTAGGGAGGAGAAGGAAGAAGGTGTCTACTATAGTCTAGGGCAGGCTTCTTGCCTTAGTTGCTGTTCTATTGCCATGAAGAGGCACAGTGACCAAGGCAACTCTTATAAAAGAAAGCATTAAATTGGATTTAATTGGGGACTCATTTACAGTTTCCGAGGGTTAGTTCATGACCATTATGGTGGGGATTGTGGCAGCAGAGAGACAGGGCTCCCACTAGAGCAGTAGCTGAGAGCGCACATCCTGATCCTAAGGTCACAGGCAGAGAGAGGGAGACTGAACTTCTGGCATGGGCATCTTTTGAAACCTCAAAGCCTATTCTCAGTGACACACCTCTTCCAGCAAGGCCACACCTACTCCCACAAGGTCACACCTCCTAATCCTTCTTAAACAGTTCCACCAACTGGGAACCAAATATTTAAATATATGAGCCTATGGGGGCCGTGCTCATCAAACATTCACATTTTTTGACTTTTTAAAAAAATCTGTGGCCGGGCGTGGTGGCGCACGCCTTTAATCCCAGCACTCGGGAGGCAGAGCCAGGCGGATCTTTGTGAGTTCGAGGCCAGCCTGGGCTACCAAGTGAGCTCCAGGAAAGGCGCAAAGCTACACAGAGAAACCCTGTCTCGAAAAAACCAAAAAAAAAAAAAAAAAAAAAAAAAAAAAAAAAAAATAAAAAAATCTGTGATACCTTTTCACCAAAGTATATAAAACATATATACAAATCAAACCTTTATTAATATAAATAGTATTTATTTTAAAACAACTCTGGGATACACATGATTTTACCATTTACTAAAGATGAAAGCAAATTTGTATATTAGAGAGATGGGTGAGCTTGCTTAGTTTTATATAAAGAATTAAATCTTATCAGGTGTGGTGGTATCCATCTTTAATCCCATTTCTCAGGAGGCAGAGGCAGATGGATATCAGGATAGCTGGGGTTACATAGCAAGACTCTTTCTCAAAAAACCAAAATCTTGGCTGAACATTTGACAAAATATCTTCCATGTTTTTCAAGGTTGATAAATATTTTTATTTTATAATCTCAGTGTTGAGAATGCAACTTCACATAAACAAAATGTCAGAAGTACGGGACTTTTCAGAAGTCACTGGAAATTCTGTCTTAACCCCAAGACTAAATTCAACGAACAATTTGTGAGACTCAGCAACTTGAACAGCAGTTTTTAAAACTCAAATATCCTAGCCCAATACAATGCAAAGCTATCCTAACGTGCTACTTATGTGCAGAGAAATGACGGCAGGAAAATATCAAAGGTCTCTGTTTCCCATCATGAAACTGTTTCTGTAAGAGCAGAAAACTGTAGGTGCAGGAAACACACCACAGTCCATGACATGCAGTCTTGAATCTGAGTTTAAGGCAGCATTGGTTGACTTTGTGGAACATGGCATGTACAATGCAAAGCATACATGTTGTACTTTCAAAGCCACAGACATGGCCAAGTCACACAATGCCACACAGGCAAGCTCTGCCAGAAACACTTCAGATCACTACTCCTTTTATTTTCATTCAGTTACGTGAGCCCCTTAAGGGGTCATGGCCCTCAGTTTAAGAAGCTATGGACTATTGAGACTGTGTTCTATGGACCATGCAGCCTCGGTCCGTGTGGCCGGGTCCCATAGCTCTGCTCCCATCATCTGTTTTTCCACCCACTGGAACATGGGGCACTGATAAAGACTTCCTATGTTGTGGTCATAGGTGGTAGGTGTATCAGGGTTCTTCAGAGGATCATAACCACTAGAATGTGCATACATACGTATCAAAAATGGGACTTCTTAGATCGACGTACACAGTGTGGGCTGTGTAGTCCAATCACGGCTATCAGCATGCCAAAAGAGGCTGAGACTCTGGTAGCTACCTAGTCTATAAGAATGGCTGTCTCAGCCATGTTCATCCAGCTCCCAGCCTGGCGGCCAGTTTGCAAGTCTGGCCTGACTTTTGCGGTGACAACTCAATGTGATAGGCTCCCCAGAAAGGGAAGCTCGTGGACCTTTAGAAGAAACAGTTACGACAGGACCAAAAACCCCAGTGTCCAAAGAGGCTGGGTGATAAGGATGGGAGTCAGGCCGGCTGAAAGGGAAGTTCTAGGGATAAAGTCTTCAAGGATGAAGTCCTGGGCGAGGCATCACAGAAAGGAAATGATTTAAGAGGAGTCTTCGTGACTTCATGTGAGTTCTCAACACAGCCATTATGACATCGATAGCCTGCCTAGCCTAAGGCATCTGAACAGCCAGCAGGCACCATTCACTCAGCCCAGCCTCCTAACCTCCAGCATACAGCACAGCAGGCGCCATGATCCTGCCCTCCATTCTGCTACTTGTTGCCCACACCCTGGGAGCAAATGTTGGTACGTGGACTCCTCTCCCTCTGGCCAGAGCTGCTGACCCAAGCAGGGCCAGCCAGGACACCTCTCCTCGCCTCCTTTCATCCTATCGATATGTGGTGAGCATTGAGGACAAAGGAGACAGTGGACATGACCCAGGCATTAGCCAATGGGCCACCAGGAGGCCACCTTCAAGAGCACAGACCCCCCCCACACCCATCCCTCTTAGGGGCTACCTGTCTAATCGTGGAGTTTTGGCTTGGAAAATTAAAATTCTACCTCACCAAAACCAAGAAATAAGGAGGTGCCCAGAGCTTGGGCCAGGAAGTAGAAGTGACTTAATTCCCCCCCCCCCCCGCCGCTTCTATGATAAAATACTCTGACAAAGCAACTTAGGGAGAAAGGACTTATTCTGGTTCACAGTTCAAGCTTATAGTCCACCATGGGTGGGGAATGAGGAGACAGGAGCTTGGAGCGGTTGGTCACATCAACACCTACGATGAGAAATCCAAGAGTGATGGACGCCTAGCCCCCGTTCTCCTCTTATACAACCCAAGTTTATTTCACAGCTTCAGGGGTGGGGGGAATTAGCCTCCACGGGGACACAACTTTGACTTGGACCCGTCTGAGCTGTACCCAGACTTCCTTCCAGCACTCTCCACACTGCCTCTGAGCAGAGCAAACATGTCTGTCTGCCCAGCCTTCAGTGTGGCCCGGGGACACTCCACGGAGGAGGGCACGGGGACACCATAGGCAGAACTGGTCCCTCTGGAGTCCAAGTCACTCGAATGACCCCTCCCTGTGGGGGCCGCTGATGTTGCCTTCAGGTTTGGTGTTCTGGCTGCTTCCACGTTGGTGTTATGGGGGTGTTCTCAGGACCAAGGATGTAGAGAGTGGAATTTTCTGCCAGTTCCATGGGGGCTTCGGCGCAAAACGGACCTGAGAAGTCCCGAACCAACTGTGGCTTGAGGATTTTGCTCCGTGCCAAGCACTTTGAGGGGCCCTTCAAACACCATCACCACATTGGATCCGTAGGCTAGCCTGGTGGGGTGGAGCCTCACGCCCATCATAGGGATGAGAAGGGAGGAGATGAGCCAGGCTAAGCAGTGTTCCCTTGAGTCATTGGATAAGGAGATCACAAACCGACCTCTGCTGTCTGCCCAGAACCTAGCCCCTAGCCAATTCTGTAGCTGCATCAGAGAGAGGGGCCTGGAACAGACACTCACTGGCCAATCAGTCAGTCAAGCCTCTCTCTGGGGGGTTATCTCGATGTATTGGCTTCCTCACATGGGCCCACATTTCTAACAAGATAAATCACATAAGGTTCAAATACGATTTGTTGAAGTTATTGCATTTTAATTTAGTGTGTGTGTGTGTGTGTGTGTGTGTGTGTGTGTGTGTGTGTATGTGTGTGTGTGTGTGTGTGCCTCATAGCACACATGCGGAGGTCAGAGAGCAGCTGTGGGAATCAGCCGCCTCCTTACACCATTTAGTTCCCCTGGAGTGGAACTCAGACCATAAGCCTTGGCAACAATGGCTTTAACCACCGAGCCAGCTCACTGCCCGCTCAAGTCTGATTCATATCCTGATCCTGATCTTTTCATTCAAGTTTATATCACAGGTACCTCCCCCACATCACTAGAAACTCCCCATGAGCCTCATTTACATGGCTGAGAGATAGTTCAGGGCACAGATACCATGACACCAGCTTGTCTTCCGTCTGTTGCTGTTGTGACCCCCCCCCCCCAAGGGACGTCTTCCAATACCCAGATTTTCCCCTTACGACAGTTCTAGCACAGAATCCTTCTGTTAGAGGATTGAGTCTCCTGGTCATTGAGTGCCTCTCTGACAGGTGGTATGGCCCCATCCTGAAGACACAGCATCACCAAGACATGCATGCTGCTTTCTCCACTTGGAGCTGGCATTCTGGGGTCAGTGGCAGACAGAAGGGCTCCGCAACGAGCTGGTGTCCACTGTAACGCAATGGAGACAGCTAAGGCAGCAGACAACATGGAATGGCCAGGGCACAGGGTCATGTTGGAGGAAGCGTCACTGAAGAAGTGATTCTTGTAGGGAAAGCCTAAACACAGAGAGCAAGCAGGCCACCAAGGAGCGAACATTCCAGGCACAGAGTAACTGAGAAGCAGGTGGCCTGGCTTTAGATTTGGGTCAGGCCACTGACTAGGCTGTGTGCTCTTGGACAATTCACCTTTGTCTGAGGCAGCACTACTTCAGTGTGATCGTGAAAAGGAACATGAGTTCATCTTTCTGCAGCGCCTCTAACAGTGTCAGACCCAAGGTGAGCACCGTGAGTGTGTTTGGTGAACAAAGAGGATGTCAAGGTCAAAAGCCCAGGAGAAGACATTTGTGTGTTACAGACCGCTTAAGGCTCTTGACATACACTGCCAAGTCTCGGCTTTCTTTCACAGCCCAGCAGCTGCAGCCTCTGCCGCCAGCTGCTGAGCGGCACAGCTGTCCTATATGGACCAGATGACAATACTAAAGGCTTCTAGTGGCTTCTGGCACTTTTCATGACTCCGTGGGGGTCTTGTGCACCTCTTCCTTACCCAGGGCTCCTGTCACATCATCACAGGCTGGGTGGTTCAAGTCCCACCAGCTTCTTCTCCGTGGTCCGTAGGGTAGAAGTACAATGTGGGGATCCCAGGGTGAAGGCGAGGGTGGATAGGACCATGCCCGGCCTGAGCAGTGGGGGAGAATTGCCACTGTCCATGTTCTGACGTTGAGTGGCTGGTCTGGATCTTTGCTTCCTTCCTCGGAGTCAGCGCTGTAGTATCTCTCTTTGTCTTGAGTCTCCCTTCTGTGTGTGTGTGTGTGTGTGTGTGTGTGTGTGTGTGTGTGTGTGTGTGTGTGTGTGTGTGTTTGCCTGTTTGGGGCAGTGCACATATGTATGCACGTGTGTGTGTAAAGGTCCAAGGACGAACTCAAGGGTTGTTCCTCGGCTACCGTCCACCTTGTCTTTTGTGACAGGGTGCCATCATTGGCCTAGAATTCACCGAGTAGGTGGGGCTGGCTGAACCCCCAGGATCATGCCTGTCTTTGCCTCCCCAGCACTGATGGTACAGCCATACTACCACACCTGGATATTTTTACGTGGCTTCTGGGGGCTCCGACTCAGGACCTTGTGCTTGAGTGGTGAGAGGTTTGCCACCTGAGCCACCTCCCCACCACGCCTCTGTTTTCTTCAGGGCCTTGAGGATGACAAGACCACGCCACCAGCCATTTGACGACCAGCAGGTTCATTCCATCCCACAGATCTCTGTTGCTTTGTAAGGGGAGAGATTTGCCAGTCCCGTGACACAGTTGCTAGACCTGGTGTGTGCCTCTGGTGGTCCCGCTCTGCCCACCCCATAGGAGTCGGCTTCTGAAAGAATTTTCTTCCGGGTTCACTGGTTAGAAACAGGCTTGGTAAAGCTGCCGTCCTGAGAGCCCATGCAGGATGTGGACAGAGCCAACACCTCCACCCCACAGCCAGAGCCGTAGGCTCCTTCCTGTCACAGCGGGGGAGCCTTGGTGTCCTGGCCTCAGAACATCCCCAGGGATTTCTCTCCCCAAGCTAGACCCAGCCTGGCCTGCCACAGGTTGACTGACAGTCTGTCTTTCCCTTTGGCTTCGCATTCCTTCAGAATGTGGCGTGAGACCCCTCTACGACAGCAGAACTCGACACTCCAGGATCATAGGAGGGCAGGAGGCTGAGGTGGGTGAGTTTCCGTGGCAGGTGAGCATTCGAGAAATGAATCATCATTTATGTGGCGGCTCCATTATCAGCGAGTGGTGGATCCTCACCGTGGCTCACTGCTTTTATTCTGAGATTTCGTAAGTACTGAGGCCTCAAGTTATTGGGGGGGGGGGGGGAGATGGCGTGTACTCAGCCACACACAGGCTGTGAGAGGGATCCTAGTGAAATTGGCCCCCTAGACAGACAAAAATGACTCCCCTCCTTCCTTCCAGTCTGGAGACTGATGCAGCTGACTGGAGACAGTGCCTGAGGTCACCCCGTCCCTAAGGCCTTGGCCCCATACCTCTCCTATGACATTCAAGCGTTCCTAGGAGGAAGTTCTAACTCTTCACATCTGGCTTTCTTGCCTGTCTGTTGCCCCTCTTCTTGGTTCTTACAGAGATTGATTTGTCCTAGGCCATCAGTGGGCATCTAGCATTGACAATTACCCACACGCCAAGGTCTTTGCTAGGACTTTTCCTATATACTAATTTATTTGACTCCACAATGACCTTTGGAAGGAGGTAAAAGAAATCATTATTTTGCAGAGAGGGAAATGGAGGTCTGATGACTGTATCACTTGCCCAAGTGTATATCCGGTAGACAAAGGCAGGGAAGAAAATCTGGAGTTTGCCTTCACCTCCTTTAAAAAAAAGTTCAGGAAACTATGGGAAGAGAAGGCATAGCCTGTAATCCCAGCTGCTGGAAACCCGAGGCAAGAGGAGCGCTCATTTGAGGCCAGCTGGGGCAACTCGCTGAGGCCTTGTCTCAAAATAATAAAATAAGCTTTAGGATGGGATGTAACATGGCTCAGTGATAGGGTGTTTGGCCAGACATGGTTGATGTCATGGGTTCTGTCTCCAGACCCACCCAAACCAAGAATGCTGTAGCTCCTCCTCTTGCAGGAGACTTGGAGACCGGTTAAGATAGTTAAGAAGCCCCTGGCCATCTTTCCTGGCTGGTGCTTTGTTTTGGAAGCTCTCTCTGTGTGTCCAGTGGAAGCTCCAAATGAAACCCTGGCCCTCATTTCTAAATGGTCGGGGAACTTAATGACACAAGCAGGGACTGCTGCTGTGTGTGCCACCACCTTGCCTCTCCGACCGCTGGTTTTCTCCATGCCAATCGGTCCTCTGTGGGCGTCTTAGTTAGGGTTACTATTGCCGTGATGAAACACCATAACCGAAAACGTGGGGAGGAAAGGGTTTATTTGGCTTACACTTCCACATCATCGTCCATCACTGACGGACGTCAGGACAGGATCTCAAACAGGACAGGAACCTGGAGGCAGGAGCTGATACAGAGGCCATGACTTGCTCTCAATGGCTTGCTCAGGCTGCTTTCTTATAGAACCTAGGATCACCAGCCCAGAGATGACACTGCCCATAATGGACTTGTCCCTTCTCTATCACTAATTAAGAAAATGCAAAGAAGTCAGAGAAGCATCACCCTTTACAATAGCCACAAATAATATAAAATACCTTGGGATAACACTAACTAAACAAGTGAAGGACCTTTTTGATAAGAACTTTAAATCTCTAAAGAAAGAAATTGAAGAAGATATCAGAAAATGGAAGGATCTCCCATGCTCATGGATAGGTAGGATTAACATAGTAAAAATGGCAATCTTACCAAAAGCAATCTACAGATTCAATGCAATCCCCATAAAAATCCCAACACAATTCTTCACAGACTTGGAAAGAAAAATACTCAACTTTATATGGAAAAACAAAAGACCCAGGATAGCTAAAAGAATCCTATACGATAAAGCAACCCTTGGAGGCATCACCATCCCTGACCTCAAACCCTACTATAGAGCTATAGTAATAAAAACAGCTTGGTACTGGTATAAAAACCGACATACGGACCAATGGAATCGAACTGAAGACCCTGACATTAATCCATGCACATATGAACACCTGGTTTTTGACAAAGGAGCCAAAACTATACAATGGAAAAAAGAAAGTATCTTCAACAAATGGTGCTGGCATAACTGGATGTCAATATGTAAAAGATTACAAATAGATCCATATCTGTCACCATGCACAAAACTCAAGTCCAAGTGGATCAAAGACCTAAACATAAATCCAGTTACACTAAACTTAATAGAAAAGAAAGTAGGAAGCACTCTTGAACACATTGGCACCGGAGACCATTTCCTAAATAAAACACCAACAGCACAGACCCTGAGCACAACAATTAATAAATGGGACCTCTTGAAACTGAGAAGCTTTTGCAGGGCAAAAAACACAGTCAATAAGACAAAAAGACAGCCAACAGAATGGGAAAAGATCTTCACCAACCCCACATCTGACAGAGGATTGATCTCCACAATATATAAAGAACTCAAGAAACTAGACATCAAAATACTGAACAGTCCAATTAATAAATGGGCTAAAGAGCTAAACAGAGAATTCACAAAACAAGAACTACAAATGGCTGAAAGACATTTAAAGAAATGCTCAACATCCTTAATCATCAGAGAAATGCAAATCAAAACGACTCTGAGATACCACCTTACACCTGTTAGAATGGCTACGATCAAAAACACCAATGACAACCAATGTTGGAGAGGATGTGGAGCAAAGGGAACACTCCTCCACTGTTGGTGGGAATGTAAACTTGTACAACCACTGTGGAAATCAGTATGGCGGTTTCTCAGAAAATTAGGAATCGAACTACCTCAAAACCCAGCCATCCCACTCTTGGGCATATACCTAAGGAATGCTGATTCATACCATAAAGATACATGCTCAGCTATGTTCATAGCAGCACTATTTGTAATAGCCAGAACCTGGAAACAACCTAGATGCCCATCAACGGAAGAATGGATGGAAAAAATGTGGTACATATACACAATGGAGTACTACTCAGCAGAGAAAAACAATGAAAGCATGAAATTTGCAGGCAAATGGATGGAACTAGAAAAAATCATCCTGAGTGAGGTAACCCAAACCCAGAAAGACAGTCATGGTATGTACTCACTCATAGGTGGATTCTAGATATAAAATAAAGAACAATCAGACCACAACCCATAGAACCATAGAGGCTATATATATAGCATGGAGGTCCCTAGGACGACTGCGGCTTATAATAAATTTCGGTTTTACTCAATTATTGAAAAAAAAATAGCCAAGTGAATGGAAACACATGAACTATGAACCAAAGGCTGAGGGACCCCCAGCTGGATCAGGCCCTCTGAATAGGTGAGACAGTTGATTGGCTTTATCAGTTTGGGAGGCAACTAGGCAGTGGGACCAAGTCCTGCGCTCATTGCATGAGTTGGCTGTTTCAAACCTGGAGCTTATGCAGGGACACTTGGCTCAGTCTGGGAGGAAGGGACTGGACCTGCCTGGACTGAGTCTACCAGGTTGATCGCAGTCCTCGGAGGAGGACTTGTCCTAGAGGAGGTGGGAATGGGGGGTAGGCTGGGGGTAAGGGAAGGGGGTGGGAGGGGGGAGAATAAGGGAACCCGTGGCTGATATGTAGAACTGAATGGTATTGTAAAATAATATATATATATATAAAGTTATTGATTGGTTAATAAATATATTAACAGAGATAAAAAAAAAAAAAAAAGAAAGAAAGAACGAAAGAAAATGCCCCACAGGCTTGCCTGCAACCTGATCTTACAGAGGCATTTTCTTAATTGAGGCTCCTGCCTCTGGATGACGTTCACTTGTGTCCATTGACATAAAAACAAGCCAGCGAAGGGCGGGGGGTCCTCAGAGAGCCCAGAACTGAACTAGTTCAACACTAGCATCTCATTCAGGTCTGGAAACCCCAAGGTCACAAGTCTACTCCCTCTGTTAGTATCTGAAGGTGCCATGTCACCCACAGGTTCGTGTGTTCGAACACTTGGTCTGCAGGTTCTAGTGCTGTATTGGGAGGTTGTGGAACCTTTAGGAGGTTGGACCTAAATAGAAGAAGTAGGTCACTGGGTGGGGGACCTTGATAACCCAGCCCACTTCCAGCCACAGTCTCCATCTGCTCCCGTTTCATACAAATATGGGCATGTAGCCTTCTCTCCCACACCACACCTTCTCTGCCAAAATGAACTATATCTTAAACTGGGTCCGAATAAGCGTCTCTTCACACAGTGTCTTGTCAAATATTTGGTCATAACAGGGAAAGGAGATACCATGTTCTTTCTATACTCTTCAAATCTGTAAGCCCTCTGAACAACTGCCCCCGTGGGACAAGGTCCTAAAAGGCCTCTAGAACTACGGTGGGTTTAGAGTTTTAGACCCATTGACCTCTTCTGTTCACTCCAGCTTCCGTTCTTCTTCCTTCCTTCCCTCTGGCTCTGTGCCACCAGCCCAAAAGAACTGACAGTCATAGTGGGAACCAATGACTTGACTACCTCCTCACCCACGGAACTAGAGGTCAGCAGCATAATTCGCCACAAAAACTTTCAAAGACACAACATGGACAATGATATTGCCTTGTTGCTGCTGGCCACGCCCATCAAATTCAATGATCTGACAGTGCCCATCTGCCTGCCTTTCCAACCCACCCCTTCCAGCTGGCATGACTGTTGGGTGGCAGGATGGGGCATAACCAACTTAGGTACGTGACTGCCCGGGGCCTCATGGGAACTACGGGATCCGGGAGAGCAGTGAGGAAGGACAAGGAAGAGTGAGAGGGTGGTGGGGTGGCTTTCAGTGGAAGAAACCTCCACACACTGGGCTCTTAGGAGCCTGGACTCAGCCTCTTCTGGGTGCCAGAGAGATGCTGCGGCTGAGATGCCAACTCTGAACCAATCCCTGGGTATGGTCAGCCGGCACAGAGTGGTCTTGTCTGTGTGCTTAGTGGAATTTCAACCACCATAGTTGTCCAAAGGCCCTACTGTTGTATTTTTAGTTCTCACATGGTAATGACTCCTACCTTGTTCCTACAGGCTCCCATGATGCCCAACTCAAGGCTGGGCTTGTAATGCTCCTGAAGTGTTAATGTTACCATTTATGACATGTTAGGCTGTTACTTAGTCAAAATAGGAAACATATACAGAGCAGGAATGTGTGAGTAAATCCCCACTTGACTGCCCCCCTTAAGAAAACCCCCAAAAGAAACAATGGGTAGGAGAGAGAGAGGAACCACCCAGCCTAAAGCCGAAGCAAGCCTCGGGCCCATGACGATGTCTTGTGTGAACTGAGCCTGGAACTTGACTTCTCTTAGCAGCTTAGCAGAGGAAGACAGGGAGAGCCAGCTGCTGGCTCCAGACAAGACTTAGAAGTGGGGAAAGAGGGAGATGGGGATCTACAAGGTTAAAGCACCCTGTGAAGGAATAACTATGAATTTCTGTGATGAGAGTTGAGACATTCAGACAAATTCCTGCTGCCGGAGGCCAAGACACTGCTTCTTGTCATCCCTTTTGTACTCATTATTTTGTGTAGGACCAAAATGTCTCCCAGAAACATGTGAGAAGAAAGGGTTATTTTGGCTCAGGATTTCAGGGATCTTGGTTCATTATTTGGGGAAGGCCGGGCATAGCGGCTCTGAGCCCAGGGGTGGTAGCATGGGGCAGAGGGTACTCACCGTGCAGTAGGCCAGGGAGCAGAGAGCAGGACAGAACAGGGAAGCAAGAATCATCTTCAAAGGCCTACTCTAGAGACCTACTCCCAGCAGCTAGGCCCCACCCCATAAAGGTTCCATAGCCTCCAAAATCAGCCCCATCTGTGGAGAAACAAGTGCTCAGAACATGGGCCTGCTCTTAGAGGCCTTTCAAATTTAAACTGTGAACCTCCAAGATCCGGCCAGGAGCTGGAGAAATGGCTCAGTGTACCCACCGAGTCCCATTCTGCTCTTGTAGGAGGTCTGAGTTCTGTTCCTAGCACCTGTGTTGAGAGGTTCACAACTGCCTGTAACTCCAGCTCCAGGGGATCGGATGCCCTCTTCTGGCCTCTGTGGGCACTCATGTGCTTATGCACACACAGATACATACGTGTACACACACACACACACACACACACACACACACACACACACTCAAAGTTTAAATCTTTTCAAAAGACAATCCAGCACATCTATCAGTGCTGGAAAAACCTAATGATAATTTTTTCACTGCGGTACAAATGTGTTTTTAATGGCCCCGTAGCAGGGATGGGAGCTAGGAGTGCTGTGTTCCTGTAATAAACAATAGTGATAGGAGTGGCAGGGAAAGGCTCACAAATATGTTTCCTGGGGTTGTCAAATCCTGGAGCTTTGGTGGAACTGGTCCGGAAGAGAACTAAGGTTCTAAATGAGAGGAACATTTCAGTGATGATAGATAAAGTTCAAGTGTGGGTTATCTGAAGGCTGTGGGTCCTGAGTCTATAAGGAGCAGGAAGGAGAGGGTTTGGGCTGGCACAGGAGGGTATAAGGCTGTCTCCAGGCCAGATCAGCTTCATTGTCTGCATAGAGACCACCCCGCCCCGACCTGGTGGCCTGTCCAATGTGCTTTCTCTCTATGCCAGTCAATAAAACATCTTCAAAAACCGACCTGATGAAGGCACCGATGCATATTATAGACTGGAAGGAATGCACAAAGATATTTACGAAGCTGACCACAAACATGCTGTGTGCTGCATATGGCAATGAGACCTATGATGCCTGCCAGGTAACGAGGGCCAGCAGCCCCTCCCTTAGCCTGTAGCCCACCCGTAGGTGTTTCCCTTGCAAGAGTGTCTCCCCTCCCCTGGGAATAGATTCAGATTCTAGAGCCTGGGAAGGGCTCACTAAAGCAAGCTTGAGGACCCTAGTTTGGTCCCCCAAACCCATGTTAAAAAAAAAAAGCCAGGCATAGTGGCATACACTTGTATTCTCAGCACAGAAAAGGTAAGAGACCCCCCTGGGACTCTGAGGCTAGCCGGCCTAACAGGCAAGTCCAGGCTAGTGAGAGAACTATATTCTCAAAACAAAAACAAAACAAACTGAAACCAAAACAAAAAGACCAATAGTCGTTAGTGGACACAATGTCTGAGAAACTGGAGGTGAAGTTGTTCTCTGGCCTCTGCGCACACCTGAACCTATGTGTACACTCAGGAGCATTTATATGCATGCACATGTGCATGTACACACACACACACACACACACACACACACACACACACACACACACACACACACACAAGTCTGAAAAGCACGTAGGCATGAGGGCCTTGAGTCATGGAACCAAGGCAGGAATTCTGAGTCTTTGGGTAAAGGCTGTACCCACAGTATCCCTGGCACTTATTGGGGTCCCCCTGGAGGGTGAGCATGCAACAAGTCCACAGACGATTTCAGGTCTTTAGGGTCACTAAAGCCCTCAGGATTCCACCAGTTTTCCACCTGTCTCTGACTCTGTGGCACTGGGATCACAAACTTTTGTCACCATGCCTAGCCTTTTTAATGTGGGGTGTAACATACAAGGCCAGCAGTGTGCAGGATCAGAAAGAGAGGCTTGAGGAGAGAAACTCCAGAGAGAGTACGGA
This sequence comes from Peromyscus maniculatus bairdii, assembly GCF_049852395.1. Lineage (NCBI taxonomy): Eukaryota > Metazoa > Chordata > Mammalia > Rodentia > Cricetidae > Peromyscus > Peromyscus maniculatus. The sequence continues at coordinate 62,259,830 of NC_134860.1, read as the reverse complement.
AGACAGGCTGTGGGTGAGAGATGTGCCCCGACCGTGGGCCAGGTGGGACACAGGAAAACTTACAGCTACAAATGGCGCCCTCTACTACATTTGACACCCAATGTGGGACTCGAACCCATGACCCTGAGACTAAGAGTCTCATGCTCTACCAACTGAGCTGGCCTTGTTTGTTGCACCCCATGACTCCACAAACCACTCATCAGCGGCACATTTCTCCCATAGGGCCAGGATGGGGTGGTCACCTTGGTCAGTGGTAACCAAATTTATTTGACACATCATTTATTTGAATAGACCAGGTCAATAGATCTCTTCCCATGAATGAGATGTGCCTGGCCTCAATGGACAGCTAAAAATGGACTTACTATGGAGCTGTGTTCTCTGTCCACAGGGTGACAGTGGGGGACCACTTGTCTGCAACACAGAGCCTGGAAAGAAGTGGTATCAGGTGGGCATCATCAGCTGGGGCAAGAGCTGTGGAGAAAAAGGCGTTCCAGGAATATACACCGTGTTGTCAAACTATACCCTGTGGATTCAGAAAATAGCCCAGATAGAGGGGAAGCCCTTGGGTGTTAAGCGTTTGAGGGACTCTGGCAAGAAGAAAACCAGAGGACGCAGCCATTCCTCCAAATGCCAAGCACTGGGCTACCCCAAACGCTGCCTCCTGTCCTGCCTTCTGTCCTGTGTGCTACTCAGAGCCTTGTCCAACTGGGAATAAAGTGATGCCGTCTCTAACCCCCAGCATGTATGTGAGAATATGCTTTGGGGCCTGGCTACAAATCTGGGCCAACATCATGGAGCTTGGGGTGAGGGCAGAAACAGGAGGACCCCAAAGGCAGGCTGGAGGCCTGGTTCGGGGACTGAACGTGGACACAGCCAGATGGGGACAGCTCACTCTGGTGAACCTGGCTGTCACCCTTGGTCACCTGTCAGGTTCAAGGCAGTTTCTGGTGGGAGGGGCCTTCTCTAGCTAGTGACTCCTTTCATCCCTCCTACCTGAATGAAGTCCCTTTCTACCCATCACCTTCGGAGGCTGGAGAGATGGCTCAGTGGTTAAGAGTGCTTGCTGCTTTTGCAGAGGACCCAGGTCCAGTTCCCGGTATTCACGTGACTGCTCCTCACCACCCGTACGTAACTCCAGTTCCAGGGGATCAAATCCCCTCTTCTCACCTTGCTATGCTCCTGCACACTGATGTATACCATCCATACAGTCAGGCACACACACAGAGACTTTTTTTAAACGTCCAACTAAAGGGGATGTAGAATAGAAATCACCTGATCTGTTTGTTTGGGAAAATAAGTCACAAAGACTCGGCTGAGTTCACATGGCTTTTACATCTTGCTGTTGGCTTTAATCCCAATCCGCTGTTTATCTGGTTAAGAAATGGGTCTGGGGTTGGGAAGACACTCATCTAAATGAGTGGAGACAAGTTGGGGCGTGTGACAGTCACTGGCCTTCCCACAGGCTTGTCAGTCCTTGGAGGAGACCCTCCTGCCACTCGGTGGGGATATGCTGGTGGCCAGCCCAACCATAGACAGACAGTCCTCACTTTAGGATTTTGCTGGTGCATCAGCAGAAATAACCCTGTACCATGGGGACCTTTGCACCTACCTGTGTGCATCTCTGCCAGCAGAGGACTCCAGAGCACCTTGGGGTTTCTACCCTCCTGGTCACTGACCCCAGGGGCATACTCTGGACTGGCAGATCTCAGGTTCTCCGAAGAGTGAACAGGTGAGTGGGGAAAGAAGGTGGCGTGTGCAGAAAGATAGCATGGGCCTGATTGGGGGTGGGGCAAATCAATCATCTCATGATGGTCCCTATAGAGAAGTCCAACCCTCCCTCCAGTACCTCACAACCTGACTGTGTTTGAGGATGGGGGCCGTAAGGGTTAATATTGCTTGTCAACCTGACAGGGCTCAGGTAACCCAGGAGACAGACCTCTGAGCAGGTCGGTGGGGGAGTTTTCACAATATGCCAGCTGAGGTGGGAAGAACCCACCCTGAATGTGGCTGGTACGAATCCCAGTGCTGGAGCCCCGTCTCAGTGAAAAGGAGAGTGAGCTGAGCACCACATCCATGGCTATCTGTCTCCTCACTGCGGGTGCCACGTGACCAGCTGCCTCCCGCCCCTCCTGCCACCATGCCTGTCCTGCCCTGACGACTGTGCCCTTAAACTCGGAGCCAGAATAAACCCTCCCAACGTCGCTTTCTGTCAGATATTCTGTACTAGCACAGGGGTCTTTAAAAATGTCCTTAAGGTGAAATGAGGTCACGAAGGGGACTGGGTCCAGGGTGGCTCATGTCCGTACAGAGGAAATCTGGACACAGGGCCAGGGGGACGACTATGAAAGCTCAGACTCCCAGAAGTGAATTTGCAGTTGAAGCCCCAATGTGAGAGTTTGGGGTGCATTATGACCCTCCCCAGCGTCACCCCTCAGCCCTGGCTGCCCAGCTGACTAAGGCAGCAAAGGGACAATGCTGAGAACTGATGATTCTCTAGACCTGGGCTCACAGCACGGTTCGCTCCCCCCACACTGCACTGTCACCATCCCCAAAACATGTCCGTGTGATGGTCCCCTGACCTCTCAGCTGCCCATGAAAGAAAGCATGGGACAGCGGCTCAGGGTGAAGCCAAAAAGATACCCCAGATTGTCTGCTCAGGAGCTGATCTTTTTAGTCTCTTAATTTACTGAGTCCCCAAGTCCCAAAACATGAAATGCACAAGTCCAGCTCCTAACCTGCCATCCAGTGGTAGAGGAGATCAAGTGTGACTTTGTGTATGTATGTACATACACAAATATACACACACACATACACACACACATATGGTATAGAATATTAATGATGGTAGCCTTCTAGTGTTTGCCATGAATTATTATTGAGCTTATGTTTTAATAAGGCATGAACAGAGTTAAACGCAGAAAAACTGCCTACAAGATGCCATAGGCTACCTGAAGTTACACTAAACAGCACGTGTCTAGAGACAGCGTATTTGAAGGTCTTGAGTCAGTCATCAAACATTTGCTGAGTCGTGCCAATCTGTTCCAGCCACCTGGATGAAGCAGGGAGCAGAATGTCTGCCCTCCATGCTTCCGGGGGGAACAGACACAGCACAAAAATGTCACTGCCTATGACAGGTAGAGACAGATCAGGAGAGGGGGGAAGGCTGGGCCTGGGGAGAGCGGCTCCTTGGTAGGTTCTTAGAGAGAGCTCACAAAGAGAGGGGAGCTTGGGGGAAGTTAAGGGCAGTCTGTGTGAGGACACAGCCAAGAAGCTGCCGAGACCGGCCTGGTGCAGCTGTCATTCCCAAGTGAGGCCACAAGGTGGCAGAGTGGTTCAAGACAGGCTGTCTTCTCAGCCCTACTCGGGGAAGAACTTTGGTTCCTCCCAAAGAAGAGAACTTGAACAGGCCTCTGAGTGACAGGACACCCAAGGGGTGACAGACACAGCCCTGAAGGGAGAGAGGTGAGAGGAGGCCCTACGCTGTGCCTGGCAACTGCTGGGAGCATTGTAACAATTGTTACATGAGCGCTGGCCCGGCTCTGCTGTGGCTGAACTGTGCCTCAGTTGGTGTCATCCATAAAGCAGAAGTTTCTCTCTGCTATTTGAGGGATGCTGCCCCTGGAGGCAGAAGCCCTGGGTTGATGGGACCAGGCCCAGCAAGCTCCCAGCTTTTTCACCTCTGGCTTGACCACAAAGCCCTTGACCTCAAGCCTGTATCCATTTGGAACATATCTCAGATCAGTAAAGAAAAGAAAGCTAGCATGCTAGATCCAGGAAACAGCAGGAGCATGGTGGCCAGAAGCTAGTTCTCAGCACGTCTGTGAGCTGCAGACTCCTTTCCTGCAGGATAGAGGTCAGGGCAGCCTGGCCTCAGCCTTGGGGCAGTGAGATGGAGTATCTCACTAAGCTCCAGGCACCCCAAGATCTTCAGAGGCTCGTGTCTCTGAGAGGAACTCTCGGGTCAGACTCACCGTAATGCCAGTGTCGAGTAGCGAACACAAGGCCTCCACACACATCCAAGAGGCTGCTGCAGAGGCACCAAAGGAGGACCCAGGATCTGAGTACAAGGTCCTGCTGTTCTGCTCACCACCACTTGGTGGCAGTCACCAACTGTGGATTTTAGGGTTTTTGTTTGTTTGTTTTATATTTGTATTGTTCATGGTTTGGGGTTTCTTGGTTTTGTTTTTAGATGGGTGTTAACTCTGTTGTTTGCTTTGGCCTTGAACTTGGCTCCTTCAACCTTTGGAAGGCTGAACCACGATGTCCCAGCTAACTGCTATGTTTCAATAATAATAGAAAGAATAAGAATAATAAGAATGTCAAGGGTGTTCCGGGTCTTGGGACTTGTATTGGGAATCCTGATGTAGTTTCCAGGATTCCCCTAGCCAGACCCCTTTGTTCTTTGGGCACAGTTATCCAACCCTGCTCCCCACTGTGGAGTCAGGGTTTCCCGCGGTTTCCCCACCTGCCTGCCTTCCATCTCCCCGCTTGCCCCATGAGAACACAGGGACCTTAACCCGATGAGGATACGGTATTGAGGTTTCTGCCACGTACACTTCCCCCGTAACTGTTTTCATTCCATGTCTGTGTAGACCACACAGAGCACTTCAAAGAAGAGGGCGGGTGTGCACATGTGCATGTGTGCACGGACATGTGTGAAGGGAGGGGAGGCAGGAGAGAGGGGTATGGACTCAGCTGTCGTGTCTCTGTCACATTCGGGCAGTGTGTTATTAAATCACGGTCATTCCTGCTAAAGAGTAACTTTTCCCACTAAGGCCCCCATAGCCAGAACAGGCCCTGCCTTCTCCCAGGGCCACCGTAAAGGCCTTGCTCTCCTCACTGTGTGGTAGTGTCTTCTTATTTCAGAGCATGCGTCCGGGTTCCGCAGAGTGAGGGCTCAGGACACTGTCCTTCTGGGAGGGCGGCGGAAGGATGTCCTTTACTAGCCATCTACGCTCAACAAGTTGTAAAGGCCATGCCTCATGGCTGAAGGTCAAGAGGTACAGGAAGCAGTTGGACACTCGGGCCTTCTCCCTGATCCCTTCCAGCTTGCTTGCCCTGGGAAATGGAAACCACCTCGGCTTTAAGAAGTGTTCACGTGCCCCCTCATTCCCTCTCTTTCTTGTGCTGTATTGAGTCGGACTGAGTGGTAAGTGTGTTTGTTTCTGTGTCGGGAAGCAGAGGACAGACAGGTGGCTCGTAGTTTCTGTCTTGGGGTAACCCAGCAGCAGCCGAATTCTGCATCTGTGCGTGCAATGCAGTCAGAGGTATGAACTGGAGGCCACGATGTCCCAGAAGACCAAGGATAAGCGGTCCTATGACTGTGTGCTGGAGTACCGTGTCCCGAAAAGGGACTTTCCCTTACAGGCAAGGCTGACACCTTAGTCCAGGGTATGCGCTATGAGGAACAGCAGGGTTGGGAGATGGAACAGTGTCTTCTTGTCTGCACTGACCTCCACTGGCCTAGCGTTCTTGAGTATGAGGGAGAATCCTTCACCATTCCATTTTGAGTTGGGACCTGCTGTCCTCACTAGGACGCCCTGGCATGCCCTGTGCTAACCAACCATTCCTCAGAGCAGCACCTTTGAGAAGTCTGGCTTTTGGTGATCCTGACCAAAGGGGTAGATGAATAACAGACCATCACCCTTTCAAATAACAGCTAGACAAGGCTACTAGGTATTGAGAAATGCTTCAAAAGATGTTGAGGTCCCTGAGGAGATAGCTGGGTGCCCTGCCTACCTCGGTGAAGCTTAATAGCCATACTTCAAGAGACAACTCCTTACATCTTTCAGGAAAGGGCAGTAGGGGCCACTGGTCATGAAGAAACTCTTGGTCTCCTTAGAGTGACACTGGGACTGTTTGATATAATTCTGACTGACGCCTCTGGGGTGGAACTCCTTGAGAGAGAGAGAGATCCTATCAAAGACAAAGTCAGAGATGTCAGGAGACGCTGGGGAGGACCTCCTTCTAGTCCCCTATGCACTGTGTGAAAAGCCACATCTGAGTTGGGAGGCTCAGGCAGCCCAGGCAGGCAGACCAAAGACAGGGATTCCACCAGACAGACACGCTTTGACCGAGACAGGGGGAAACATGCCCCCAGTGAAGAAACCGTGAGAAGCAAGGGCAAATGTCCAATCAGAGGTTGATAGCTGCCCAGGTTTCTTCCTGGTGCTGTGATAAAGTACTCAGGGCAGAGAGGGCTCAGGGTTCCAGGTTCCAGTTAATCACTGCAGGGAGTCACAGTGGCAGGAACATGAGGGGTCAGGGGTCAGAGAACCACAAATGCTTGTGCTCATGTCTCTCTTTGTCCTTTACAATGCCACTCACACTCAGGTAGAACTTCCCATTTCAATCAGCCCAACTCAGAACGTCCCTTAGAGGCACGCCCACAGGCCTCCCTAATCCAGACAGTCCCTCATGGAGACTCCTTGCCCAGGTGAGTGCAGATTTTGTCAACTTCATGAGTAACACTAACCATTACCCAAGTATTTCAGGAACAAACAACTCAATAGCAAACAGACAACCTGATTTTTAAAGTGAGCAACATCTGAATATACATTTCTCACAAGAAGATAGAAAGCCAGCCAATATGTATTTGAGAAATCTCGATACCACCAGTCACCAGGGAAAAATAGGTCAAGACCACATGCGCGAACACCTCCATCTACCCAGAATGATGGCCATTGGAGATGATAAGTGTTGATAAGGATGTGGAGATAAAGAAGTCACATGCACTGTTGATAGGAATGTGCTCTAGTTTATGAATGTGGAAAACAGGTTCCTCAAAATTAATAACTAGAAGCTGGAGTTGTAGCTCTGGGTAGGGTGCTTATTTAGTATGCATGAGATCCTGGGTTTGGTCCATAGCACTGAAAAACAAAACAAAAACAAACAAACAAACAAAAAAAACAGAGCTGCCATGTAGCCCAGAGATCCCCAGCATAGGGCTGAGTTGCAGCTGGCATCAGAAAGCAAGCCTTGTTCCCCTTGCCAAGCTGTACAGAACATCTCCAGCCCAGCTTCCCAGCAGAATCCTGGGCAGGTTTTGATGGTATGTTCAGGCCGACTCTGAAAGACACAGAGGGAGTAGCTTTGGTGAGTCTCTGGCAACCTGCACGGTCCACACCGGCCTCACGGAAGCACACTTTATCGGGTTCGGCAGAACCGGGTGTAACCCTGGAACCCAGAGAACCGAACCTGTGAGGAATGACTGACCCATCCCCCAGTCTCCCAGGAAGGCCTCTCTGGATCAGATGTGGGAAACCATGCTGCTCCGCTCAGAGCAGAGATGCAAAGCCTAAGGCCATTTCACTGGAGCATCTAGACTTCGCGCCTCAGCAAAGAGCTGATGCAATGGTAGGGAAGAACCCAGAATATTATTGTGCTTGGAGGTTTGGGGGTGCAGAAGCACACATGCACTTGAGTGTGTGTGTGTGTGTGTGTGTGTGTGTGTGTGTGTGTGTGTGTGTGTGTGTGTGTGTGTGTAGGCCAGAGGGCAACCTCTGGAGCTGTTCCTTGGGTGCTTCCCACCTAGTTTTTTGAGACAGGGACTCCTCATTGGCCTGTAGCTTGAAATCAGGCCAGGCTGTCTGGCCAATAAGCCATTTCTGCCTCTTAGTTTTGAGATTGCAAGCATATACTACCATGCCTGGCTTTTTACATGGATTCTAGGGACCGAACTTAGGTCCTCATATTTGCGGGGCAAGCATTTGATCTACTGAGCCGTCTCCCCAGCCTACTGTGTTTGGAGTTTCAATCGTTAGTTCTCATTTTAAACTAATTATGACACCACAGAAAGCTGTAAGATAACATATAAGAGGTCTTCAGTATTGTTCCCCACAGCTTCCCTCACAATAGCGTCAGGGGTGGGTCCTGAAGGTGAAGCCAGTACAACATACAGACGCTCCAAGTTTTGCATTTGGAGAAGTGTGGTTTTATCCGCAAGCACTATCTGTGGTCTCAATAAACCACAGGTTACTCAACCAGATACCTGTTAAAGGCCATCCAGGCTGCTTGTAGTTGGGACTATTACAAGTAAGGCCATGAGTGCTCGCATACAGGTTTTCACATGAGCTAGAACTTTTCATTCCCTGGTATAGATATCTGAGATCTGATACTGGGCTGTGTGTCAGTTTCCTGTTCTGATTTAGAAGACACTTTCCAAGCCATTCTCAGAGTGACTGCCTAGCCCTGGGTCTTAAGCTCCTGTTTAATTTCCGTGTACATTAGTGGTGCAGACATTAGTGGTGCAGAACACTGCTCTCAGAGTCAATGGAGGCATTCCCGGGGCTGCAGGACTTAGGGATTCCTGCCTGGCTTGGCCAGTTGAGCAGAGGGCGTCAGCGTGGGATCCAATGGGCTTCATTTGCAAGAAGGATTCTTGGGAAGTCTGAGTCTTTCCCAGTTGCTGAAGCAGCCACCGCCCCCCCCCCTTTCACTTTGGTGCTTAGATGTGGCCTCATCAGAAGTGACCTTCTTGGGGCTTCGTTGACGTTCAGAAGCCATTGTACCACATCTGGCATCTGTTCTGGTCATGGATCAGGAGTGTGGAGGACAGTGTCTGCACCAGGGACATCAGTAGGGCTTCCTTGGACTCGTTTCCTGAAGTGCAGGGGATGAGCTGGAGTCATAGAATGTTCTAGCTTCCCCTCCCGACAGAGCACTTGGTCTTGTTTTTCCCACCAGCGCCTTCCATGATTGATGTGCTCACTCGGGGCTTGCTTGGGACACCTTCCACAGGGTTGTAGGTGCCCCTGCACCTGCAGCAGCAGACCCCAGCACGTGATGCTCTCTCGCTCGAACATTCCCTCATGGAGAACTCAAAGTCTTTCCTAAACCCCAACACCCTGCCCTGACTGGTCCCTCTCTGTTGGTCGCAACCCCTCCAGACTCTCGGACCAGGGAAGTCAGGGAGGTGGGGGGGGTCACTTGCTGAACAACAATTTTTTTTTAAAAAAAGGGGAAACCGAAGTCAGTGAGCAGAAGAAATCCCCTGCCCTCCCCAGAGCACACAAAGGAGACAGTGGGAGAGGAAAGTCCCAGCCAGAGGAGCTGAGGGTCCCCTCATTGTTCTCCCCCAGGTTGTGATGACAATCCCAGACTCAGGTCACAGCCCCCTTCCCCGCATCCCCACCCCCTCCACTTTCCCACCTCGGGGCCCCTGAGAAAGATGCCTTGCGGCAGATGTCCCTGGGCTCCGAAGTGGTTCCCACAGGGGGAGGAAGTGTGGGCTCACAAAGAACTGGCCTTTCCCTGAGGAAGCAAGTGGCAGTGGGTGTGCAGCGACCGCCTGCCCAAGGATGAGGGACAGGGGAGGCTGGGACCCAGGGGACAGCCCTGGAGAGGAGCTGGCTCTCCGGAGGGAAGCAGCCATTGTGAGTGTTTGTTTACGAGAGACAGGGGGCCTGACCTTGCCCGTTGTCAACAGGCTGGAGGTTCCCTCCTCCTCCACCACGGGTCCTGGGTCCTGTATTGTTGTGGAACTGGCCCATTCATAATTTTATTTGGGGGTGGTTGGGTTTTGGCTTCTAGCCCTGCCCCCAACTGGCTCACTTTCAACATTGTAACCCGGATAAAAGGCAAGATATCCTTCCCCTTTCAAGCCAGCTTCCTATCCGGCCCGTTAACCCTTGGAAGGACAGGAGGGAAACGGGTTCCCTTCCACAGAGCCCCTTCTTTCCGGAATTGACTGCGGACGGTAGAACCAGGTTCTAGGAAGGTCCGGGAGCGAAGCCTTTGGGCATGGTGGATGTAGACACTGAAAGGCAGACCACTGAGACCCAGCGAGGTGCCGGTAGAAAGCGTTTGGGACAGTGCTTGGAGTGGCTGCTGCCCAGAAGCCCCCAGATCATATCCAGGCTTCCCAAGGAGAGTGGAGACCAGTGAAATGGGGCAGGGGCTGCTAGTATGGGCAAGTCTGGAAGTTACCTGGAAAGCAAAGTAGATCCATGGGTATGGAGGTCAGGCCCAGAGAAAAATGAGGAACTGGGATGGGGGTTCCAGTTCCTCTGGGGCCAATTATTCTTTGAAACTATAAGACAGGACTAGAAGTAGGGAGGAGCTGCTGGGAAGCTTAGTTTATGTCGCCATGGATGCTCCCCGTTGTCAGAGGCAGATATGGACCCCCAGAGGAGCAGTGAACTCCCGATAACTGGAGGTATCTTGGGGACCAGGCATTGTGGGCCAGGGTGCTGAGGTTTTCCCTGAGGGCTTTTCAGGCTGCCTAGAGAACCCAGAATGGACCCCAACAGGGAGCCTGGGAGCATCCCTGGAGCAGCCCCACCCCATGAGCTCGTCATTCAACCTGAGGCCAGCTGCTGTCCTGGAGTCTCCGAACAAGCTGCAGGTGAAGCAAGATCTTTCCCATGTTGGCTCCGGGCCCAGAGGACTGGCCAGCTCCCCTCCTTCTCTCTCTTCCTTCATAGCCATGCATACTCAGAGCCAGGTCTTCCCTCAGCTGGCCCCTCACGCCTCTTGCTCCTCTCCCTGTGCTCCTAGATCTAGTTCAGAAAATCCAAAAGCTTGGCAAAGATTCTGACCCCCCCAATCGCAACCCCCACCCACCCCGCTCCAAAACCATTTTCCTCTTCTAGAGGTATCCACCTGAGTCCAGCTGGCTAACATCATGACTCACCTGCCCCTAGAGACACCTCCACAGGTGTCACAAGGTTCCCAGGGGCTCTGGCCACCCCACCTCACAGCAGCCACCATCCCCTTCGCTCCATATGGAATAGAAGCGAGCAGAAGGCAAAGCCTGACACGCTGCCACCCTTTACAGGGGCCATTGCTAGGTATAGGGAAGGTGATGCCCCTGCCTCCTTTAGGAAGGTCGCAAGCTCATAGCACACACCAACCTCCACACTGAGAAACCTCTGCAGCCCCACTTTTTCCTGGGGCACACCCTGAGTCATTGATACATGGGGTCGGGGTGGGGGTGGGGAGGCTGTCGGATCAGGCCACCATGATAAATACCATAGACTATAGGCTTGAACTAGAAACATGTTTGTTCGGGCTCCTGGGCCTGAATGGGGTGGGAAATCTATGCTGAGGTGGGACATAACTGTTCCTTTGGTGGCCTCTCTCCTTGCATGGGGATGGCAGTCTTCCCCCTGTTCCTTATACATTGTCTCTCTGTCCATGGGTCCCACTTTCCTTTCCCTACGGGGACACTAGCCAGATTGCGTTGGGACTCATCTTAATGATCTCATTTGTCCTCGCCATCTCCTTAAAGACCCTGGGGTTCAGGATTAGAATGATGGTGTGTGGCTGGTTGGGGGGGGGCATGCTATTTAGTCCACAGCAGAGGACTGTAGTGCACTAAGGTCTTCTCTGGAAGCTCTGGTTCTATGACTAGCAAAATGGCATGAGAAAAGAGCAATGGTCACAGGAAGGATGGTGGGAGGAGCAGCAGCTGAGAGTTCAGGCCTGGGGGGCCCTGGGACCCACTGGAGGAGCAGCTGTACCCTGGATGGTTCTTCGGTCACTGTAACTCAACGTTTGGGATAGTCCCCAGCCCACTGGTGGCCATCCATGGACTTATATTCTCAGTCCAGCTTGAGCAAAAGGGCAGTGACATTTGTGACCTAGACTGAAATAACCTGAGAGAAGCTGGGTCCTCTTTGTGGGTAGACGGTGCCTTGGGAGGGAAGGCCAACTGGAACAAGGCGGGCAGCACAATGGGGTCAGGCTGTGTGAAGGACTGTAGTACTCTCGGACCTTCACCAAGGACAAGCACAGCCTTCTTAGGAATCCTTACCACGTGTCAATGTGTGTGAGCATGTATGTGTGTGCACGTGTGAGTCGATACTTGCTCAGTATTTTCCTGTGTCTGGGTGTGTACATGGACACACAGACCTGTATTGCACACACCTGCATCTGCATGTATGCTGGGAGTGTTTGCTTGTGCCGGATGTGTGTAAGTGGATATGTGTGCCTATGCATATATGTCTTCATGCATGCTGGATGTATTTGCATGTGTGTGCACATGGGCACATGTATTTTGTACACGTACGTGTCTGTATGCATGCTGGGTGTGTTTGCAAGTGACTGGGAGTGTATGTGTGTGGACATGCATGTATGTGTACACCTGAGTCTGAGTACACACTGGGGCTGGTCGTATGGGTCTAAGTATGTACACTACAACTGACTGCATGCTGGGTGAGGTAAAGAAAGGGCCTGCACTTGGTGAGATAGCACAGGTTGGACTCAGGGCTCAAGCTCATTGCCAATGCGATGGCCCTGGCACATCGGGCACCAGGCTCCCGGGGGGCCTGTCCCTCTCCCAGGGCTTCCGTAGGCTCAGGTTTGGGCTGCTTATTTTTCTCCAACAAGCTACCTGCTCTATGGCAACAGAAACTATGAAGATTTGAGGGTATGGGGTATTTTGAGCTGGGGTGAAACAGATCATTCTAGGAAGCCCTCCCACCCAGTGCTAAGACACACGCCAGGCCCGCCATACCATTCCCACAGTGGCTCTAAGCAGGGGTTAGCATTGTACCCACTGTGCAGCTTGGCTGGAGGACAGACTGGGAGCTTGGCTCAGTCGCTTTGCAGTTGCGTGACTCTGGACAGAGTGAACTTCTCTGGACCCCAGTGTCCTCGGATGTAGAATGGAGACGTGAATATCTTTAAGGGTTCTCATGGTACTTGGGGAGATAAAATAACAAAGCAAGAAAAAAGGCTCACTGTGGGTGTGCAGGCCTCTTCTACCCTTCCTGCTTACAGAAAAAAAAATGGCCACAGAACTAGAGAGAAAGAGACAGAGACAGACAGACAGGGGGACACAGGGGGTGGACAGAAACAGAGAGACACAGACAAAGACACACAGAGGAAGAGAGGAGGGAAGAAGAGAGAGACAGAGACAGAGACACAGAGACAGATGGGCACCCATGGGGGTGGGGGAGGGGAAGGGTGACAAGGAACATATTTTCGCACTTCCCCCTCAGCTTGTCCTGAACCCAGACCTTTGTTCAGATGTCTCTCCCCCAGCTGACTTAACTGGGACCCATTGAGGTCAGAGGTTTGCTGGTGGTGGGGATTACCATAAGTTTTCCTTTTCATGTCCAGTGACTCAAAACCAGCAAACCTCCAGATAAGAACAGAGACGACAGGGTGACCTATCTTTTGAAACCTATAGGAATTGAGGACCTATGGAGGCCTACGGAGCCTCCCCTTCCCACAGGCATGCTGACAGCACCTGGGGGGAGTTGGGCAGATCTCCACTCCCCCTCAGTCCCTCACACACTTTCCCAGGTACTCACTGAAGACAGCCCAAGGAACATACTAGAAACAGCCCTGTTTTCAGTCCAGGGACCTGGCCCTCAGCTCCAAATGACCAAGATGAGACAAACAGTAAGAAGTACCAAGTTCCATCACTTCCTGTGCTTGTCACTAATTCCCAAGTGAGGAACAGGACAGGAGCCCAACAGCCTGGGACCCCATCGCTTCCTAAAGCCCTTCTTCAGTCTTGGACTTGGAATCAGAAGTTAACCAAGTCATGATCTAGACTCATCTCCTGGCAAGGAGAGCCTGTCCCCAACTTCAGAGCCATGGTCACCCAAAAGACAAAGCCATGGCTTTGGCTTATCAAGCTATTCCCACGTTTTGGATAGAGCATGACAAAACAAAAACCTCTCCTGGGAGAAGTTCAGGCAGGCTCCCCCAGCACCCTGTTCCTGATTTGGGCTCCCCCTTAGCTTCTGGATCTGTCCTTGAGGAATTCAGTTTGGCTCAGAACCTGGGCAGGTCAGCTCATAGGCAGTTGAGCTCTCCTGTTGGTGTCTATCCACTCCCGATAGACAAATTCCTCACCCTACCACCCTGGCCCACCTTCAGCAATAGTCCCCTTACGATGGTCTACCAGAAATTCCTGTCTTCTAACCCCCTCTCTGCAATGGCAGACATGCCCAGCCTGTGCTCACTCTTGAGTTAAACGTCTTTCTTTCTTGTTATTCCAATCCTGGTACCCATTGGGAGGGTCCTCAGCAGTCCCCCTTACCATTCTGACATGCCAGAACATAGTCTTTAATAGATGACGAGAAGAAGTAAAAATGATTATCTGTTCTTTGTGCGGTGACACACAGATGTTCACTCATATGTGTTATGATCTGCCAGCTGGTTGGAATAGCAATTGTGAAACTTATCACCAAGCCTGGGAAATGGAGGATGGAGGCTGCCAGAGTGCCCTTCGGGAGAAGAATCTGGGTCATGGACGGAAGCCTCAGCCGCTCCAGGCACTGCCTATCCTTGGAGAATGGCAGACACTGCTCTGCTGATCGCTATCAAGGTTGGCTGCACCATCAGAGAGGGGCTGGTTGAGCATGTGCTGACCCTTAGCCCTGACAGTCTCCTATGGCCAAGGTGTTCTGGCCGAGGAGTCAGTGAGGCAGTATTGACCCCTGGAGTTCTGTTGGCTTCCTGTGGAGAGAAAGCAGATGTGTTCAAGCCCTCTCCAAGTGGAAGCTTCCCTCCATGGGCCACATGGACTAAAAGGTGTAACATCAGTGAATTCCCAGCATTTGGGGGTTTGGATACCCTACGGATCTGATCTGATGCACTTCTTCATCTGAGAGCTGGAAATGGAACCATTGGTCTACAACTCTAACCTCATGCCAACTCTCCAAGTGGGGAGCCAAGCCAGTGTTAGAATCTACAGCTGGTGGGGAGAGGGGACCCTTGTCAGCCTCGAGTCCAGAAGATTGCAGTGACCAGAGACAGAAAGCACTGAGCAGTTGTTTTTCACAGGTATTTCTTAGGGTTGGGAGGACACCTTCTACAGTTTTTATTGTAAGAGTAGGAAAAAAATAAGCTGGGGCTCAGACGGGAATGCAATTTTAAAAAAATAAGTCTTGGGGCCAACGTGTTTAATGCCCGCCCCGTGGGGATCTCGGGCCCATAACTCAGAAGCACAATGGCTTTTCTTGTTATGAATGAGTGTGAAGTGCCAGCAGAGGAAATAGGAAGCCCCCAATGCAGGCTGAATGGACCTGTGAACAGGGCTAATAAAAGTTGTCCTGGATTTCCGTTACCACCAGGTGTTTCCGCCAGGACTTCCATTCATTCAGTACCCGGGGATGGCCGATCCTGCCAAACCTTCCCCCCACCGACCCCAGCCCTTTGCTCCGTGCCCTGCCCTCACCCTAGCCGCAGGAGGCCATTCATGCCTGGCAGGCTCCTGGGCCTCTGAGTTGGACATGATCTGATCCCTTGTAGCTCCATATTCATGGAATTTGTCCTAGAGTACAAGAGATGGCCAGAAGTGGAGGAGGGGAGAATCTGATGAGAAGACACACACACACACACACACACACACACACACACACACGCACGCACGCACGCACGCACGCACGCACGCACGCACACACGCACGCACGCACGCACCAAGATCTGATAGAATAATCATGGAGATGGGTGGCCACAAACTCTGGATGACTAAGACACCAGGGCCAGGAGGTGCAGTAGTAGGGAGGATGGGATTGGAATCTGAAAAGGACCATCCATCCTACATGAGTGCTGAGACCCATCAACTCAAGCACACATCCCGACAGCCAGGGTGAATGTATAGGAGTCCATCCGTATCTTGCCCTAGAAACTTGACGGTGTCTCTCATATCACCAAACCCACCCTCCAGTTCTCAGAAGGGAAGCTGGCGATGGCCTGGCCACCCGGTACTGCATTCCATCATCGAAAACCAGCTGATGATCTGGGACTGGCTCTAATCAGAGCACAAGAGGCCTCCACCTCAAATGCTCCTATGGACAGGCAGATGAGTCCGGTTGGTCTGGTGTCCGGCCACAGAGGGAGGTGGGAACCAGCATGAATGTAGCCCGTTGCCCTGTCTACAGGTGTCCAAGGTCAGTGTATCACAGGATAATGTGGGCCACAGAACATACACATCCCTGTGAAGTGCTAAGAGCTTTCTCGACGGGATTCTGGGAAGCCACTGGGTGAGATGTCAGAGCCGGGTTTTAAGTGTCTTAATGGAAAATTTGCCGCTATGTTACCCTAGTGGGGGACAGCGGTATGTTCTGGAGTAGGGGGAGTCATCTTCTTGAGGTTGAGAAGAAAGGCGCAACTTCCTTGGCTCTGTCCAGGGTAGGCGGTTCCTCACTGCTGTTGCCAAACACCTGACAAGAAGCACCTCAAGGGGGGGAGGTTCATTTTGGCTCCCACCTCCAGGGGAAGCCTTGCGATGGCAGAAGGGTCAGGTAGCTGCATATACTGTATCTGCAGTCAGGAAGCAAAGAGAGAAGTAGGGCCAGGCTTGGAAACCTCACGGCCCGCCTCCCAGGGACCTCCTTCCTCCAGCCAGGTCCTCCTCAAGGTGTGCCTCTAGCTGGCAAGCAAGTGTTCAAACATGTGTGCCATTGGGGGATTCACTTGACACAAACCGCAACAACAGTTTACCTGCCGCACCCACTTGCGGGATGAACAGGAGGTCTTGAGCTAGCCAAGATCAGCCCTCCTCATCACCGTGGCAAGTAAAGGAAGTGTGCCGAGTTCTACCATTTCCACTCAGCTTCTTCTGGCTCTGCCTTTGAGATAGACCAGGTTGCCAAATGATCAGTGCTTACAAAGCACCGGCTGGGAGTGCTTCCAAGTCTCTCTTCCAAGAGAGACTGTTCGGCACTCAGGACCTGACAGTGGATGGTCCATCAGTGTGTCTTCATCAGCTGCCTCAGGCCAGAGTGGGAACACTGACATCCACGAGAATGTGCATCTTCACGTCCCTGGACCACGATGACAAGGAGAATAGTAACCGAGATGACATGATACCCTGGATAAACAGCTTTGTGCTGAACCCTGAGCTGGCATTCATCATGTCATATGTTTTATCCCTGGCCTGACAGCTAAGGATGTGTGAAGGGAGCCAGTCAAAGTAAGGACCAGAGCTCTGAGGGCTCTTAGAAAACACAGGAGGTGACAGAAACCTGGTAACTGATAAGGGGCAGAGATGATCTTTGTCTTTGGGGCCTAAGGAGGTTGGTCTGCAAAGCATTGTGGGCCAGTGTTGACTCAGAAGTCGCTGAGTTCCTCAGCATTGGGGATGTTTGCTGGGCTCTGAAACACTACTAAGATGGGGTGACTTCAGCTTCTCATACCAGAAACATGGGGTGCCAGATCTTCCTCTGACTCTGGAGAGCCAAATGGGCTCAGGGCCTCAGCTAGAACCCTAAGATGATGATAAGAATCCTTTGCACATGCACTGTGCTGGGGGACCAACAGGCCAAAGTCCATGAGAAGCAGAGTAAGAAGTTAGTCCCCTTTGATGCCCAAAATCTTCAGTTAAAACACAGACAGAAGCCACTCAGTGGCTTTGTGGTCTCACCTGGTGTCTACAGTTTCCTCATCTGCAAAAGAGGGTATTAAATTAGATGCTGGGGGGGGGGGTCCTGCTCAATTTATTGTTGACTGCTTCTAAACTGTCTCCAGGTCCCTTTGGGAGCTGCTTACTGTCCCTTCAGGAAGTGCAGCAAAGGCCTCCCTGATGCTACCCTGTGTCTAGAAGAATTGGAGACCAAGAAAGAGCAGGAGGCACAGGGCTATGGGGGAAAGAGCAGGAGGCAGGAGGCTGCCTCCAATGAAGTAGCACTTTCTCTGTCTGCTTCCTATCCAAACCCAGCCACACCCTTGGAGTAAGATCCTGGTGTGGAAACGCTGCTCCCAGGAGCTTCCAGACCTTTCCTCCTCAGCTGGCCCTAACCCCCGGCCAGGGAGCACTCCCTCGGCCTCAGATCTGCCCACTCTGGGCTGCAAGGTTGGCAGACAGGGAGCGCTGGAGGGCTTGATGGTTGTGGCTGGGTGAACATGAAGCATTCAAGAAGCTTCCAGGCTTCCTTTGTGGTGGGAGGAGGCACGTAAAGGGGCGAAGTTCAGCTTTGTCTGAGCACCCACCCCACACCTGTCTTTCTCTTTGTCTCTCCGCTTTCTCCCTATCTGCTGCTCTGACGTCATCACCGCGGCTAAGCACCCGGCTTATCATCTCCACATTGTTCCATTTCTGCAGCTCTCGCTGGAGAGTTCCACGGAGCAGACAGACTCTGGCCCACCTTCTCTGTCACTGTGTGCCCCACAGGTAGAAGAAGAAGGGAGACAGTCGGTGCTCAATTAATGAGCCTGGCTATCACTGGGCCCAGGTTAGAGTTCAAGGAAAGGGCAACACCAAGAGATTAAGCTTTCTGTTTATGCCACAGATCGAGACAAACCCAACCCCAGGTCTTGGGAACCTCGGTTACATTAGAGAGGGACATGCCTCACGGTCCCTGGAAAGCAGTGTCAAGCTCTTCAGGAGTCTTCCTTTGGAATTCTGTTCTCTGGGAACAGCCCTGTGCCCTCCCCCATCTTCCTCCCTTCTGTTAAACAATGGGAGCCCCTTTTAGGTCATCTAAAGGCCACGGGTTATCTTATCTTTGCATCAGGTTAGCAGGGCTCCCTGGGGAAGGTCTGCAGCTACCTTTTGCCCTATCAGAGTGGCCTGGTGAAGGCCCCCCCATCCCTGCATCAACTCCACCCCATCCAAGGCCAGGGGTTGAGATGGTTAGGGCCCTGTGGTCACCATCATGTATGATTGTTACTAGAGTTGTCAAAAGTGGGAGTTGGAGATTTGGAGCTCAAGGGCTACCCCCTTCTCCCTAAAAGGCTCCCTTCCCTCTCCCTCTGAAGATGAAGTGATGCTTTACATGGAGTGGGTGGGAGCACTACATGGAATGAAACGTTCCGAAGTACCGGAGTGTACCATGAATGGTTGGATCTCCATAAGTGACTGCTGTTGTCAGCAACGAAGATGAGAAGCATAGCCATGGTCACAGAGGAACACTGTGGACCTCATAGAGGGCATTGTGTGGGCCCTGCTCCAGGGCAGGAGCACTTCTCACCCTCGGGCAGATGGGGAGAGGGGAGCAACTAAGGCCTCAGCACCCAGCATTGGGCATTTGGCTGTGAGCCAAAGATGCCATCCTAAGGGGGGTGGTGGTGGTGTCCAGGAAGGAGGGTTTAGTGGGAACATCCTTGGTGGGCCTGGCAGAAGAAGACTTGTGGTTCCAACTTCCCAGCGGCATGACACCAGGCAAGTTCTTCAAGGCCACCATCTCCCTTTGCAAAATAGAGGAGGGGAGGTTTCCAAGAGGGAATCTTTGTAAACTGGGCCTGGAAGCACCAGAAGGACTTAGAAAGATGGAGGAGGGGAATGGGCATGGGGGTGGCAGTCTGGATGGGCAGAGGTGATGAGCAGCCCTGTCCATCAGAGGCATGCTGAGGGAGATAGATCAGGGTCCTTGGGTGTCAGTCCAGATGAGCTTTTTGGTTGAAGGTTCAGGCCCAAGGAGGCCATCTGCCCTGAGCCTCTTGACTTGACTCATAAGTAGTCTCGTGATGTCAAAGGATCTCCTTGTGCATTCTAGGAAGCACCAGCAATGGCAGACAGAGTATGTGAAGAGCCCAGCAGCAAACCACGCTCTTGCATGCCTTTCTATAGGTCTGTGTGGCTCAGACAAAACTTGGGCCACTGAGGAGTGTGTGTGTGTGTGTGTGTGTGTGTGTGTGTGTGTGTGTGTGTGTGTGTTTCTTCTATTCTCCCCACTAGACTGCTGAAGCCAAAGAGAGCAAGGACAGGCAGGCAAGATCTCTGCAGAGTTCTGCCCTAGGATTGTAAAGAGCAGCAATGAGAAGGAATGCAGCGGCATTTGGGCTTGGGATAGAAGTACCCGGCCTGCGCCTGTGAGAGCTGGCCACCAGAAGCCAGCATGGCAGAAGCAGCCAGATGGAGAGCTGGTGCTGTCTCAAGTCAAAACAACAAAGGGTTCTAAAACCTCAGACTCTGGGAGTTGGGCGAGAGCTTGCAGGTAGGATCAGCAAAGCCAGAGTTCAGCGTTTAGGGTCCAAGCCCTGATCCTCTGGTGGATCCTACACACCTGTGCAAAAAAAAAAAAAAAAGGCCTCATGAGCTTTCAAAACACACCATACTATCACCTTTTGAGGGCTATCCAAGACAGTGTGTGAACTGGCACAGGTGTGAACAGGCTCTCCAGGTCCCCGTGAACTAGAAGGGGCGCCCATGTCAAGTCTGATTCGTTATAGCTCGGAAGGAGGCAAAGGGGGAGGGTCTCTGGCCCGCTGGGCAGGCAAGAACGAACAAACAAGGGTCTAGACCACTGGTTCTCAACCTTCCCAATGCTGCGACCCTTTAATACAGCACCTCGTGTGGTGGGGACCCCAACCATAGAACTACTTGCCTTTCTGCTTCGTAACTGTGACCTTGGTACTGTGGTAAGTCATAATGTAAACACCTGTGTTTTCCGATGGTCTGATGTGAAAGGAAGTCATGACCCACAGGTTGAGAACTGCTGGTTTAGACAGACCTGTGTTATATTTTATCCCAGAACAGAAGCTTCTTGGCTCTGTCTTCCCAGACACAGAGTAGATGTGGTTACACGTTTGGAGCCAGAGTCCAGAAAATCACCTGTTGTTGGCAAGTGGCTGTACCAGACACTGTCCTTGCCTCCGGCTCCTTGGCTAGAGTTTAGCTGCTTTATTCTCTCTGTAGTTAGTCACTTCGTTTGGTGGCAGTGGGGATCAAACCTAGGGCCTCACGTGCATCAGGTAATACTTTACCACTGAGCTAAACTCCCAGCCTCCCCCCATGATTTTACTTTGTTGGGAAACCAGGAATGTGTATTTTTTTTTTCCTTTAAGAACTTCAGATCTAGGCAGGGCAGTGGTAGTGTACGCTTTAATCCCAGCACTGGGGAGGCAGAGGCAGGTGGAGCTCTGGGATTTCAAGGCCAGTGTGGTCTACACAGTGAGTTACAGGACAACCAGGGCTACAAAAGAAACCGTGTCTTGAAAAACAAACAGACACACACACACACACACACACACACACACACACACACACACACACACACAAACACACACACACACCTTCAGATCAACAGGAAGATAGATTTCCAATAGTAGATAGTCCAATAGCAGCAAAGCAATGATATTTAACTAGGTTTCAAAATGGTCCACTACGTCAAACACAAGCAAGCGAGGCAGATACTTGTCCCTCTTGTGGGGGACTTTGACAGGTGAAGAGGCATCCCAGGGAAGGAGTGCTGGGCTGGCAGCAGAGTCAGGGCACTCCTGAGGACGAAGCTTCTTCTATGTGGTGTGAGGTCAATTGCTGGGCTGGGGTGTGAGGTGTCAGATGGATAACATGGTTCTCTGAGCATGAGGGCTGGTTGAGGTTGTACAGAGTCAGGACTGTTCTGCACGCTGGAAGGTGCTGTAGAGATGGGAATTATTCTAGGTTTTAGGTTCATGGATTGCTGTCCATAACCTGGGGCATGCTCTGTTCAAAGACGCTCTTCTTAAGCTCAGCTTGTCCCCAGCTCTCCCCGGGTAGCTAGGATGGTGGAGAAGCAAGCATGTCACTGGCTCAAGTGAGGCCTCGGTGGTGGCCAGGGAGTACAGAGAGCACCAGCCAGCTACCCCTCCCCCTACTTGGTGGAGAGGCTGGCCATGGTCTTGTGCTGGGAGCGCCGGGAAGGAGCCTCCTGGGAGTTGCTGACATGGATGCTTCCCGAGTGACTCCTGAACAACCTTGGCAGGCCTCTCTGGGGCTCAAAGGCCAGCACCTCACAGGGCATCTCTCACTGCTGGAAGCAGGGTGGTGTGGGAGGAAAAAGCTAAACACGAAAAACTCAGTTCCCACTTTACCCTGTCTGTCACCCAGTTGCTCTGTGACATTCAGTGAGTCTCACACTCCATCCCTTCCAAGCCTTAGTGTAGGGCCTGGAGTTATTTCCAAGATCCTTGCTAATTCTTTTTAAAATCATTTTTGGGTTTAGATTTATTAATTTTATGTGCATGAGTGTTTATCATGCATGTATGTATGTGTACTGAAGAGGACTTTGGATCTCCTGAACCTGGAGTTAGGAGTCTCCATGTGGGTACTGGGAACTGAACCCAGGTCCTCTGCAAGATCAAATGATGCTCTGAAGAGCCCATCTTTCTGTGCCTTGAGCTATGAGCACCAGTTTGGACAGAGAGGCTCCAAGGTCTAGAGGGTGAATGCACAGGGTGCATGCACAGAGGCCAGCTCCATGGATGAGCCTGCACAGTATGTGCTGTGCCTGGCCCTCAGGGTGACCACCTACAGGACTGTGTGACCTTCCCCTCTGTATTTCAGAATTTACAGCTAAACATAAGCTCTTCCCCATTCATTCTCCATGATGAGAACTGAGCCCAGGGCTTCTTGCATGAGAGGCAAACACCCTACCACTAAGCTACATCCCTAGGCCTACAACTTCCCTTCAATCCCATTAGATGACTCCAAGAGCCTGACTGTCCCAGATTAGTGCCCTCTATGTCTAGAACATCCATCCAAGTCTTATCTCCTTGAAGGTCTTCTCTGACCTGCTGTCTTTTCCTAAACTGAGATTCAGGCCCCAGAGAAAGGGATGGGGATCCTGTCAACTAGATCTCCTTGAAGGCTAGTGTCCTCCCACACACACTTCCCCTGATCTATAATGCATGCTCTGCTTACGATGAACCCCAACTTTAAGAGCCAGTTATTGGGTATTCCTGTGGGGCTGGGGTTATCTGCTGAGGCAAAGATTCTGGATTTGGTAGGACTGTCTAGGACTTGACAGGCCAAGACACATGGACAATAATAGGCTGTGCTACCTCACTAGAGGATGAGGTCACTCCGTGATGAGTTGGTACCCAGGCAGATTAGCAGCTGGATGAGTTTAGAGTGGGAGCGATAGGGAGCAGGATCTTGGGAGACAAAAGATACACGCAGCCTGATAAGTGCACAAGAGCCAAGCCCAGCGCTCAGATAGTTTTTGCGGCCCCTTCTGTAGCCCAGGGCTATCTCCCCAGCCCTCCGAAGCATTAGGAGCTGAACTGGGCTGTGAGGATGCTCCTTTTGCAGGCGGGGAGTCAAAGGCAGGAGGTCCAGGAGTGGCTTAGCCACACTCAGTCCACCAAGTGACGGCATCCGGAGCATCTTCTCCAACCTCAGTACTCACAAAGACAGTACAGGATGCCTCACGGTCCCCCAGAAGGCCCCCCAGAAGGCCCCCCAGAAAGCCAGCCGGCTTCCATAGCACTGAACTCTCTCTGTGTCTGCACCTTTCAGGGCCGTGGGGCCTCAGTGTTGAGGGCCATGCTCCAGTTCAGGGCGCAGTGAATGGGGATTGTTCCAGGAGATGGTCTGCACTGTACTCTTCTGAATTGTTTGGGTCTGTGCCAGCTCCTTCCCCCAGCAATGCCCTCTTGGCTATTGTGTCAATTATGGCTGATGGTTATCTTGCTTGTTTATCCAGTTGCTGTATAGATTGACTCTCTGAATGTCAGGGTTTGGCTGTTTCCATAACAGGAAGCCGCTTGCTGTCTTACTGTATTAAGAAACTCCAGTCAACACAATAGAATCTCAACAAAACCCTAAACACTCCATTTGCCCGGGGAGCCTCATTGAATCCAACTCTTATTGTTCCATTTAGAATTGGGATCCTGTATTTACAGTCAGAAGGGTGTGTATGTGTGTGTGTGTGTGTGTGTGTTTGATTGTGTGTGTGTGTGTGTCTGTGTGGACACGCACGTGTGTGTTTAATGAGGCCAAGCCTGGCTTTTCACTTTCTAGGTTCCCCACCCAAAGCTCCTCAAACTCAGCAGAGACGAGGGCGCCAGGATTCCCCAGCTGCAGACCTTCTGACGCTGGAGGGTGGGGACATGCAGGACAGAGTCCCTGGGGAGCTTCCTCCTGGTCTGCCTGCCTTGGGCCAGAGGAAGAGGCTTCTGTTTTCACACTGAGGCACAGACAGACAGTAGAACAAAACAGCAGTGTGGAACCGAGGCGCCCCAAACCCTGCAGAGGAAACAGGATCAAAGAGAAGCCCCCGGGCTCTCCCTTCTCTCTCCCCTTCTGTTTGTTAGGCCTTTGTGGTGGCTCCCATGCCCTGGGAGTTTCCAAGAAGCCCTCCGGGTACCTGCTTAAATAGTGTGCATTCTTCTTCTTCTTTTTTTTTTTTTTTAATTTGGCGTTTCTCTCCCATCCTCAGCTTGGCGGCGGGGCGGGGTGTGTGTGTGTCTTAGAGAAGAAAGCCCCCAGCCCACAGTGATAAACGTGATTCTGCATGAAGAGCCACCTCCTCCAGGTCAGACTTGGCACAGCTAGTGCTGTCGCAGAGCTCCAGGGGACAGATCTCCCCGTGCGGGAGGCATGGAGCGAGCTCTAGGCATGACCAGCGTAAAACTGAAACCCGAGGATAAAGTTCAAGTAGAAAATGAATCGAGATCCCATGGGTGCAATCTCCTGATACTATTAAGCCCTGAGAGTATCACCGTTATGAGCTTTGGCATTCTTGACTGATTAGTTAAGCCAATGAAACGGCTTGTGAAACCATCCACATGGGTTATGGGAAGGCTTGGATGCCAGGTCCCCTGCAAACCGAGGGCTCTCCTTCCTATCACCCCTTCTTACAGCACAAGCGGATAGCTATGTCCTGTTTTCCAATATGAACACAGGCTACAGAGTTACCTGGAATTAGGCACATTAGGGATGCTCTTAGTGCGATCCACTCTTCTATTCCCGGGAAGGTGACTGGTCCACCCAGAGAGAGGCTGTCAGAGGCTCAGGAGAGAGGGAAGTGGTGTTGCTGGGTTTGGGAGGGGAGCTGGAAGACAGTGCAGGTGTCATCCAGTTCACGTCCACTCATCACCTCACAGGTGAGGAGGGCAGGTGAGAGAGCCTAGCAAGTGCGGGTTCAAAGGAGGCCTCAGGGAAAGGGAACAGGGTAAAGGACTCACCTTGAAAGCCGGGGGGGAATGGAGGACAGCGGCATCACACAGAAGCCAGGGAATCACGGGAAGGTGGACAGGCAGCCGAGTCAAATGACCTGAGCATGGTTCCTTAGATCACCATGCACACTCTACCCTCCAAACCTCTTCAAGTTTTCTGGGCAAGTATTTCACATTACACAAAACACAGGAGGCAATGGGCTTGACTTCTTTTTAAAAAGATTTATTTTTATTTTATGTGTACAAGTGTTTCGGTGCACGTTTATAAGCATACCACGTGTGTGCCTGCTGCCCACAGAGTCCACAAGAGACTCTTACAGAGGGTTACAGGTTGCTGTCTGGGTCCTCCATAAGGGCCATCTCTCCAGCCTCAGGTCTTGACCTCTTATATTGCATAGAGTTTCCAGAGGGGTGTGTGTACTACTTAGGATATGCTCTGAACTACACAGGCTTCTTTCCCCCCTGGGGAGATGTGGATGTCCCCCATTCTGCTGGAGCTAGCTAAGTAGAAAAAGTCCTTTGGCTCCTGATGGTCCAGTAAATTTAAATATTCTCCTATCTTGATACTAATAGAACTCTAACCTCTGCCTCATGTAAAAATCGAAATAGTTTCCCCTTAGTATCCACAGAGGGCTGATTCCAGGATCCCACACAGGTGTCCAAATCCCAAGAAATTCAAGTCCCTTATAGAAAACGGCATACTCTTTGCATGGAACCCACGCACAGCTTCCTACATATTTTAAATCATCTATACATTACTTACCATACTTAACACAATGTAAATGTTATGTAAGTATTTGCTCTGGTGTATTGTTTAGGGAATGGCAGGAAAAATGTCTGCATGTTCAGGACAAAAGGCAACCAACATAAATAGATCTAATCACGCTTGGAGTCTACAGGTGGCTCACCCCTGGGACACAGAACTCCTAATTTCTGAAGGTCGCTGTAGGTTGCTGATGCAGAAACCTCTATTTTGGTCAAAGACGCTTGGTGTCTTACAGAACACACCATTTTCACTTGTTCAACTTCTCTTGACCAGTTCAAGCAAAGTAGCAGACTTAGGAACTGTAATGTAGGCAACAGAGCAGTAGAGGGCACTGTTGACCTAAACTCAAATCATGACCCTAACAGGAACTAGAATTCTGATCACTAAGTAATCAATCATCCAAAGGGGCCTCAGGGATCCTCCAAACCTTTTCTAAACCAGGCCAGTAAACACGAAGCCTGTTGGCTCACAAAGAGCTTCCCTGCCTTGCCCAGGAACTCAGACCTCAGCCTGGTGAGCTGTCCTCCGTGGAGAATGGTTCACACCAGCCTGGGTCCATTGTGTTGGATTTCCTCCTGTTCCTCTTGTTCTGGTCCACTGACTTTGAACCTTGCCTTTACATCTCAGGAGACCAAATTACTTCCCTCAAGATGCCTCCCCTCTATTATTCTTGTTTACCAGGCAGTTGCTGCCATGTGGATGTCTCTGGGGTAGGGTGGGTGTAGTACAAACTGGACCCACTTTAAATAGGCAGAGTCAGATTAATACTGCTTCAGAGCTGAGGAGAAAGATAGATCTTGGAATCACCCTTACTAGGTTGTGTTTCTTGGAAACACAGTAGCATTATCTAAGGATCAGCCAGGATTTTGTGGGTAAGGTTGAGTTTTTGGCCTTGATGTACACACCTTTAATCCCAGCACTTAGGAGGCAGGATCTGAGTTCAAGGCCAGTCTGGTCTACAGGTCAACCATGGCTACGCAATGAGACCCTGCCTGAACACAAACAAACAAAATAACACATATCCTGCTCCAGTAGGGATGCTGATAGTGGAGGACACTGCAGAGGGGGCAGCATGGGATCATGGGAAATCTGTATGCCATCCGCTTAACTTTATTGTGAGCTCAGAAGCATCTTGGACAATAAAGTCTATATCAACATATGCTAATTGTGATTTATTTGTCCTTCCCAAATGAATGCTGATTTCCAGACCTAATGGTGGATTCATAATCTTGCGTTCTGTTTCCCTGAGAGACCTCCAAGTAGTCGAGGACCCACAGAACCTGTATCTGCCCTGTCTGTGGGTACGAGAGCCTGTCAAAGCCTGCATGATTTCAGGCTCACCACTCTGCCAGTTTTCCACTCAGAGCATAAATACCAAGGGACGGAAAGTGCACTGCTGCATCTTGGGTGTGGCTCGTGGGGCTCACTCTCTGCAGTGTGGCGTTATTGGAGGGCCCGCCGATCGGAGTGTAGAGAATTGTGCTCTGAGATGGCTGGTCATTTGGAAGTGTCTTGAAGTAAGACACAGAGACTCACGGGGAGCATTTAGTCTTCCAGAGCAACTAGAAGACACAAAGAGGCTTCGCAATTCTTTGAGGGAATGACTTCCTGCTCCGGTGTGAGAAGACCCTTCTGCATCCATCTTGTCTCCATTCCTGGGGTTCCCATCCTCTAAAAGGCTTGAGTCATTAGCTCAAGAGTGTTGAGGGCTGTTCTGTTTCTAGAAATTTCTAAGTTGACTGTGGGAACATAATTAGTGAACTTTATGTCATTTTATCGAAAGTTCTACTTCACTGGGGTAAAATAAGTTTTTTTCCATAAATTAGAACACACAGAGGATTTTTTTTTCCTTACAAAAGCCACAATTCTGGTTTTCCCCAGGCAGATGAAGAAGGGTGGTCTCAGACCCAGAAAGGAGGAGGCTTCCAGGCTGTCTTGACCTAGACACTGTAATATCTGTTGTTGCCAGCAGGGGGCGGAGGAGACACACCGCCTGTAGAAGAACCATTAACCTCACTGCTGGTGGTGGGCTTTTTTTTTTTTTTTTTTTTTTTTTTTTTTTTTTAGGGGAACACAACAGCTGTGTTGGCTTCTTCTGTGCTCACAAGTCCTGATAAAGGGCGCCACCTGAGGAAGCAGAAAAGAGCCTGGGGTCCAAACTTCGACAGGCTGCTCTGAGGCCACAGTGTGGGAGCAACCCCAGACCTCTTGAGATCAATCTCCCTTCACTGTCCTAGTGGACCAGAAAATTTTAAACAAATTGCCCAAATCACACTTGCATTTCAGAGGAGAAAGAGGCAAGGTTTTAAATGTTTGGGCTGAATATCACGTGACTGCACCTGTTCTGTTTCACTTATTTGAGATCAGGTCTCTGGAGCCAGGGCTGGCCCCTAGCTCAATATTAGCAGAGGATGACCCTGACCTCGGGACCCCCTGGCCTGCACTTCTGGTGCTCTGATCACTGGTGTACACCACCATACCAGAGAGATAAACTCGTATTTTTAAAGCTGTTCTTCATGGATCCAAACATTCAAATTCAACTAGGTGTCTAGTCGTTTTAATTTGCTGCGTCTGTAACATGTACTTTTCTTTAGTGCTCTAGAATATTCTAGACCAGTGCAGATCCAAAGGGAGTTGTTCCCACTTCCTGCTAGAGCTTGTTCCCCAAGCTCTGGTAGGCGCTGTCTTATTGGGTCTGAACCATTCACTTCAGAAAGGGTCCGGGGACAGCAGGTTCCATGGCTGCTCCCCGCCACCAGCCCAATGCTAACTAAGGACAGTCCCTGAAGCAGTTCCCTTTTCTCGGCCTTGCTTGGCTTTCTCAGGAGCATCAGCCTATGCTTCACGGTCATAGACCGGAGGGTTCCCCCCTCCATGGGGCATCGGAGTGAGTGCAGAGATGGGTGGTGCCACACGTGCCTCCTGAAGTCACCTGGACTGGAGTCTGTCCATCATCCTCTGCTTTAAGGACCCCGCAGAAGAGAAGGACCAGCCAAATGTGACAAACTGTGACAGAGTGACCCTAGTGGAGCAGTTTGTCCGGGCTCTGGGATGGGCCCGCACGGGCTCGATTGTGTGGCAGGACACCTGGCATCCACCGCCCAGGCGACAGCCTCAGTGGTGGCCGTGCTTTCCTGTGCAGCCACCGCAGTGTGTGGGACGCTGATAAGGGACAACAATGTAGCAGAGGAAAAGGTGGCAGCCGTGGGGACAATGAGCGGCGGCAGGGACTCTCCCAGGCTGCGCCTCAAGAAGGACTTTTGAGTCCCAGAAGTGACAAAGACGGCTCTCGGGGTGTTGTAAGCTCTATTCCCCCCTGGGAGCTGACCCTGTCAGTCGGCCTCCCAGGTTCTCCTCTTTCCACCGTGGAGCAGACAGAGCTACTAACCCAAGAGGGACCCTTGCAACCTTCCCCAGGGGACAGGTAGATGGCAAGAGCTCCCAGGGTGACCCAGGGCTAGCTTCTCCAATTCTCTCCCCTGATCCCCATTAGTCAGGGCATGAAGTAAGGAGAGAGGTAATACACAGCTTTCAATTACAACTTTGAACATTAATGAACTAAATTCCCCAATCAAAAGACACAGACTAGGGCCAGTGAGATGGGTTCAGCAGGTAAAAAAAGCATTTGCTGGCCAAGTCTGATGGATGACCTGAGTTCAATCCCCAGAGGCCATGGTGAAAGAATGGACCAACACCTGAATGTTATCTTCCAAATTCCATACCAAGGCACAACCACATAACACACACACACACACACACACACACACACACACACACACAACTATTTAAAAAAAACTATTTAAAAGACATAAGCAAGCAGGAAAGATTAAGCAACGAGAGCCATGTATTTGTTATCTCCAAGAAACATACTTTACCATCAAAGACCAATGCAGCCCATAAGAGGGCTTTTCACCCCAGTCTGGACGTTAGGCTGGGACGAAGAAGACACCAGGCAGGCCTGATAGTTCCTCAGATAGGCTAGCCCTCGGAGGCTTCAGGGAAACCACACACTTTGAGGCTTGTGCTCAACATGAGGCCAAGCTTTCCTAGGATCAAATGGTCCACAGATATCAATCCAGGGGTCTTCTGGAGGTTCAGCCACCTTGCAGCCAAGACAGACTATTGGTGACAGGAGTGTCATCATTGGCAGCTTGTGGAACACGAGTGTGGTGGATGTAAAACCACACCCTCTGGGGTAGAGCCACTGCAGACCTGGCCCTGGGTACATGTACAGCCTCGAAGACCTGCCATCCCTTCCTGGTCACAGTGCAGAGCACTGTTCGAGACCAGCCTGAACCTTCATTGCTGAGCCCACCTTCTATGGACCAGGGCTTAGAGCAGCTTGTGAGAGGTGAACTCCCATTCTACCAAGGGGGTGAAAGAAAAAAAGAAAGAGGAGAGTAAGGGAGGCAGGGAAGGAAGGCATGATGGAGCCAGGAATAGGGAAGGAAGGCACGATGGAGCCAGGGATGGGGAGGGAAGGCATGATGGAGCCAGGGATGGGGAGGAAGGCATGATGGAGCCAGGGATGGGGAGGGAAGGCATGATGGAGCCAGGGATGGGGAAGGCACGATGGAGCCAGGGATGGGGAGGAAGACACGATGGAGCCAGGGATGGGGAGGGAAGGCACGATGGAGCCAGGGATGGGGAGGGAAGGCACGATGGAGCCAGGGATGGGGAGGGAAGGCATGATGGAGCCAGGGATGTGCCAGGCCAAAGACTGGCTGTGCCCCATGAAGTCCGGTGCCCCGGAGCTGTGCTAAGAGAAGAGCCCCATCTGTCACAGTACTTCAGAGGAGCGAAGTCCCTGATGTGCTGTTTCTCAGACTAAAACCAAAGAGATTCTTGCCCAGTGTCCTCAGGGAGAGAGCACAATCTGAAGCTGGAGCTGGGGGATTTCACTGTCCACAGCCAGCCGTTCTGGGCCATTGCTGGGAGTCTCTCACTGTAAAGCCAGGGTAAAGATGGAGGCCGGTCAGCAGAGGCCAGGAGGGACCCCTGGTCCAAGGGCACAGCCTTGTGCATCTTGGCTCTAGGAAGGGCAGGTTTTAGTATGCTAGAGAAGGGGAATTTGTGCTCTACAACTTTCAACCTGCCCCGATTCCTTCTGCTCCCCGTGAGGTGCCAGATAGCAAGGAGTTGGGAGTGTTCCTCTGGGAACATCTGGGGGATCCCAGTGTGTGGCCTTAGTTCCCTGTGCCTCTGTGCCACGCTGTGCACCATAATGGATCGCCAACCTCCTCGTGGGAGAGGAGACAAGATGTCAGAAAGGCTATTTCTCTCCCTCTCTTCTAAAGGTCTCCTAGGATATCGAGGTCTGGCTTAACACAGTGTTCTGGGGTCACTAGGTCACTTGACCACCACTGGGCCTCCTCCAGCTCCTGAGTCTGCCGGCAGGAGCTGGGGAACGGTGGCTCTCCAGGGTCCCCAGCCCTTTATCCCTGGCACATTCAGTTCTCAGAGAAGCTGCCCACCAAGTGAGCACCACGGGTTGGGATCGGGAGCCTTTGCGTATGCACACCTCGTTGGCTGCCGCTCCTTCAGCGAACCCCAAAAGCTTGTGGCCGTGCTGGATCATTTCCCAGCAGTCCCTTCCCCAGGCAATCAAGGACAGAGCACCGAGCCCCTATTATGGGCTGTTTTGTCAGCACTTGGCATGCGACCATGGAGGTGACACCAATTACTTGTGTCACAGCTTCTGGGGAAGACGGAGATGCATGAAAGCCAGCTCGGGGCCATCCATCAAGACGGGAGGGGGCTGGGGGCCTGTCACAATGACAGGGAATAGAGAGGAGCAGCGTCTCTCGGGGCCCTGAGTTGGCAAAGTGTGTTCTATCATCAGAATTGACGCCTCTGCAGGCGGGATGGACCAGGGTGAGAGGAGGGGACTTGGGGGGCTAAGGTGTCAGGTCACAGGGCCACCCCCTGTCCTCAGCCCTGCCTCTGCCTTCTTGCTGTCGTCCACACAACTGAGCTAGGTATTCTTGTTTCCTCCTCCCAACACCCCTCAGCTCTCAACTCCCCCTGTCAGGGCACCCCTGTTTCTTTGGGGAGCCAATCACATGCTGCCTCTTAGATGGGGCCGCTCCAGTCTAACCCCATGCCTGTTAAAATGTGCTCCATAGGAGTCCTGCGCCCCTAAGCCAAATGATAATCAACCTGTTGAAGTAATAGCTATTTTATCATGTTCTGCAGCGTGTCTACACCATCTGCCATACCATCAGATTCTCATGACCACGCGGCACATAGGAAAGAAGCCAGCGTTGGTAGATGGGTAAACTGAGGCTAGCGGAGCTGTTAACTCACCCCTAAATCCTACTGCTGGCATACATACCATCTGTTGGGGTATAGCAGTTGGGCAAAGTGGGAACAGAGGAAGAAATGACGGCATTCATCCTCTCATACCTCCTGCTGCTAATGTGCCTATGGGGATCGCGTGTTACAGTGAGGCTTCCTGAAGAAAGTAGGCCGCTGGGGTCACCTCGTCCAGGAAGTCCCAGGGGCCTCAAGAGATTCTGGGATTTGGGGGAGCCTTCCAGGGGAGGGAGATGCTCTTAGACCCCTGATCGGCATGCCTTTACTTCTAGCTGTCCCTGGCTCTGCTCTCAAAGAGCCTTGGAGAGCGAGGATTTTTCCGGTGCTCTACCATTGTGTATTTATTCACGCCTTATCTCACTGCTGTAACGGAATACCTGGTAGAAGCAATGTGAGGGAGGAGCATCTGTTTTAACTCTCGTTTTCTGGGTATTTCAGTCCATGGTGGGGCAGGGCGGGGAGATACGGAGTCAGGAATAGCTTGGTCCCTGTTGGAGAGAGGGTGGGGCAATAGGTCCCTTCCTGGTACCCCACCCGGAAGCAAAGACGAGGACTCAGAACCAGGCTCAGAGGCCCACCCTCAGTGATCTGCCTTTATCAGCCAAGCCCCACCTCCTAAAGATTCCACAACCTTCCTAAACAGCGCCCCCAGCTGGAGACCAGGGGTCCAAACACACGAACGAGTCTGGGGGAGGGGGCGCATCCCACGTTCAAACCACAACATATTTTGTTTCTCCTCCAGCCTGTTCTGAGGGCCAGAGGATCCCAGATGGGGGCTTCAGAGAACACAGAAGACCCTGAGCTCTGGAGAGGGTACGTCTCTGCCAAGGTCAAGGCAGGCTATAGCTGGTGGAGCCAGGCTCTGGGCCAGGACCTCCCGGAGTTTGCACAGCGCAAGCGCAGCGTAGTGATGACGTAGCAACAGAGAGAGGTCAGGCATCCCAGTAACTAACTCAGAGCTGGGAGGAGCTTTCCAGCATTGCGGGTGACTTGGAGGAGTGAAGGAACATCCAGGTTTTCTGGAAAGAACTCACCCCCAAACCCACATCCCTGAGCTTCCAGTATTCCCTGTGCTCTCTCTAAAAGGACAACAAGGAGTAAGCTATGAAATCTTCCATCTCTGCTGCAGATTCTTCATCCAAGAAACCATTTTTTTTTACCAGCAGTGTTAGGAGATGCCTCAGTTCCCATGCCCTTCAAAGATTAGCCAAGGGGCATTGGCACACGCCCGCCCCCCCCCAAAGATCTGCAGGTGACTGGCATCCATTGTCTGTCTTGTCATTTAGGAAGTAGAGGATACATGAGTGACAGTGACATGAACAATGTCTCCCAACCTGAGCTCGAGAAGGACCCCAGTGCAGTGCCCTGATACCTCCACCACGTTGTGGTCATACCCATGTCACCCTATGGTACAGACCGTCACCTGCACCCTGGTCTGCTGGCCAGGATCCCAGCGGTTTAGCCAAGTTTGTCTCCCTCCTTCCTCCAACTCTGGGTTCAGCTCACCCCTCAAACTCCAAAACTCAGCCAGCGTACCCAAGTCTATGGCGTAGGTGTCCCCTCCCCCACCCCACCCCCACGCCCCAGAGCTGCGGCTGAGGTGCACCAGGGGCGAGAAATGCAGCCATCAGCACTTCTATTTACAGCCACCCTGTTGTGTTAATTAATTAGAGCTGGTGTCTCTGAGAGATAGACACCATGTTATTCTGGCTTAAAGCCTGGGGGCTGTGGCTTTGAGCTGGATCCACCCCTTAGAATTAAAACACAAAGCGGGGGTTTGGGGTTCCAAGAAAGGGATGTGGGCACCTCCCCTCTCACCACCTCTTTGTGGCCACACACCTGAGTACACTGCCTGGCATGGCAGACCTGAAAGGGCTTCCCTAGCCGCCTGCTTAGCGGGCCGTGGGGGAGGGGCTTCCATGTTGCCAGTGGAACACATTGATGAGGGGGAAACGGGGAGGGGAGGACCACAGAGAAGATGCGCATCGGCTTCGGGAGAGCATAATAGGAAGGCTTCAGTGTGATGTATGGTTCTGGGGACATTATTAATGATTTGCTGATTTTTACCTTTAAAACCTTTGGGCAGATTATTTATTATGTCCTTGGCGTGTCTATGATCTATGGAGGGGGCACTAATCTCTGAGCATCCTCCCCCGCCTCGTGTCCCTACTCCTTTACAGTGTCTAATTAGGCTGAGATGCTGCCCTCTCTGCCAGGCTCCACCCCACACCTGAGCAGGGAGGAGGCCAGATCGTTTTTTGCCCCATGGAGCCTGAAGAGCAGGGAATCTGGTTCCTGTGCCCAGCCATGCAGGAGATTGCTGTGTGACCTTGAACTGAAGCATGCGGCGAGACTTTTCTGGGCCTCAGCTCCTGAAGGAGGCTGCTGGAGAGATCAGGCGTCGGTTAAGAGTAGAAAGCAGGACACAGGGCCCTGCTGGCACGAAAGTCTCCATCTCCTGTGACAAGGAGGACTAGACGACAGTGGGAGCACTTCCAAAGGCTCAGAGTCCTCCCTCATCCTGACCTTCTGTCTGCCAATGCTCAGCACAAGGCCTTCGAATCCTCCAGGATGGAGAGACTTCAGATCATCTGCTGGTTGGGGACACAGTGGGGACAAGAAGCCAGATGCGGAGAGAAGGCCATCATGGCTGGCAGAGCACACATATCAGGCAGAACTGTGGAAGAGAGAAGAGTGCAAACCTCCCCCCCCCCCCGCCCCCCCGGAAGTCCCAACCCCACTCCAGGAGCCCGAGTCCCAGGATCAACTTCCTACCCTGACGATTCTCCTCCAGACGCCAAGGGCCTCCTGGCAGCAGCCTTACCTCAGGTTGCCAAGTCCTCCTCCTATACCAGGCTGTATTTTGAGGACCTATTGGGTCCTCAAAGGAGGAGAACTTGGGCCAGGGTTTCGGTGGCTAGCCAGCTGGAAGGAGACCCATCCTGCCTGGGGCCTGGGGAGAGGCCAGGGGTGTGATTCTAGAGGCCTGCTTGCTCCAGCTGAATTCTGTCATCTCTGAAAGTGCAGGAGGGGGGGTTCTGAAGCCCTGATCCCACCTCTCCTGAACGATGCTTCTCTTTCAGAATGGCTGTCAGGTCACCATCAGGGCCATCAGAAACCCTCTTCAGTGAATCTCGGCTCCTTCCCTGCAGAGCACCACTACCCATAGAGGCCCCTGACCCCATGCATATACACACATGCACACACAGACAGGCACAGACAAATACATGCACATGTCTATACATACATGCCGCATGACTTATCTTTCTCATCATGGGCCCATCACCCCAAACCACAGCCCCTCACCCCAACCTCAGCCATGACTATTGATCCCAGTTCCAGTTTTGCCTCCCAGAGCGACCACACCCTCACTAATAATATCTGTCCAGAACCTCCAGTAACCCACCCTTTGGCTGCTGTGGCTGGGGTCACTGCTGAGGCCGCTCCCACTGTACCTCGCTTCCTTAACTGTCACCCAGTGGGTACCACAATGGGATCAAAACCACCTGTGCAGCAGGAGGTGGGGCTCCTGACCAATGGGTGCAGGATGGGTAACCAAGCTCGTGTGCATGTAAAAAGGGGAACAACAGGCAATAGTTTCCACTCTGCATAATCACCTGTGGCCACAGGTCTGGCACAGACCGGTGGTCAGAATGAACCCAACACTCTCTAGCTTTATCCTAGGGTCAAAGGGCTTTGGACCCAGAGACCCAGGGACCCAGGAGCTCAGGGTCTCAGAGATCCAGGGACCCAGGAGGGAACAGAGACCTGTTTGTCCTATAGAAACCTTCCAACCTCCTACCCTTATATTCTGAACTTCTATCATTACTATTATTGTTATTATTGTTACTTTTTTTTAAAAGATTTATTTATTTATTTATTATGTATACAGTGTTCTGCCTGCATGTGTCCCTGCAGGCCGGAAGAGGGCACCAGATCTCATTACAGGTGGTTGTGAGCCACCATGTGGTTGCTGGGAATTGAACTCAGGACCTCTGGAAGAGCAGTCGGTGCTCTTAACCACTGAGCCATCTCTCCAGCCCCTATTGTTACTTTTGAAACAAGACTTATTTTATTTTATGTACATGTATGTGTGTGTACACCCATCACATGTGTCCAAGTACCCTTGGAGACAGCCTGATGTAAGTGATGGGAACTGAACTCAGGTCCTTTGGAAGAGCAGCAAACTTTCCTAACCACTGAGCAATCTCTTCAGACCTTATTGTTACATTTTTTGAGCTCACTCACTAGCTCAGGCTAGCCTGGAACTCACTATGTAGCCCATGCTGGCTTCCAACTTTCATCAATCTTCCTGTGTCAGCCTCCCTAATTCTGGGATTACAGGTGTGAGCCACCACAGCCCCTTATGGGCCTGATTCTGAGGTACAGGAAGGGACTTCCGATGGGCTTGGAGGGCAGAGGCAGGAGGGAAAAGCTTGCTGCTTCTTGATAGCAGACGGAAACGGCTCTAGAAGCTTCTCTTCATCCTGGCCCCTGGCGTTGTTTGCAGCCACATGCTCGGTCTGGCCCCCACCTCCTGGCAAGCACAAGCCCTTGTGCCGTGGCCGAACAAAGTAGGATGTGAGGCTCAGGCTTGTCCCAGAAAGTGAGTCACACCACCCTTCCGTCCCTGCACCCAGCCAGTGCCTGTCCTCTGGCTTTGTCCTTTCCTGGAACCGCATGGCTGACAGATTGACGGGGCTTTGAGAAGTCACCCAGTTCATCCCGGGCCTGGAGGCAGGGTGCTCCAGAGCCAGCCTTGGGTTCAGGAAGCCGTCCTGCTCCTTCTGGGAAAGGACATGGGAAGAGTTAAAAGCCAGGAGAGGGAGGTGCAGGCCCATTTCCCTGAAGCCTTGGGGTCAAGAGGGAGGCAGCCCATTCCCAGTTCCGGCTTTCTCACCATTACGGAACAGTGACCCCTTGCAAGCCATCTCAGGGCAGTCTAGTGCTAACCTCGCACTCCACGGAGCAAAAGTAAAGAGAACTTAGGAGCTGAGCTCAGAGAGAGACTGGGCACTGCACCTGCACAGGGTTCTGGGTCCTTGGGTACCGAGCTGGTGGCAGCTGGGGTCCAGGCATGCTGCAGAATGCAAGCCTGTCATCCAGATCAGAGAGTCCAGGTCTTCTGGGCCCAGGGCATGGAATCTTCAAGTCCTGACAAGTCCTGATGAGCAAGCTGTCCTGCATCTGAGGTGTCTGCCCGGGAGGGGACCAAGTACTTATTAGTGCACTGACCATCAGGCCCAGGCCAGGGTGAGCCCACAGGCTGGGCAGGGAGACTATACCCCCCAAGTTCAGCCTGTGGCCCACACAGTTGCTCCCCCAAGGGCAGCCTCAGTTTGGAACTGAGCCTACATCTTCTTGTTATAGCAGATCAGAGGGAAGGAGAGAGGGAGAGGAATGGATGCGGGGTGGGGGGGCTGGGAGCGTGGGGGGTGTGGAACCAGCCCAAGTGAAGAAAGAAAGTTGGCTCGCTCTGCTTGGGGGTGGGGGCGGGGTGGCTTGGTTGGTGCAGCCTAGATCTCTGTGTTCGTGGATATTGGTCTTTACAGAGGCCCAGGTGGCTTAAGCTGTCAGCCGGGCTCTGGATAAGGGAGTGGGGACAGGGTCATGTTGGGAGAATGACCTTTACCCACCTAATTGCCTCTCAAGAGATGAGTGGAGAGAGAGACTGACTCTGGCTGGCCCACGTTGTCCCTTGGGCAGACCATGTAATGAGGGAGGGCAAGGAAGCCGACCTCTGGGTGTGCTCGAATGCTTGTGCATGCCATGAGTGTGTGTACGTGAGAGTATATATACACATGCATGTGAGAAGGAATGTGCGTGTGTGTGCTTATGTGTGCACACATACATGTGTCTAAGGGGGAGAACATGCCTGTGAGCCTGCATATGTGTACAAGCATGCATTCATGTGCATGGGTCCTTAGGTGGAGCAGGGCACGGTGAGTGAGCCTCCCTGGGAAGCCCAGTCCTGGTGGAGTATCTCATGACTAACTCCTGGCAGGCAATGTGGGAAGGAGTGTGAAGCTGGTTTTCCTCGGGTGCTATGGAAATTCGTGGCGAGGCTGACTTCAGACACCTGGGACCGAGTGGCACCGGAGCAGAACTGTCTGCTTCCTTTCTGCTTCCCATGACCCTTTCCATGTTTTCTTTCTCCATGACCATGATAGTGAAGGACAAAGCTGCTAGCCTGAGGTTGTTTGGGGTCCCTCTTTGGGCCTCCCTGCCACAAGCTGGTGTCTGTGACAAGGCCTTCACAGCCTGAGGACAGGTCACCTCTCCCCTAGCCATGTGAGTGGTCAATGAAGCTTGTGTCTGGGAAACTCGGGGGCTGGGATGTGGTGAAAAGGGAGGT
The DNA here is from genome assembly GCF_049852395.1 of Peromyscus maniculatus bairdii. NCBI lineage: Eukaryota > Metazoa > Chordata > Mammalia > Rodentia > Cricetidae > Peromyscus > Peromyscus maniculatus. The sequence continues at coordinate 62,221,611 of NC_134860.1, read as the reverse complement.
AAGGGGGCTGGAGAGATGGCTCAGAGGTTAAGAGTACCAACTGCTCTTCCAGAGGTCCTGAGTTCAATTCCCAGCACCTACATGGTGACTCACAACCATCTGTAATGAGATCTGGTGCCCTCTTCTGTATACATAATAAATAATAAATAAATAAAAGAAAAAAGAAAAGGAAGGTAAGGTCTGCGCAAGAGGGGTGTGTGGTCTGGATGTCCAGGGACTAGTAGATCTGTTGTTCACTGTCTTCTATGAGGGTTTCTTTTGCCTCTGGACAAGGGGTACTGAGATATGGAGGGGGTCTGGGGTCTGGACCCAGCATGACTACTTCCCCAGGAAGGCTTGTCAGTTGGAGGTAGGACTGGTCAATTCAATGGAGTGCCCCAGCTCCTCTGTTATTAGCAAGGAGTGGAGCAGAAGTCCTAACCAGAGCAGCATGACCGGTCTCTGGGTGTGAGCCCCAGACATAGACTTTGGCTCCTTAGACACTGTAAAGTTGGTCTGTGGGCCGGAACCTCTGACCCCTAACACATGGGCAATAAGGTTAGGGCTCCACTCTCCAACCATTCAAGGCTGAAAAGGTTTGGGGTTGCCATGGATACTAGGAGACCTCATAAGCATTTGGATGATGGATGATTTGGGGTCTTATCCAGGAGCCAGCTGAGGGTATAGGAATGCCACAGATGCTCCTACAGCTTGGTTGCCATAGTGAAAAAGGTGGGGAGGATATATCAAGGTCCCCACCTTAGCTATGGCCACAAAACTCCTTATCTCCAAGTGGAAAAAAAAAAGCTCAGGTTGTCCATTAACAGCAACTGTTTTAAAAGATAAAAGGCAGAAATATTTGCGGACTTAAAGTAGGTGAATTTGTAACTGAGAGAATCCCACAAAGAGATACGTTTTCAGTGTGACGCTGCCTTTTACGGAGCTAGGGATGGCCAGCTCCTGATATCAGCCCGTGAGCAGAACATTCCTGAGGACATAATACAATCATCCCAGCAGAAAGAATCCCACTGAAGTCACTTTCCTAAAGCCTTCAGTATTTTTTGCAGTAAATTCACTCAGCAAAGTGTTCCGTGCCTTGATTCAGGTTACTGATTCACACAACTGAGATTGGAAAGAAAGAGAATGAAGATACAATGGAAAAGGAGGTGGACTTTGAGCGTGGTGTATCTCCCTTGCGATCCTGGCTTTGCAGCTATCTAAGTGGGTCAACTTAGGCAAGTTTCTCCATCTCCTCTATGCCTCAGTTGCTTCGTTTGTGAAATGGACATGAAAAAGCCTCTTTGCATACCTGATAGATCCACCCGGGAGATTCAACGGGACTGATTCTGTGAATGGTACGGGATGGTACCAAGTGTACTGTAAGCATTGAACACAGGACAGTGAGAAACGCGGTATTGAAAATACCCCAGTGTCCATGTAACGACATCTCTTGCATCTGCTCACTCACTTCCACAGCAACGCAGGGGTGGGGGACCACCAGTCATCCCATTCCAGAGTGTGGAAACAGATGTGAGCCCTGGATTTGAGCCCAGGTCCTCCAATCCCAAGTCTCATGCCCTTTCTACTGTTTTACTTTTTTAATATTTTTATTTTGCTGTGTGTAGAAGATGCACACATGCAAGAGCACTGGTGTAACAGTCAGAGGACAATTTGCAGGAGTCAGTTCTCTCCTTCTGCCATGTGGGTCCTGGGGACCATGTTCAGGCCCCTAGGCTTGGCAGCAAGCACCTCAACCCACTGAGCCATCTTGACAGTCCCAGTCTGCGCTTGATGAGAGAAGAGTAATGGCATTTTAATGACGTTCAGGTTAGCAGAGGGTAAGGCTGGCTGGCTGGCTGGCTGGCTGCTGCTGCTGCTGCTGCTGCTGCTGGCATTTGGGAGGCATTGGAACACCTCCTGGTGAGGACTGGAGACCTCATGTCATAGATGAGGTATGTGCTGGATGCTTCCTGACAGCTAGTGTGATAAGGGCTGGACAGCTGTGCATACCATCACATCCAGACACCTGGCCGCATCTTGGCCACCATGCAATCTGCTGGGAGAGGGAGGCTGATAGGGATTAGATTGACAAGTGGCTTGCTAGACTGTGGTCATCCAGGCCCTCCACCCAGTGTCAATATCAACGTCTACTGATTGACTGTTGGGAAATCAATTCAGTTGGGAGTGACTGTTCAGCTTCTAGGAGCATCGTACCCCCAATATATACACACAGTGAATTTATGCGCGCGCGCGCGTGTGTGTGTGTGTGTGTGTGTGTGTGTGTGTGTGTGTGTGTAATTATTGTAAAAGCCTTAAAGAATGGCCTCACAGAAGTCTTAGACCATGTCAGATTTTATAAAGGCCACCCTCACCCATAGCATAGTGGCCACAGACATGCAGATCCACTTCATCTTTGCATTGGATGGCTGCCACCAGTGATGAGTGATAAATCTGGATGTGGCTAATGATTAAGAATAGGGAAGCGGATGAGATCCAGAAATGTTTGTTCCCCACTAAGGAGTCCCCTATGGCAGCAGGACAACAACAAAGGCTTGCTGTGGAAGGATGTGGACAGAGGGCAGCAGTTTTTAAATATCAAAAATAATAAACAGGGCTGGTGAGATGACTCAGGAAGTCAAGGCACTTGTCACCAAGCCTGAGGACTTGAGTTTGATCCTCCAAACCCACACAGTGGAAGGGGAGAAGCAGCTCCATAAAGTAGCCCTCTGGCTACCACATACATGCTGTGGTACTCAAGTGCCCCTATAGAATAGTAAACAAAAGAATCTAATTAAAGATTTGAATAATGATAGAATTTTTTTTTTTTAGCCTACAGCAAAAGACAGATGTAAATCAATTCTTTAAAAAAAAATGCTAGGACCTCAGAAGAAAAATGAGTGAGCCTAGTCATATAATTTACAGAGAATGGGTTTTGTTAAACCCTAGAAAGGGTTTTAATTTCATTAATATTCAAGTATACCTAGAATGGTGCCACATGAAAATGAGATCCTGTGTTTGCTCATACAGCGAGCAAGCAATCTCTGCTTTTGAAGGTCAGCAGTGAAGACTGGTGAGCACTCTGTGATCTAGAAGATGCTGGTTAATGCTGAACTTTAGAAAAACAATGTGCCAAAATGTGCTATGATTCCTAAAAACTGACATCCTTTGACCCTGTAATATCATGCCTGGGAATCAGGTCTAAACAACTAGAAGGTAGTCCAGGGGTCGAGGGCAGGGGTGAGTGTTGTTTTGTTTGCTGGTCTGCTGGGAGGTTTGGTTTGGTTTTGCTTTTTTGAGCCAGGTTTTTGCTACATACCCCGGGGTGGCTGCAGAGACACTAAGAAGCCCAGGCAGGCCCTGGAGTCATGGCGCTCTTCATATCTCTGCCTCCGAGTGCTGGATTTCCCACTATGCACTACCATACTCAATTTGGAAACAGTTTTAAGAACAAAATAATGGAAAACTAAGGTGTTTGTGGTGCAGATATCTGCAATCCAATGTAACCTTGGCACTGGAGAGGCCGATGCAATAGAATCCAAAGTTTGAGGCTAGCCTGGGCCACAAAGCCAGCCCAGGCTATATAGCAAGGTCATTTGAAAGAGATTTTTAAATGTGTGGGTTTGGGAGGCAGATCTGCAGGTAAAGTGCTTGCTGGGTTTGGATCTCTAGAACTCTCTAAAAAGCCAGGCATGGCTGCATGTGTTTCCAAGTCCAGGGCTAGGGAGGCAGAGACAGACAGATTCTGGGGGACTTTGGCCAACTAGCAAGCTCCAGGTTTGACAAGAGGCCCTGCCATTAAAAAAAGAAAAAGGTAGAGAAATGATTGAGAAAGACTTTCCATTGTTAGCCTCTGAACTCGACATGTGCCTGCTAGCCAGGTGCACTTACATTAATATAGTATACGTGTACACGCGCCACACACACGAGGAGGCGTGGAGGAGACAGAGAGACAGAGAGAGGTCAATGATAAGAAAATGGTGATTTTTTTTTCCTATTCCCATCCAGGAAAATTCTTCTAGAATTAAAATATGAATTCAAAACTTTTTTTTTAGCATTTATCATATTCATTTATAACATGTCCTTATATATTTAAGCGTTTGGGAAAGCAGTATATAAATATTATACAGAGAACAATATTATATCTCGGCAAAACATCCAGAAAATGATGGAGGGTGTTGCATCCAGTCCCTTTCCAAAGCTGTCTACGATTTCTGGTCACTGGGCGACCACTTTTCCTTCCGGCTCTTTGCTTCCCCCTTACAAATAGTATGAGTTGTGGGGGATGGAACCTAGGACACTGGGGCTGAGAACAAACTTTATCCCATGACCCTGAATGTATCTGTGGACAGAGGAATGGCTGACATCTCATAACATGTCAGGCTCACAGCCAATGCTGTACACCGAGTCTGGGGGCCTTGAGTTTAGATCCTAGGGACAGCATGGTGTGGTCTATCTTTGGCAAGTCCTTTTCATTGTTATTACCGTTGAACCTAGAGCCACAAATCCGCCAGGCAAGCACTCCACCCCTGGGCTATAGTCTCAGACCCTGAAGCAATGTCACACTAAGTCGCCCAAGTTGGCTTTTGAACTTGCTCTATAGCCCAGGCAGGGCTTGAACTCTCTCTTCTCCCACCATAGCCTCCTGAGTCGCTAGGCCTGCAGCTCCAGGGTGGGTAGCAATTCCTTGTCTTTGTCCATGTCCCTTGTAGAGTGGTTTGATATTCCCTTGGGTACACGGGTATTATATTTATGCAGGCATCACTCAGACTCATTACTACCCTATCATTGGATACCTAGAAATCTAAGTCATCCTGGCCAAAGCCATCTACCCTACCCCCAACCTGGGTACAAATCAAGCTTCCAGCTGTCTCTTCATCTCCTGCATGACAGACGTCTCCTTCCTCCTGCTTTGGAGGTCTTGGGCTGGAGGGGGTTTCTCGTTCCGAAGAGGAACTTTCTGGATACATCATGGTGACTTTTCTCTCTGCATCCAAGTCCCTGCTGCTCTTGGCTTTGGTGCACTTGAGCGCTCCACTTGGAAAATCTTCTTCTGAGCCCTTCTGAGACACCTGTGAGCAGCTGCTCGGAGATGATGCCCTGGTGCAGTGCGCTGCAGGACGGCGTTGGGGGCCTGGTCTCCTGTGGCGGTTGTGGAGCCTCCCCTCGTGGTCTAGGCTGATGTTTTCAGAAACCACCCCTCTCTGGCTCTCTCCTGAACTAACCCAAGGACCATTCTCCTTTTCATCTTGATTTCCTCCTTCTACCTCTGGCTGTCTTTCTCTGGAAGCGTCCTGAGTCTCCACAGAATGGCTGCCATCACCCTGTCTTCCTGGAACCTCCGAAGCGTCTCCATCTCTAAAGCGCGGGTGCGGGGTTTCTTCCTTCTTGGTCACACTCTCCTCTAGCTGCCGGCTTTCTTGTGCAGCACTGATGTGGATTTCCCTTTCTCTCGAAGTGGCTGCATCCTCTTCTGGCACATGGCAGCCAGCTCCTTCTTCTTTCAAGAACTCGGGATCCGTCTCTCCTCTCAGTCTCTGCCTCTCTTCCCCCTCCTCTCCCTCATCTACCCCGGGCCCCGGGGCCAAGCTCAGCTCCTGCTTTCCATCAGTTGCTTGGACAGTTCTGGGGTCCTCCTGAGGCAACATCATCCCTGCCTTCTGAGGGGCCACCTCCATGGCCTCTCTATTCCTACCTCCTTTCTTGCTCTGCAGAATTTGCTGTAGGTCAAAGGCCTTTTTGACCGGTGCGCTGGAGACTCCTGCGGCATCCTTTGGGGATTTAGGGATCTTCTTCTTCTTCAGGCAGACTTCACAGGGACAGAACTCATCCCCCACGGCCCCCACACCTGGCCTGGTCCCTAAGGCTGTACTGAGAGTGGGCCCATCCTCCAGGGTGAGGGAGAGGGGGCCCTGGCCAGGGAAGGCTGAGAAGTTGCGCAGGCCCTGAAGGCGGCGCCTGCGCTGCTCTGTCTGTAGTGATGTTTGACCTCTGAGGGGTTCCCGGGGTGGTTCCGGGACCATCCTCCCTTGCCGGCTCTGGATCTTCCTGACTTCCCTGACAGTGCTTGCTTGAAGCCTTCGGCCCACATCCTGCTCCAGCTCGGTCACCATCTGGTCCAGCAGGCTGTTGTCGTGAAGGTTCCATCGGGCTCGGAGTTCAGTTGTGGCACCAGCCAGGTGAGCCATGAAGTCTTTCTCTATCTTCTTCAGCAGCTTGGACACCCAGACTGGGTCAGGGTCCAGACATCCTCTGTGGGCCGTGGATGTGCTCGTCTCCCTGGTTTGTGAGCTGGCCTTGATACTGGCTTGCTCGCAGCCCATGGCAGCCACGGTGGACACCTCTTCCAACCCTTGCTCCAATATGTGAACACTTGGACTCTCGCGATCATTTGAGTTGCTCCCACTGAAACGGTGAGGGGACTCTGTGGGTTCCTCTCTCCCATCTAGGGGCCACAGCCCTCCAGAGGCAGCGTCTCTTCCTGCTTCATCCTTTGACACTTTGGTGTCTTCTGGGTAGCTCTCCCCATCCCGAGAGCCAGCTCGAGGCATTTCCGGACTGCAGACTCCAGCCTTTTCTTCCGGAAGCCCCTCCCCCTGGACACCATCTTTCTGTAGCGTCTCTCTTACCCTCCCTTCTGCCTCTTCTGATTGGGCCTCCTCTTCCGGCCTTGTGCTTTCCGCGGATTGTTCTGGAGCATTGCCCCACTTCCGCTTCCTGCCACCTTTACCTGACTCCTCCCCACTGGCGGGGCCAGCCCACGCCTGGGAGCCAGATGAGGCTGCGGAATGACTCAGTCCCTCTGGGTACCCCTGGTTCCTGGAATCAGGTCTTTGAGAGGGGATTTTCAAGGGCAAATCTACCCTCTCGGGAGCCAGGGTATTATTATCCAGGGCACAGGGCACACTGCTCTCACCTGAGCCCCCAGAGCCACTGCTGACATCCACGCCAGAGGAGGAGGTGGGTGTGCAGTCCTCGGTCCCCAGCAGAGCCTGGTGTGAAGTGAGCTTCCTGAGGCCAATGTCCAGCTGGCTTTGCCCAAGCTCACTCCCAGGCCACAGGGCCCGGGAGATGCTCAGCATCTCCTTGTACCTAGGGGACTCTTCAAGCCTCGCGTTGCTGTCCAGAGGGCCCAGATCCTCATCAAAGAAATGGAGCCTGGCAAGACAGGCGATGAGGGCCCCAGCAGAGAAGCTGAGCCTCTGGGCTACTGTGCTGGAGACCTCTGGTAGACTGCTGGGCCGGCCTGGCTTGGAGCCCAGCAGGGCCTTCATGATCTGGGTGGAGGCCGAGACCCTGCTGGGCAGCGCGCATAGGCTCACACCATGGTCCACAGTGGTCCCTTCTCCTATCCCAGCTTCTGCAGGGGCCTTGGCCCCTTCACCTGATGCTGTATCATGACGTGGATCATCTCCTAGTTTGCAGCACACAGAACCAGTCCTGGGGAGGGCTCCTGCCGGCTCTGGCTGCTCATCAGTGACCCCTTCTGGGGGCTGCTGTCTGGCCTGAGCCAGTTCCCTACGGGCTTCCAGAGAGCAGCCATCACCGAGGTCGTCCTCAGGACTTTCTGGGCCATCATGGGCCACCTCTGTGGTCTCACCTTCTATCTCATAGGTCATGGGTACCGGCTTTTCTGGGATGTTGCCTAGCCACTCACGAACCACAGCGTCTGGAGAGGTGTAGGGCAGAGCACTGGGTGTCACACCACCATCCCCTTCCTGTTCCTCAAGGCTTCCCCTGATACCGGGGGACTTTCCCAGCAGAGTCTTCCTGGGCTCAGCATGGTCATCAGCTTGCTTCTGGCCACTGCTGGTACTACTGCAGCTTGTAGGATCCTTTCTGGAACATATTTGTTCCTGGGGGGCAGTTGGACAGAAGCTGCTGGCCCCCCAGCAGGCCTCAGAGATGGGGGCCTGTGTTTGACCACTGGGGGCTGTGAGGACAGAGGATGCTGCCACCTGTGAGCAGCAGCAATCTTGGTGGGGTCTTGGGTCTTCTGCTTCAGGCTGTCTGTCCAGCGACACAGAGGACGAGGGAGGCTCAGGGGTGGTCCCTGCCTTGTCCCACAGGCAGCCGACGTCTCCTGTGTGGACAGGTGTGGGAGTTGGAGAGTGAGCTGGACACTCAGGGTCCCCTGCCGGTTCTGCAGAGTGAGTTCTAGGATGGTAAACGCTGGACGCACAGTCGGAGTCACTCATGGGGATGGTGGTGGCTTTGCTGGTGGCTTGTGGGCCCTGAAAGTCAAGAGAACTGGAGAATGGTGATCTCACATTGCTGGAGGCCTGATGCCCAGCCCTGGGTGAGTTTGGAGGAGATAGTGGTGTGGGGCCTCCTGGGCAGGCCTGTTCTCTTTCCTGAGGTATTGCATTTGTGTCCAGCGAGGATTGAGTGTTCCTGCAATAGTCACACTGCCTGGCATGGCCGTTCTGAGCCACTTGGCAAGAGGCAGGGACACTGGGCAAGCACATAATACCAGCTGGCCTCTTCTGCTTTTTCTGCCTCCGTTGGGCCGGGGCACTGGCAGGAGCTGGGAGAGCATCTCTCTGTGTGTCCAAAGAGCTAAAACGGCTTGGGACCAGGGGCAGCCTCAGCTCAGGCTCGCCTCTGGCCTCCTGGCACCTGGTGCTCTGTCTACACTTCTCTGTCTGAGGGTCCATGTGGCTCAAAGAGAAGAGACTGTGGGTGGGAACACAGGACCCGTCACCTTGGGTGGCTTGCCTCTGGGAAACTGTGACCCTCACCTGGCTTGAGCCTCTGTGATGCTGGCTACCACACTCACTAGACCCCTCGGGAGACTCAGCACTGACTGATGTATCAGAAAGGGCCCTTTCTGTACCTCGGGTCTCAGGTCCCAAGTCACAGGGTCCTGTGTCCTCTAGGCAGGAGCCCTTAGCAGCTTCTAGCTCAGCCCCACTTTGGGAAGAGGCTGAGGAGACTGGATGCAAGGTGTCACTGTCTGTCTCACCTTCTGGAGTCCAGGGACAGCGGGAGCCTGGCTGGGCACTTCTCGGGTGCCTGGGACTTGAGAGTGGGCTGACACTATTGTTGCTATGTCCTTTCCGGTCATTGGCCCCCTGGCTCCTGCATCCAGAGAGCTTAGACAGGCCCCACCTCCTCCTCTGAGTTGAACCTGCACCCCCAGGGGTGGTCAGGGTGTTCCTCCAAATGTCATAGTTGGGCTGTGATTCCTGGTCCACATCAAAGGCTCTCTGGTATCCTCCATCACAGGGACCCCATCCCTGTGTCCCATGTGCCAAGAACCTCCAAGGGTGGCCCTCCTGTCTGTAACAGAAGGGATCAGCCTCCCTCAGGACCTGGCCCTCCCCACTGGCTGGGGTGCAGACACTGGCATGCCCCACCCTCTGGGACCACCGCAGGGTATCCTCGCCCAGAAGTTGGAAGCGGACTTTCATCTCCACAGACAGGCTGCCATCCTCATTCATGCAGACCTTCTTCTCCACATCATCAGCAGCCACCAAGGAGCCAGGCGGGCCAGGTGTGTCCTGAGGGCACCTGTTCAAAGCAGGCCCTGGCCAGGCCTGATGACCGGATGCTGGATGGTCACTCTCTGACATCAAGGAAAACTGCCGCAGCCTTCTGCCTGACCTGGCCCTCGAGTGCATCACACTCTGCTTGGCGTTTGGTCCCCAGCAGCCTGTTGCACAGTGGAACAAGAGAGATGAGAATAACTAGAGCATGCAACAGCAGAAAGACAAGGGTCAGAGCTATTCTAGAAGGACCCGTGGGTGTCACAGAGCACTAAGAAGGACTCGAGTGTGGGCCAGCCCAAAGCCACCAGCTACCCGCTCTGTCTGAATTTACAACCCATTAACACTGCTTCGTTACATGCAGCCATGCATATAGAGTTGCTGCACAGAAAGCTTCTTGCACAGAACATTTGCTGCATATTAATGCTTGCTGAATAGGCACCAGCACGATCAGGTTCCGGAGAGATTGTGGCATTGCAGGTGAAAACACACCATGGGGATTCATTGACCTGGCATAGGAGGAAGCTCAGGCTGCCGCCAGTGATAATCCGACCATACACTGTAAACTGATATGACTCACGGTGACCCATCTCCCTCACAATGGCCAGGCTCCTGGGCTGAAGAAAGATTGCCGGGAGAGGTCTAAACACACTACGTCAGTCTGTGATAGTCTAGCCTACCCCGCAGGCAGAAAAAAAAAAGTGATGGGCCTTGGGTGATAGAAAGTAGCTCTAAAGCTGGGCGGTGGTGGTGTATGACTTTAATCCCAGCACTAGGGAGGCAGAGCCAGGTGGATTTCTGCGTTTGAGGCCAGCCTGGTCTACAGAGCGAGATCCAGGACAGGCACCAAAACTACACAGAGAAACCCTGTCTTGAAAAACCAAATAAATAAATAAATAATAAAAAAATATAAAAAAAAAAGAAAGACGAGCTTGGTGGGATGCACCTGTGTCCAGCAGGACAGACCTCACAGACATTTCCGGCCAGGGGAAAGCATCAAGCAGGCCTGGTGGCTCTTGTAGTGTGTGCCTAGACATTGTCTTCTGTCCCAGCCACTGGGGTGCCACAGTTGCTGGTACTGTTCTTGGTCATTTTCTTAATGGAGTCCCACAAAACGCAGCCCTTTGTTCGTTCACCAAACTCTATTATCAGTCCAGCAGTTTGGCTGTCATTTTTACCCTGCACTTGGGAACTGTGCCCTCGAAATCATGCATATTTTAACAACGAAGCCTAGACCCTGACCCTCTGTGGGCTTTTTTGATGGATCTATATGTCCGAATGGGTGGTCCATGGTTGTGGTGTGTTTTAATCATCGTTAACCACTGTAGATCACCACTGCTCCCTAGGACAGCCATGACTCTGAAGGACTTAAATGTTCCCTGTACTCACAGGGCTCAGCACCTCCATGAGGACATGTCTACTGGGAATCTTAATGGTTATTTTAGACCCTAGAAACCTGGAGCCCAGATTTCCCTGGGTCATAATCTACACTGATCTCAGGTGTTCCCAGCAATGCTTTGCTCACTTAAGGCTGATGGAAGAAGGAAACGGGAAGAGAGACCCAAAGTGGCCGGAAGACCTAGGAACCCAGCCAAAGCCCCTTTCCCGTGGGTCTGGAAGTGATAACAACCAAGCCCGTAGAGCCACCGTCCCATTTAAAGAAGCCAGGAAGGCCCAGAATCTACTCACCACGTTCACTCCTTGCAGTCACACCAGAGAAGGTTCTGGTCCTGTTCCCTCCATCATTTTCCATCTCCAGGCGTCTGAAGGCCTCGTTCCCAGCACATACCAGCAGGGAGGGACCATCCAGGAGTGTCTGCAGAGAGTCCACCTGGAGGACGTGAACATGGAGTTGGGAGCCTGGCCTGCAGAGACTCTCTGCTCTGGGAGGCCCAAGAAGGAAGGTCCCATCTCCTCAGCCCTTCCTAACCCTTGCACATACCATTCTGGGTTCCCACATCCCACCATGCCTCCATCACAGCCAGGGGCTGAGAGCCCACTGCCTGCAGGATCTCTTTCTCTGTCTCCACCAGCTGGGAGCCAGACCATAGGTTACCTTGGACAGAAAGGTCAGGACCATTAAGCTGCTTCCCCCAGCACACATCTACCATCCAGAATACGTTTTGTAAAATGCTTGCAGCAGAACATTCAATGCCTCCATGTGGAGATCTGATTCTCAGTCTGTCATATTCCCAGGTGGAGTCCTCACCAGTATGGATAACTTTCCATATAATTCAAGCCAGTTGCCTCTGCTTGAGTGGATCAGTGAGGGCAAAGTACTGCTCCTCTCCCAGAGAGTCTGTCTGTTCTCAAATTCTACCCTTCCCTTAGACGCACCAGCAGGACATGCTGCTGCCAACTCCTGGCTCAGAGATGAGCAGGATGCATCACTCCAGTAAATAGGACTTCACTCTCAGAGTAGTTCCCTGGCCCCAGAGGCCCTGCATATCTGAAGGCCTGTGTTACAGCATGAATGGCAGTGTGTAGTGTCAGGGACTTTCAAAGTGCATAGTGTGTTCTTTAGAATAATCTCAAATTAGAAGGGTATGCTCAGTAACAAAAAGACACCGTCCCCACCATGGAACTATGAGAATAACCAAAACCCCAGGACAACATCAAATGCAAGGAGGTGGGACATCAGGACCTGTCACTCATGATCCATGGGGATGAAAAATGGTCTAGCCAGTCTGGAAGACAGTTTCTTGTAAAAAACCAAGCACATGAATCAGCAATTGTGCTCCTTAGTATTTATCCAAGGGACACAGCTCCCCTTCCCACAATCACAGGCAAACAACTGTGTTGTACTCTACCATCTGGCCCAGTTCGTTAGGAGGGCCCTTTGTTCTCAACTTCAAGACACATTCCTTCTTTGGGCAGATTTCTACTCCATCGCACCTCTGTAACATTAAATGCCGAGGAGGCAGTGGAGTACCAGGGACTCTTGCATCACAGACCCACTCAGGGGCCATGAAGGGTGTGGGGGAGGCTGTCCAGGGGATCGTTGGTTTTGGTTGACTCTTATCGAAGGAACAATGGATAGGGAGTGGCTAGGACTTTCAACTGAGTCAAGGACTCAACGGGACCAAGATGGAGGGTTGGTGGTAAGGGCAGCTCCCAAAGGCTCCCTGACAACTGGCTGGTGGGTGGGGACATTCTTGTCATTGCTAAGTGGTCACCAAAAGGTGACTATCACATGGACAGATAGGCCTGCTCAGTGGGTGCCCGACACCTGGTGGGCAGCCAATCAAACCGAACCCCTCCGACACCGACACCGCTGCTATTACGTAATGAGGACATCTCTGTGGTTGGGGGCAGTTTGTACCCACTGGGATGGAGTAGACTTTTGTTTTGGTTAAAGGTGGTCCTCGGCCATTCTCTTTTAGCATCACCATTGTGAGCTTTCAGAATGCCCCCTTAACACCGGCACAACCCAGGAAGATGGCTGATGTCACCGCGGAAGATATGAGGCCGTGGGCTAACACCAATAGAATTTACTGTGTGTCTGGGTATAGTGGTGAACACACCTTTGATCCTAGAACTCGAGAGGCAGAGACAGGTGGATATCTGTGAGATCTAGGCCAGCCTGGAATACATAGTGAGTTTCAGGTCAGCCAGGGTTGCATAGTGAGACCCCCATCTCAAAACAAACAATAAGAACTCACTTTGTAGCCATACACTCTATCACCCTCATAATGTGGAATAGTAGGATGAATATTCTCTGGAAGATTCCATGTGGCATCCAGCTGGAGAGGTTGAGCTGTGTTCCTATAGGATGTGATACGCATTTCCAAGGCAAGTGATGTGAACTGCTTTGCTTTTCTGTGGACCATAGACACCTGGGGATGAGAAGGCCCCATGGAACTAGAAGTCAAGGCCGTCACCAGGCACCCCAAGCTAATGAACCGACAGGCAGCAGGAGGGGTCCTGTGTAGGATAGTTAATAGGTTCTGATTATCAAGGGGAAGTCTGGTTGCTGTTCACAGTGGGGACACCCTTGTTGGGAGCCCTCTGTGGCTGCCACATGCAGTAGGACAAGGTGACAAAAGACCCCAGCAGCCCTGTATATAAGAAGGAGCCAGAGGACTCAGCCTGCCAGGACCATGGTTTAGTCACTCCATCAGGTGCATAACCACCATCAGCAGAGAGGCCAACAGAAGGGGGAAGGAACGCCAGGTGAATAGTGGAAGGACAATTTAAACACTAACCACAGCCTTGTGGGAGACTGCCCGACTTGCCAGCTCTCCATAGAGATATGTACTATAACTAATTTCCTGGCTTTTGCTCTTGATTTCTTGTGCTACTTTATGCAAGGAATTCTGGGGGCTACTGACTTTGATAGACTTTGAGAGAAGATGGCAAAGTGGCCTTGTAACCAGACTAGAAGACAGAGAGCACAGAGAGGATGTGGCTTGGGGCAGAAAGCAAATATGCTTTTGCTTTTGTTTCTTGAGACTAACCTAGACTCTCTGTGTAGGCCAGGCTGGTCTCCAATGTGCAGGTCTCTTGCCTCCGTCTCCCGAGTGCTGGGATTCTAGGCATGTGCCACCACACCTAGTTAGTAAATACAGTTCTGACTATAGGAGGCCCCGGGGCTAAGCAGATACAGGACCAGATTGTGGGGGGAGAGAACTAGATCAGCCTAGCTCGGTTTCCTGAAATGCCCACCTTTGTCAGAGACTCGTGTTTCGCAAGACCTAGGAAGGTGCCAGCTACACTTACTAGCCTCTGCAGTTAGGGTCGAGTGCATGCCGTATTCTCCCTCAACCGGGTGCCTTTGATCAAGACTGAGAAGGAAGCTGTTCTGTTCGGTACACACCACCTCATCCCCCTTCTGGCTGGTGTTGCTGTGAGCATGTAAGAATCAGGAGGTGATGGCAGCCGAGGTGGCCATGGCCGACTCATCCCTCTAGAAGTCCTGAGAGTTGAGAGGCAGCTGCACTTCCTGAGCACTGTTTCCCATGCTTGGCTGTCGGCCTCACCGATGTGTTCTTGAACTCAACATTCCCAGTGCTTCCAGTAAAGGCATGCGCTACCTGCAGGGTGTGGTGAGCTATCTCTGTCCACCCAGCCCTGATCCCACACTCCAGCTTTCCAGACCTGCCCCCCTAACGTCCTGCGTTAAATCTCTCAATGCTCAAGGTACCCTGAGTGATCTGTTTCCTGCCCTCAACTCCCATGGAAATATGCTGTTGGGAGGACTGCATAACAGATGAGGAGCACGTTCAACGCTCATGCTGGGTGCTAAGTACTTAGTAAATGGGAGCGTGAGTAGGGTGGCCGTGCGTGTGTGTGTGTGTGTGTGTGTGTGTGTGTGTGTGTGTGTGTGTGTGTGTGTGTGTGTGTGTGACTTCTGACTCAGGTCCTCATGCTGGCCTGGCAAGCACTTTACCAACAGAGCCATCCCCCACCCAGGCCTGATGATAGTTGTTTGGTTAACAGATTTGACTCAGTGTCTCCACTCTTCACCTCTAACTAGCGGTAGGCAACCAAGGATGCCTTACTAGTCCACCTGCGTATTTTGACCCAGGGTCCAAAGGTAATACCTGCCCCCACCGCCTACCTTCTTCCCGCTGATGGTGTACACCTGCTTCACGGGAAAGCGCAGAAGCTCGGAGGCTTTGCTGAGGAAGGCCGTCAGGTTCCTGGTGTTCCTGTGACTCAGAACCACTGTCTGCTGGCATCTAGGATTCCCATTCTTCACCAGTGTCATTCTCCTTGGGGCCATGGGGCCCTTCCAGGAAGAGGATGTCTCTGGAGCTTCACGCCCACCTTCATGCCCCCGGGACTGCCCAGCAGAGGGGCTTTTCCTTTGCAGGCGGCCTGGCTCTCTGGGAGTTTTAGGGGGCTTCTTATCGGAGCAGAGGTAGCAGGCCCCATCTTGCAGCTGCTCCAGGGCACTGAGGCCATGTAAGCCCCGGGGTGTGGTCACAGAGCGGACCCCAAAGGAAAGAGGCATGCGCTGAGACAGTTCATCCATCAGGGCGCTGAAGGTCTTGAAAGTGCGCTGGTGAACAGCCAGGCGAACCCCAGCAAATCGGGGATCCCCTCGCTTGAGGAAGGTTATCTTCTTAGCTGGCGTCACCTCGGTGACAGAGGGAGTGTGAGCCACAGAGGGCAGGAGACACTGCCGGTGGCTTGGGGCAGGAGCTTCCCGCATGCCTCCTGGGGTGCTGTTCATGATGCGGGGAGCTGCAGACAGCTGAAACAGACAAGAAGAGAGGCTCAGAGGGCAGGTCACAGGTCAGGACAATCTAGTCTCTTCCCTTCGTTATGGAGGTGCTTCCTGACACCCCAAATCAGTTCCATCCAGCTGTGTAGAGACAGTTCGATCCACCTGGGTTAAAAGACAAAGATTTAGCACTGGGTGTGTCTATGGCAACCCCTACCGCCCACACTTGCTACCCACGTCGTCTGGGAGGACAGTGACTTACTGAGCCCCATCTGCAGAATTCAGCTGAGTCTGGATAGTGGTCATAGTACGCAAATGCATTTCTACGTCTGAACTGCTTCACATAGAGCAAGGGTCAAAAGTCTTCAGTCTCTTCCCTCCTCTGGCTGTTTCTCTTGCCCTCTTCTGCCAACAGACAACCCCCCTGAATGTCCTCGTGTGTTCTCCTCTAAAAATGTGGGTAGGCAGAACAAAGAGTGACCGTCACAGGTAGAATGCTAGACACAGAGTCAAGAGCTCCGCGCAGCAGGCTTCCCTCTCTTGCGGTCTCCCCACACGCCCTGGGGATCCCTATCTCTCTGGACTCCATTCATGCAGCTGTTAGGTGGGGGAGGGAGGGCTGGGGTTCCAGCACTGGTTCCAGACCCTCTAGGGGCCGGGAATCAGACAAGGAGACTCGACACCCTTGTCTATGTAACCCAAAGCAAGATGCATCACTTCATATCCTGTGTCTTCGTCACCAGTTGGTGTTGGCATCGGTATTAAAAATAAGCTATGGGGCTGGCAAGATGGCTCAGTGGGTAGAGACACTTGCTGCCAAGACTGATGACCTGAGCTCCTCCATCTCTGGGACCCACGTAGTGGAAGGAGAGAACCAACTCCCATATGTTATTCTCTGACCCTCATGGGTGTAAATACACACACACACACACACACACACACACACACACACACACACACTGACACCCTCACATACACGCATTCACAAACAAATGAAATATTTAAAAACCATGAGTTTTTAAAGCTGTGTCTAAGGTCCCCCTAAAGTCTTTTCTGTGGGTGGCTGTCAGCTTGCTGCCACCCACAGGAAAGAGTAAGGCACACACCTGTCCCCACTGTCCACTTCCACTTCCACTATGCCATGGTGTGCAGCCCTCTGACCTCCCACAGGACACTTGCAAAACCCTTTCATCTGCCTCTCTTGTCCCAGGTCACCACACTCCCCTCTGCCCGTGGCAGGCAGGTTACCCTGAGACCCAGCTTCTTCTTGTGTCCCCAAACCTTTCTGGCTCCCCAGATCTGTAGAAAAAAGTCCGCACCTTTATTCTGCTACTCAAAGTCTTCTCCCACACGTCCCCTGTCGACTCTGTGAGCCTGGCCTCTTCTCACAGAAGGACTCTAAGGTTCTCCTGAGAGGCGGCCCTGCCCTTCTGCATCTCACTGTGGCTGACCTCTTCGTTGAGACCTCTCCAACCCTCATTGTTAGTGTAGCATCTCTCGAAGCTCCTACCCTCCAGTCCCTGCCTTCTCCAGCTTACCCCACCTGGGAAGCAGAACCCACACTTTCCAGGGCACCCAGCCTCATGTCTGAGAAGTAAACATGCATTGATAACCTTTACCCTCATAGCGCTTCCTGCTGGGGGCGGGATCTGAGCTGATGGGGTTGGAACAGGATTGTCCCGACTCAGGAGTGGACATCCTTCGTGTGCATGGGAGGCTACTGGGGCCACAACTCCCTCCTCCCTGGCATTGCTCTTCATTTAGTCCCATTTGTTGGATGGAAAAGAACTCTTCTCTCATTTTCAAAAGCACGGGGCACAAAAGAGGCCTGTAATCCTCTCATCTCTGGACAGATGTATAATTAGCTCCCGAGACCTCCTCCCTGCCAGCTAATCCCCGCAGGCTGTTCCCATTAGCCCTCCGGCCGATGTTACTACAGCTCCAGGAGCAGTTCTTCCCCAGTGCCTGCCCATGGGGGCTGTTTGTCCCTCCTGGTGTTCATTTTCACTCACAACGACAGCCTTTGATGACAAGCCCAGAGAGGAAGGAAGCACCCTACTGCCCCCAGCACCACCATGTACGTGGACATCAATCACCATGTCTCCAGTACCATCATGTCTACCACATCAGTGTGTTCCAAAATCACCATGTCTACTGGGGTGATCTTGTCCATCACATCCCACAATGCCACTATGCCTCAGAGATTCACTCAGTCCGAAATAGCAAACCCTCCAGTCAACATATCCTCCAGCATCACTGTGTCCCACAGTGTCTCTGTATAACCCAACAGAACCACGTCCTTGATTGACATCATCATGTCCCCAGCACCACTGTGTCTCTCAGTATCACCGTGTCCTCTAGCACCCCCAGTAGATAGGACTTCTGCCCCTGCAACCCTGCTTGGGTACAGGGGCCCAATGGGACAAGAGTTTAGCAGGACACCCAAGGAACGGCACAAGTCTAAGGCAAAGACCTCCTTGGCTCCTCCAGGCCCCAGGCAGAAGTGCAACATCACGACCCAAGAGCCTGATAACCCCAGGATTCTGACACTCTTCTAGACTACAACTGCCCTCTGAATTGGGATTTCTGATCACCCAATAGGCTTCGTGACCTGCAGGACCTAAGTGCCAAAGCAGAGCTGGCAGGCAGTTCCTGACTCTTCTCCCAGTGAATGCCCTGCACTGGTGTGTGACAGCATTGTGCAGGTCACTAGCCATTCCTTCACCCTCACGTCTATCAGCACACACCCCCTCACACCATCCATACACATGGACCCAGGATTCCATTCATATCCTTAGACACACTCAAGCATATTTTTATGGGCACACACACACACCTTAGAAGGAGTCTCAGTCCCAGGAGAAGAAACTGGAGGAACAGGGCTGCCAGGCTGGGATCTATGAAGGGGACACCGTGGAAGACATTACAGGAAGAGGTGGCATTGATCTCTAGCTTTGCCTCCCCTTGAATCCGGGGAGGTGAACCCTCAGTTCTATGGGAATCACCAACAAGTGGAACTTGTAGCCACAGGGGTGGGAGTCAAAGCAAAAAAGAGTCTCTTCTTGGAAGACATGTGACAAATCTTTTGAGCCCTCCCTCCTCAAGGCCCTCTGGTGTCACCTGGCTGTTTGCTCACTCATATTCACCAAAGAGTACTGGACATCTGCTGTTCTAGCTTGTACACTGGGTTACAGGAATGCAAAGACTAAAATGCCGTGGCACCCACCTACAAGGCCTGCACACTGAGTGTGTCCAGTGGGCACACTATGACAAGTGGCTTTTATAGCTTTTTAGTCTCTGTGTTCCCATAACCCAGTGGGCAGCCCAAGACAGCAGGTGTTGTGATATCCTTGGTGAATGAATGAATGAATGAATGGATATATGGATGAATGGGAGAAAGCAGCAAGTGATTGTGAATGGGAAGGAGTCAAATGGTCCTTGAACATGGACTGCTCAGTAACAAGAGCCAGAAACTTTCCCTTGGTGAGTATGCGTTGGGGTGTAGGCCATGGGATTTAAGCCTTACACGGCGTTGACTAGCCAAAGAGCAGCAGCAGCAGCAGCAGCAGCAGCAGCAGCAGCAGCAGCAGCAGCAATCACCCACATTTCTTCAGACACAGAAGCTAGAGCTGAGCTAGGAAAAGAGCTTGGGCTGCCAGGTGGGCTAAGGCCCCTGTTAGATCACCTAGGTGCCTCATGCGCCGCAGGTGTAAGCCCCATCTCCTCCAGGCAGATCTTCAGAGGTGATGCAAAGGACCAGGCACCAGCCAAGGCAGAGCAGGGTGCATCTTAATTTCCCCCCTATTTCCCTCCTTTCCTGGTCTTCATTTTCCCTCCAGAAGGAGCCTTGAGAAGTCCTGTCCTTCTTCACCAGCCAAGCTGAGGCAGGTCTAGGCAGGGTGCCCTGTACCTGGGGGCCACTGTTCTAGAAGCATCAGTGAGGAGCCCACAGGCGCAGAACCATCTACAGCACAGAGAAGATCACTCCCCTGACATTTATATCCACATGAAGGTCCAGAGAAGATGGATGGTAAGACGGTGTGGTTCCCAGGACCGCAGTCCTTCCAGCTGGGCTCACACGGGTAGAACTAGTGTAGGGTACATCCAGGAAAGGAGGAGGGCCCCATCAGGCAACGCTGGGATCTGTTGATTACAGGAATCTCTTTCTCAGTTTTCTAAGCGTGTGGGGGCCCCAGGGTGCAGACAGGGTCACCTGGGAGTCAATATCTTGCTAGGAGACTGTAACAAATGATCCTGGTAGCCCAGAGTCTGTGAGGCCCCACCATTGGTGATGGAGTATCCCAGGGAACTCCTCAGCCGCCGAGGACACTGAGTCTGCCTGGAGGGGTGGAGTCCGGAAGGATGGAGAGGGCGGAAGGGTGCGGGGATTTCAGGGGAAGTGGACAGAAAGCAGAGGCTGCCAGCTTGGGGGTGGAGAGGTGGATCTGAGAAAAAACAGATTAAGGGAGAAAAAATAGAAACCACAGGAAATACTCAAAAAGGTGACAGACCAATGGAGGAATTGGGCTGGGTGGGCCCCTGAGGGCTTGGGGGAGGAAACAGTTTAGCTGGCCAGAGACCTGGAAGTGGGCTCGGCTGGGGGACAGACGAGGCCAGTGAACAAGTAAGATAAGTGGATTCAGGAAGAGAGTAAATATGGTGAGAGGAGTCAGCAGGCAGGGAAAGGGACAGTGACATCACTGGCAGACCTAAAGGGGACGGGCAGGAGGGAGGGAACATGTCAGGGACCTTGAACAGCTGATGAGTTCACTCACAGATGCTAAGAACTGTAGGTAAAAGGGCACATGGCTTCCAGAGGCAGCGAGAGCCACAGGCTGTCACTCAGCAGGGAATTAAGTCCTTCTTGGGGGTTCCAGTTGCTAGATGGGGTCTGAATAGTCCCTAAGGGGTCATATGATCGTTTTAGCGTGGACTTCTAGTGCCTCAACTCCACCAGAGTTGCCAGGAGATTGATGTAATTTATGATCGTCTAAGAAAGGAAGGAATAGGAATCTTGATGAGCTAAGATGTGGTATCAATAATAAACTGCATCTAAATTTCAGGGATATTAAAGTATGGTGGGGAGACATATCTTTGTATCAAAGGCTGACAAGGGCCAAGTGCAGTGAACACATATCCGTGATGGAATGTCAAGCAGTGCAGCCCCCAAGTACAGCAGTGTGGCAGAGGATCAATAAACTGAGTGTGGAATTAGCACAGAATCCAGCAAACCCACTTGTGAATTTACACAGAGCAACTGGAAGCAAGGTCTGAAAGAGATATGTGTATGGCAACCTTTATCCTGAGAAGGCTTATTCAGAGGTTTAGTCACAGAAGCCA
The DNA here is from genome assembly GCF_049852395.1 of Peromyscus maniculatus bairdii. Classification (NCBI taxonomy): domain Eukaryota; kingdom Metazoa; phylum Chordata; class Mammalia; order Rodentia; family Cricetidae; genus Peromyscus; species Peromyscus maniculatus. Next base: position 62,200,638 of record NC_134860.1, on the reverse strand, counting down.
GAGACTGGAAACCACCCAAGTGCCCATTCCCAGATGGGCGGATAAGCATCATGTGATCTGCCCACAGAACAGAATGATTAGTGAGCTTTGAAAATAATCTCACCATTCTGACATGTGCTATGACCTGGACGAGTTAGGCGGACACTGTGCTAAGTGAAATAAGCCAATCACGGAAGGATGAGAGCTGTGCCGGTCCAGTTTTAAGCAGTCCCTGGAGTGGCTGGAGACAGCGGAGAATGACAGCTACCGCCCTGGAGGAGACGAGGGAGGAAGAGTGGGTATTTAATGGTACGAGGTTTCAGTTTGGAATAACAGAAAGTGTGCAGAGATGGCTTGCACAAGGATGTGAGTGGGCCTTATACACTGAACCAAGCTCCTGAGAAGGTTAAAATAGTAATTTTACACATTTTACAACAATTAAAAATTATAAAATACTTTTAAAAGAGAGGCTGCTCAGGGGATACTGTCATGCATCTGGAATCCTAGAGCCTGGGAGACAATGAGTTCAAGGCCATTTTGGGATACCAAGAAAGACCCTGTACTTAAATAGTTAAAAATAAGTGGAACTTGTGAGATGGCCAGCAAGTAAGTGCTTGCCTCATAAACTGAGTCCAATCCCTAGAACTCACAGCAGAAGGAAAAAACCAACTCCCAAAAGTTGTCCCCAGACCTCTATACATATTCCATGGCACACATGTGCCTCCCTCTACACACTAATAACAAACACATTTTTTTTTAAATTAAGTAGCGTTGGGGCTGGAGGGATGGCTCAGTGTTTAAGAGCACTTGCTGCTTTTCCAGAGAACCAGAGTTGAGTCCAAAGCACCCATACTGGGCGCCAGGCACCTGTAACTCTAGCTCCAGGGGATCTGACACGCTCTTCTGGCCTCTGAGGGCATGCAGACACAAATACGTACACTGAATTAAATAACAAATCTTTAAAACAAAGCAAGGGGATTAGGGGCAGGATGAACGGCCTTTTAAGAAAGGCCACTCAGTGCAGGATGTCTTCCGAAAGCCAGGTGCTGTTGAGGGTTTGGGGAAGAAGACCATGTCTGTATGGTAGAACAGGTATTCCTTGCCGCTCAGAGTTTGCCCCTGGCAGAGAGCCACAGGATGGGTGTGGGTGTGGCACTCACAAACAGGAGCAGCCTGTCACCAAATGCTGATTGGCTCCTATGTGTCATACCTTAGCCAGACAGAAATGAGGCACAGGGTGGAGGGCCAGACTCCAGCCTCATGGACTTCATCACCCTGAGAGGAAGGGAACACTCCTGTGCCCGGGTCCTCACCTTTTGACCCTTGAGGGACCCGCTGCTTCTGACTCAGCTTGGCTCTGTCAGGAACTAACTGGCTAGCCAGCTGCTTGGCTCCTCCGTGTTTCTACGACCTCAACCATAAAATGGGTGCTGCTCTAAAGGCCACTGAAGTTATATAGGAATTGTCTGGAAAAGGCCTGCACACAAAGTCTTCCCTGAATCTGGGAATCTTGAGAAATCCAGAAGACGTTAGTTCTGGGTCATAGTCTCACCACCTGTCACAATGATGGGGAAAACTGTAAAAAAACAAAAACAAACACAAAACAAAACCAAACCAAAACAAGAATTCCCTTTCTTTCCTACATACACTGCAGATGATGTCAGCATTCTGGGCCTCTGATGCCTCTGCAAAGGTCCAGAGCCCAGATTAAGAACGGAAGAGCATAGAGCAGAGGGACCGTAGAGAAAGCTCAGGACTAGCCAGGGGACTCGATGGTGTATGGTTTAGCCAGGAAAGTGCTTAAATTCTTTTTAAGCCTGCAGCCACTAGGAAAAAGCTCCCAACCGTTGATAAAGGAAGACAACATCCATGACAACTAAGGAAAAGACACCTCGGGCAGGAAAAGCCTGATATTGGCACAGGAAGGAGAATCCCTGGAAACTGCCGAGAAGCAAAACAAAACCCAGCGTCGGAACATCTTCCTGCCCTCCACCCTGCCCCACTTGCTAACATTCCCTAGACAGCTTATCTGCAGGGGAAGCCGGCTACGGGCATGGCCTCCCCTTAGGGGGCTTGGATGACAAGAGAGATGTGCAGTCTGGGCTCTTCAAAGGCAGGAAGGGACACTGGTATGGGTCTGTGCCCTGGATTTGCATTCTGAAATGCCTGACAAATGTGTGTGGAGTAACTGATGTGGGGCCAGGAGAGGGGGTGTCCATGCAGTGAGGAGGATTGGGGGGTGGAGCCAGTAGAGAAAGCTGGGACAGTGGAAATGGTTCTCGTACCTGATTGTGGGCCACTGTGTGTGTGAACAGCTAAAGAAAGAAGATGTTCTGCAGCTGTCAGGGCTGAGGGAACCGTGGAAGGTCTGGGATGTGTGAAGATAGCGGGCACGTGCTCATACGTGCTCTCACACATGTGCATACACACACACACACACACACACACACACACACACACACACACACACACTCACCACAGGCTACCCATGGCCCTCAAAGCTGAGAAAGCAAGCCAAGGGCCTACGAGCCAGTGAACAGTTGCAAGATGGAGCCAACAGCATCAAGATGAAAACATCAATAGGAGGAAATAGGGGGAAGTTAGAGAGAACAGAGTGGGTACATTGGAGGGGGAGGTGGCCCTGAGGTAAGGGGAAGAGGTGACCATTAATAGTAGCCAGGGAACCAGGGAGACGGCTTTGTTAAGTACCTGCATTGTAAGCATGAGGACCTGAGTTCAATCCCCAGAACTCATACAAAGGGAGGGAGGAAGAGGAAGGAAGGAAGGAAGGAAGGAAGGAAGGAAGGAAGGAAGGAAGGAAAGAAAGAAAGAAAGAAAGAAAGAAAGAAAGAAAGAAAGAAAGAAAGAAAGAAAGAAAGAAAGAAAGAAAGAAAGAAAGAAAGAAAGAAAGAAAGGTATGATGTATAATGCTGTGCACTTGTAATCCCAGCTCTGGGGAGGTGGGGACGAGTGGATCCCTGGGGCTTGCTGGTCACCTAGCCTACTTGGTGAATTCCAGGCAAGTGAGAGATACTGTCTCAAAAAAAAAATGATGCATGGGGTCTGAGGAAGACATGCACAGGCTCACACAGACACTGTACCTGAACCCACAGAAGTGTGTAACACAAACACACACACACACACACACACACACACACACACACACACACACACACACACACACGGGGGTAGGGGGGACTAGCCAGGGCTTTCTTAAGACATTGGGGCAGCCATCAAAATTCAGGAAAACGGCATTGAACACAAGCTTTCTTGAGAGTGGGTGGCTGCACCAAGAATCAATGACAGAGACCCCACCCTGCCCATGACTTAGCCCCCACAGAAGTCTAGAAACAGAGCCTATAAACCTGGTGTTGAGATCTTCTCCAGCCTGCAGGATTAGGAGAAATGGGCAGACAGCAACCTCAGGCAGAGAGGTGATGGTATGGTATCTCCCAGTCACACTCAGACACCTACAGGGAAGGGAAGGCCAGTAGGGAGGAGACAGCCACCTCAGGCAAATAGCACATAGGAAGGCCTGAGGAGTCAGCCGCTCACCACCACCAAGAAGAGATCATATGAAATAGGACAGCAAAAGTCAGCAGGCCCAGACTGGCAACGGCCTTTGACAGAAAGTGACGGGGGTGAGTGATGGCCGCCATGTCTTAGCGACTGTGGTCAGCAGGCACCTAGGTCAAGGAGGTCCTGCTGTGTCTGGCAGAGCTGAGTCTCCTGTTCAGCATTCTCACTACATGCACAAAATGCTCAACTATCAGCTATGAAAGAACCCCAGGAGGCTCCGAGAGGCACCGATGAGCTGACGCCTCTGTTTTCTTGACTGGGGTGATGATGCTACAGGGTTTGTTCGTGTGTCCCAAATCACCAAGTTGAATACATCTCACTTACACAGAAAATAAAAATGCAGCTCTTTACAAGATAGTACGTTGAGGCTGGGGAGACGGCTCAGCCAAGAAAGCTCAGCCACATAAACATGAGCACATGGTTTGATCCCCAGAACCCGGGTAGGTCAGGTATGGTGGCATGGGCTTGTTATCTCAGAGCTGAGAAGGAAGACAGGAGGATCCTTGGGGCTTGGTAGCAGCCAGGCTACCAAAATGACAAGTCTTGGGTATCCATAAAGGATTCCATTTCAAAAAACAAGACGGGCTAGTGAGATGGCTCGGCAGGTCTTGCTGCTGCCACCCCTGATGACCTGAGCCTGATCCCCGGACCCCAAATCGTAGAGAGAACTGACTGTTGCAAGTTGTCCTCTGACCTCCACATGTGTGCCATAGCATAGATTAATGCACGCATGCACGCGTGTGTGCACACACACATACACACACACACACACATACACACACACACACACACAGATTAATCATATATATATATATAACTATTAAGAAAACCATTTTAAAAATTGGGGCAAAGGAGCCATGACTGCCAGGCCTTCAGCAGAAGAAGCCGTTGGTTACCCACTAAGAGGCGGCGGCAGCCATTACACAGAGGGAATCTAACTGTTGCAGAACCCCAAGCTCAGGAGGGCTCGGCAGGGAGGGGCAATGCAGCTGGTGAGGGGGCCCCAGCCTCCATATCATAGGAGGTCCCCAAGGCGGTTGAAGTTGCGAACTCCTGGACTCCAGCCGCAAACATTGGGCCTTTGTGATTGGGCAAAAGCCTAAGCACTGAGACAACGCAAGCTTTTGGTATTTGTAATTTTCCGACGGTGCTGGAACTCACCAGGGTCACCCCGTGGGCCTAGTCGAGTGGCAATCCCATGCTACCCCATCAGGACACTAAGTCTAGGTGCAGGTGAGGGTCCACAAGGAGGGCCCGTCCTCCGTCAGAGCTCGGGAAAGTGTGCATCTACGCAGCAGGGGAAAGCTGAGGCCTGCAGCCACCCCACTGAAAGGAACTTGTTTGAGTGAAGCACATGCTAGGTACCCGAGGCGAATGGTATTGCAGGGTCTGGGGGAGGCGGGTTTTCTAAAAGCAGCCACTGCAGTCGGGCACCGCGACAACTTTGGAGCAAGGCAGGGTGTTGCGAAATGGGGCTGGAGATCAAGACCCAGCTGCAGGTCTGTGCAGACTTAGGCATGTTATTTCAGCCTCTTCTTCTGTTCCTATGAGACGAGGAGGCTGGGAAAACCCCTCACAGAGAAGGAACCGGTGGCTTGGCGAAGTGCCATGTTCCCCACCCCCCACCCCACCCCGTGCTCTGGTCCTAAGTGGCAGAGGCTAGCCCGGAGCCAGCTCTCGGACGGTAACATGGTTTCTTCCCTAGCCTGCTTTCTGCAGTGTGGACTGCGTGGAAGCAGCCATCCCTGGTGGGTGAAGACCAAGGACTGTGGACCCCAAAAGGTTCTGGCCCCTGGGGAAAATAATTTGGAGTCCAAACAGGAAGGGGGACCAGCCCGGAGCACTTGGAACGGTTCCATGGCAGCAGCAGAGCGAGGGACTCCGTGACACCGCGGTGGCCTCCGCGCAGAGAGGCTCATTTCCTCAAGAATGTTTTTGTCATTTGGTCATCACGCTTCTCACCATGGTCGAGGTCGCCCTGGAGGCCACTAGAGGCCAAGTCCCGGTGAGGAAGGAAAGAGACAGAGGTGGGGCAGAGCCCAGGAGGAGGCCAGGGTGAGGCCTGGGAGAGTCCAGTCCTCAGAGTCCCATCACCCGTCTACCGGGTGACCCGAAGAAACCTGTAGCCATGTTGGGCAGCAGACCCTGGGGGATGCCCACTGCCCCCACTTAGGGTCAGTTTGAAGTGGGTAACACTCGAGGATGCTTCACCGGGATAGAGACAGCTCATTCTAGAACATTCTGCTTCAGTTTCTTCTTCCCCAGAAAGGCATGGAAGTAGTTCTCTGTCCTACATGGATACAGAAGAAACTGGAGAGATAGTCTCCGAACCTGGTATTTGCTGGGCAATTGTCCAACCTTCAAGGCTCAGCCCACATCCCAGTGCAAGGGTGGGTGACATCGTGGTTTCCAGGGAGTGAGGTAAGATGGGAGGAACCGTTCATACATCAGTGCACTGACAGCTGCTGATTCTCTTCTAGTTTGACTAACTAGTGGCCAGTAACTCTTCAACCTAGTTAATGGTTTATACAGATACCTCCACGTAAAATACAAGGCAGAGGACTCGCTGTCCTGCCTCCATGTCCTTCTTCTCTTGACTCCTGCAGTGACTCATTTCTGCCTCTCTCATCCCCATGCCAGCTGATCCGGTACAGCTGTGGGCACATCTGGTTTATTTCTCCTACTAGGTCAGGAGATAGCCAAGGGTGAGGACCAGGCCTCACCCTGGGAGTCCCCAGTACATAGTACTTCATGCAGCACACTCTAGGTGCTTAGGAAGAGCTTGTTGAGTGAATGAATGGGTGAGAGGATTAGACACTCACTGGGCACAAGGGCCGTCAGGTTTTCAGTCTGGGCTTGACCTGATGCCCAGGCTGTAGGCTGCCTATGAGGAGCCCAGATGGCTCTGATAGTATTTGAGGTCTGTGAGATTGACAGGCCCATCAATCAGATCCCTTTCTACTGGCCACATCTGGGGCTGGGACTGGAGTGATTACTGCAAGCTACTCCAGTGCTGGGTGACCCAAAGCTTGAGGGGTCACTCTGATGGTGAGAGTCAACAGGAAAGGTTAACTAACTCACTCAAGATCATTTAGGGAAGAGACACTGGCAGAGCACTCAATGCTCTGAGTCCACCCTGCATCCTCTGAGGATGTGCCTACGAGATGGTACCAGTGGGAAGCTTTGGCTATGTGTCTCTCTGGCAGAAGAGGAAATGGCCCCTTTCGACCAGGAGCCCCAGAGCTGAAAAATCCAGGGAACTTGAGTAGACAAATGTAGTCAAGGTCAAGGCTGTGGCTGGGCTTGAAATGGGGAAACAAGGACACATCTTCTCTCCTCTCTTTCTCATCCCCCACTGGTGCTTCCTGTTGTCTAACCACCAGAAGCAAGAAAGGCAAAAGAGCTAGAGAGACAACCCACAGAAGCCAAACATCTAGCTGAGAGGATATAAGGGTACATGGATATTTAATAACCCTCAACGGTTTGTTGCCTGTTGTTATAACAAAATATCTGAAGCTGGGCACTAACAAAGGAAAAAAAATGTCTATTTAACTCAACTATTTTGGAGCAGGGAAGTTCAAGATCAATTGTCCCCAGTGTTTCAGTCCTAGGGGAGGGACCCTCAGTGCTCGGCTGCATCCTTTCATAGCAGATGGATTGGCAGCATGGTGGGAGCACATGATCAAGGGAGTGGGCACATGGCAGCCAGAGGCTTCCACAAGGACTAGCCTGGACGCTTCATCTCCATCCAGGGAGCACCAGCTGGAGTCAGTTCTAAACTGCTGTGGGCATTGGTCTGACTCCAGCCTACCTAATGGTAGCCAGGGTGCAGACAGAGCTGGAGCCGTAGGTGATGGTTCAGACAGCCTGTTTTGTCTTTCTCCCTCATTTATCTACAAGGTTTCTCTTGACCATTTGCCCTGAGCAAGACACAGAAAGTGCTGGTGGTGTGTGAGTAAGTTGCTTCACCTCCTTGGCCTGTATTTTCTCGTCTGTACAATGAGTTATTGAGACATAGAGAGGCTGTGAGTCTATGACGGGATCCTGAGAGCTCTAGGGCCCCTATCTTGACTTGGTGGAGCAGATAGCCTGCACCCCTTCCATCCTGAAAGGGTCTACTTGAGGAGAAGCAGGAGAAACAGACTTACACCTGGCATTCAACCTCTCAGCACTACCCAAGCATTCACGTCTCTGGACATGGACATTAAAATGGACACACAGACACGTGCCCTGCAGGTTCCGGGGAATGGTGGGGCTGTTCCTGCACAATCATAGGGCTTACCCCCTCCTTCTCCCCCACTCCCCTCTGTCCTATCTCAGGGTTGGTGGCTGCGGCTCAAGGATCTTGCTTCACGGTGCCCCCTGGATGAAAGGCCCGGGCCACAGGAAAGCCTGTTGTTTCCACAGCTCTGGACTTCCCCCCTTTGTCTCGGCGTTATAAACAAGCCCATTCCCAAAGCCACAGCTGACGATCCAGCTGCAGGCGGTCGGCAATCCAGCCGTGGAAAAGGCTCTTAGGTGGGATGAGTTTAGCCTTGAGCCGGCCTGATTCGGACAAGAGTCAGCCTGCCCACATAGTCCCTTGACACACTGCATAAAGCCAGACCAGCCTTGGACCTCACTGATCTGACCCCAGGACAAGTGTCCTGCAGGGGATGCTACTGGTAAGATGAAAGACATTGTCACCCATTTTCCAGCCACTTGTTTAAGTGGAGTCCTTAGAGGAAAATGATGTGAAGCTCAGAAAACAATGTGGGCAGAGAGTCCAGGCCTGGGCAGGTAATGGGGAGCCCAGCCTTCCTGGATGTCTCCATGGCCTTTCTCTTCCAGCAGAACCTTATACCCGCCAGCGCTCCAGGCTCAGCCTCGCAGCCCCACAGTGGCAGGGCATTCCTATGCCAGCCTTTCATAGGAAGGGATTGGATTGCCTTCAGCATTTACCTATTGACTACACAGCAAGCCAACCAAGCAATAGGTTTAATGATGCCTACTGTGTGGTGGTTCATGAACCCTACAGGCTCCTTTAAGCTCCTTTTGACAAGCTATTTTTCAGATGGAAGAAAAGATACCACAATAAAAGCTGGGCCCGGGGCTTGGATGGGATGATGGCTCAGTGGGAAAAGTGCTTGCCACACAAGCGTGAGTTCAGACCTCCAGCACCTATGGAAAAAGCCAGCTTGGAATCCCAGTTCTGGGGAGGCAGAGACAGGAGGATCCCTGCGGCCCCACGGCTACCTAGTCTTGCTAAAGTGGTGAGCTCCAGGTTCAGTGACTCTGTCACGGAAAATAAGGTAGAGAACAAGCAGAACACTCAGTACCAACCTCTGATCTGCACACATGCATGCACACCCATGCACACACATAGAATACACATAAGCTGGGTGTGTGTTAGCACATGGCTATAATCCCAGTACTTAGAAGGCTGAGGCAGAAGGATCACAAGGTCAGGGATAACCTGGGTTACATGAGTCTCTCTCTCTCTCTCTCTCTCTCTCTCTCTCTCTCTCTCTCCCTCCTTCTCCCTCTTCCCCCCTCTTTATATATGTACATAGTATTATATAAATTAAATTATATACAGACATGCATAATATTTTTAAGATGCCTCCATTTATAGCCACATGACCTGCTGAGGATGAAATCTACATCCTTGTCACAGATCAGTTGATCTTTCCTGCCAAGAAAGAGTTAACCTAGCTATTACTTGTGGCAACTTATCTCCTACATAGGAGTTAATTTCCCTAAATTGGTGGAGGAGGGGAAAGGAAGGGAGGAAGTAGGAAGAGAGAGAGGAAAACTGCCCTAGGCTCCAGATCAAAGATGCTCTGAGATCCAGAAGGAAGCAGGGACTCGGGGTGGGGGTGGGGGATTCTGAAGACTGCATCCTTCTGATAAGGAGCTGGACCTTGAGATGGCCTCTTCCTCCTGCAGGCAGACCCCAGCTGGGTCCTCTTTGCCACCAGAGCAGGCAGTGGCACTCGCCACAGGGCCTAGAAGGTCCCAGAGGCAGCCCCAGGTGGAGGAAGCCTGCCTCAAGCCAGGGCATGAAAAAGCGATAGGAAATAACCCATGTTATTTACACGTTGCCAGGCTGGATGTGTTGTTAGCTGCAGGTCTGGTTCACGTCATTGATGTGTGTGAATGTGTGGTATTAGCTGAGCTCGCCCACCCATGCCAGCAAGGGCACAGTTAATTCCATGCTGTGTGTTCACAGGCACTTGTGAGTCTCGTCCAGGCCCTGAGCCAATTCTACTGATGGGACATTAGGAAGCCGTTTCCCTAGGCAGCTAGGCACAGGGACAAGAGATTCAGTTTTAATGCAAGAAAAATATTAAAGAATTGCAATAATTTGTTACCTTGGCTGGTGTGTGTGTGTGTTCACCTACAGCTATCTTCATGTGCATGCAGTGGCCAGAGGCTCTTTCTGGATTGCTCTCCTAGATTCCATATTTTCTGAGATAGGCTTCCCGCTGAATCTAGAGTTATCCCATTCAGATAGACTAGCTGTCCAGGGGGCCCCAGGGATCCTCCTGACCCCGTCTCCCCAGAGCTGGGATTACAGCTGCACCCTTGCCATACTCAACTTGGTTTTTTTTCTTCTTCTTTTTTCTTGTTAGTTTTTAATGGTTGCTAGGAATCCAAACTCAGGTTTGGATGCTTACATAGCAAACACTTGGACATCTAAGCCATCTTCCCAAATCCCTACTTCCTTGGTTTTTCTTTCTCATAAAATTAGATTAAAATTTCTACTCAGAGTGAGGGGTCGTGGGGGGTGGGGTGGGGCTGGAGAGATGGCTCAGAGGTTAAGAACACTGGCTGCTCTTCTAGGGGACCTGGGTTCCTACCACCTACAAGTTGGCTCACAAATACCTATAATGCTAGATACAGAAGGTCTGATGGCCTTTCTTGACTTTCTTAGACACTGCATGTATGTGATATACAGACATACATGCAGGAAAACACCCATATACATAAAATAATGTTTTAAGTGATGAGCGCAGTCGCTGGGCCCTGAACTGAGTGCCACCAGGGAGCTTCCCAACAGAAGGATATCCTTAAGCCCATTAGTGGGGCTCATCAGATGAGCATAGGCTCTAAGGCAGCTGGAGATCCCTCGCCACTCCCAGAGAGCAGCTGAGTTGCTCCTGCTGGGGCTCCTGCACACCCTAGACATTGTATGCACAACACTATCATCATGGGATAGTTCTTGTGTCCAAGAGAGGGAATAAGAAGGGGCCAGAGAGAGACAGACAGACAGACAGACAGAGACGGACACACACACACACACACACACACACACACACACAGAGAGAGAGAGAGAGAGAGAGAGAGAGAGAGAGAGAGAGAGAGAGAGAGAGAGAGAGAGAGAGAGAGAGAGAGAACATCCAGATGTCGTATTACAGGGATTCTGGGAATGCACATTTCTCCTGATCCCATTTACCTGCCCCAACTCTTTTCTCTTTTCCTCTTGCTGATGTTTTACAATTATTATTATTAATGAAACCTGTTATTGGAGCATCTTACCGTGAGCCTGTTTCCTGACCTCAGGGAAAGGGAAATCTTGACTAAACTATAGTTAGGCTACGAGGCCCTCACACCACAAATATGATAGAGGAATGGGTTGAATGTGCCGAATGGACGAAAGGCATTCCTGGCACAAGGGAGGGTGTGGCCTGAGTAAAGCCCTTGGGGCACTCTCCTTCTTCTAGGGCCTGGTGCACAGATGCTGCCTGATTTGTGTTTGTCATAGTGTTCCCTTATTACACTGTTTCTATGATTTTCTACTTAATAAAACATGAGATAAGGAGCCGGGGAGACGGCTCATTTGGTAAAGCACTTGCTGTGCAAGCGTGCAGATCTGAGTTCACTCTCTAGAGTGAGAATGTCGGGGGGTGGTGGCAAGCTCTTGTAAGCCCAGCACTGGAGAGGCAGAGACGAGTGGATCCCTGGGGTTCTCTAGCCAGCCAGCCTGGCTGAACTGACAAGTCCCTAGTTCAGTGAGAGACTCTGTCTCAAAATATAAGGTAGAGAGCCACTGAGGAAGAGCCCATGTTGACCTCTGGCCTTCATAGAAATGCACACATATCCATGCACACGCACATGCATCTATGAGCGTGCATGGGCACAAACACAGAATGGATCTACTTCATAGGGACATCATAACGGGAAAGAAAGTTTGGAAACTGGCTAGATTTGAGGGTGAGCTAACAGGCCCTTATGCTGGCCAGGAAGCAGAGCATGTGATGCAAAGGGAACTACTTGGTCCCTCTCATCTTAACCATAGCACTGTTTCGTGAGTCATCAGAAGCTTTCAAATATATCAAGAATTATTGTTATTAATATTATTATTATATGATAAATTATTCTATAATTATATTTGGGAGAATTTGTGGGAAGTAGACTATATTAGGACTGTATTAGCATTATGATGTCATCTTATAAACTAAGACACATTTCCTCACGAGTAGGAGCAGATACATTGATGTGGCCCTTTTCATGCCAGGCCACACTCGTCCTTCCTCCCACACTCTCTTGTGAAAGAGAGAGTTGAGGGCCATGTGGCCTGTGGTGAGGCGGGGCCATGTGACTAGTTCTCACCAGTGAATCATGCATATTGCATGTATTTGTATGTACATTCAAAGGCCAGAGGATCATTTAGAGGGTTGTTCCTCAGGACAACAGAGCCACCATGCTAAAGCCACTTGGACCCAAGTGCTCTCCCACAGGACAGTTGCCTCCGAGGGCTGCCTGAATGGACAGCAGCTCCATATCACTGAGACAGTAACCTGTGTGGACTGAGCTGCTGGGGTGTCGAGGTTGTTCAACATTGCAGGCTGTCTACAGGAATAAACATTGCAGGAGACGACAAAACAGAGATGCACATGCCAGGGGCTGGAGAGAAGACTCAGCACTTAAGGGCACTGGTTGCTCTTCCGGAGGACCCAGGTTTGGTTCTCAGCACCTACGTGGCGACTCATAACCATCTGTAACTCCAGTACCTGGGGAATCTGATGCCCCCCAATTTGGCTTCTGTGGGTACCAGGCAAGCCAATGGTGCTGGTGGGCATTTATGCATGCAGGCAAAGTGCTCATGCACATAAAGTGAAATTTTAAAAAAATAGAGATTCACACTCAAAGATGTAAGGAGAGGCACCACAGTGTTTACTGTGCCTTTTACTATGGCAATTACTTACAGGTTATTTACTGTCTTATTTATCTTAATTTGCCATAGGGTAACATAGACTAATGCCTGGGCTAACTGCCTCTGAATGCTTATCCCTGGGAATTAAAACTCTGACTCCCCTGACAGCCTGTGAGCCTATGTTCACAGCAGCTTTAAAAACAAATGGGGAGGAGACCGGAGCTGGCTCAGCAGGTACAGGTGCTTGCCGTGAAAATCTGGAGGCTGGAGTTAGATCTTCAAAATGCCTGTAAAGGTGGATGGAGAGAACCAACTCTACAAAACTGTCCCTGACCTCCACATGTACACATACATGTATCCTCATACTCACATCATACATACACACACACACACACACACACACACACACACACACACACACACAATACATTTTGTTGTTGAGACAAGATCTCATTCTGCAGCCCAGACAGACCCGGAATTTTCTATGCAGCTAAGACTCACAGTGATCCTCGAGGATGCTAGGGTTATAGGCTAGCACCACCATGTCATCTGGAAACAGCCAGATGTCTCTCAGAATGACACCTGTAGCAATGACAGGATGTCCGCGCCTTGGAATATAAGTCAGCCAGGAAAAAGAACACAGCACGCTCTGACTCCACTTACACAGAATCTGGAAATGACAAAAATCTCACACAAGGAGGAGACTCTTGTGCTTGCTGGGAGCTAAGGCAGCCTCAAACGGAGGGAAGTGGGTATGGCGTGGCTGCTGAAGGGCACCCACAGGCTTCCTGGGATGACCTTGGGACATCAGTGTCTCTGTCTTCATTGGATAAGGTCAGTGTCTTGGTGGTGTTGTCACAAGCAGTGTGCAGAGGTGGGTGTGGGTGTATGGTGGGAACCTGGCTGAAAACATGAGCAATTCATCTGCGTTATTTGTCACACTTGCATACAAATCAGCAATTATGTACAATAAAAGGCATAATTCTTTAAAAGCAACGTTTTAACAAAAACTCCAAAGATGACAGAGATCAAAATCATCCATTCTGTCCTGGTTTGCAAATTCACTATTAAACTCATGCCTATGACGCTGCATTAAGTATTCTCAGTTCATAAAACACTTCAACATTCCTTTCCAGGTGGCGTGAGCCGAGGGGTTTTAGGTGAAGTCATTTGGACGGGTTTCTAGGAAACCCCTTTAAAGGTTGCTTCTCCCTCTTCCCCTTGCTCCTTCCAGGTACCTGGAAAGTGCATACAATGGCTGGCGCTCCTGAAACAATTTTGTAACCACAAGGGAATCCAGTCCTAAAGATAAAAGACAGAAGGAATTCCAGTGTCAATGGCCTCAGAGATAACACAGTAGCCTCAGATTGCCCCGATCCACTGAGAGTTGATTTTACATGACATGCCTTAGAGCCAGCCCTAACTGGGACATCCATTCTCTCTGTCCAAGTTCCCCTGCTAGGTCCCAAAGCATCCCCAGCTCCCACAGAGGGACTGGGAATTGGTTGATTGGATTTTAATTGTGCTTAAAAGTTAAGGGGTGGATTTGAAGGACTGGAAGAGCAAAGAAAGCCCACATTTATTCTCACTAGACACCCACAGCTCAGCAGATCAAAACTGGCTGGGAAGTCGGAAGTGAAGGAAAATCAGAGGGAATAGCATCCGCACCAGATAAGATTAGGAGAAGAAAAGGTTCCAGGAGCTTCTTAGGAAATGTTTCTGGGGGAAGATAAGCAACTGAGATGTTAGGTGCTTTCCTACAGAACTGTCTCGGGGACCTTTTAGTGGTGTTTTGGTAAATAGCAGTTTGTTATTTGCATACATGTATTCAGGCGGGCACACATGAAGGGGGTGTGTGCACGTGTCTGTGTATGCATGTCGAGGCCAGAGAGCAACCTCAAGTGTTGTCCCTCAGAAATACTTTCACCTTAATTTTGAGAGGAGATCTCTCATGGGGACCTGGGACTCTGAGGAGCCGAGTGGCTGGTCAATGAGCCTCAGGAATCCTCCTGTCTCTGCCTCCCCAGCACTGAGATCACAAGTGCATGCCACCACACCTGGCGTTTCCAGATGGGTTTGGGGATCAAATTCAGGTCTTTGTTTTCAAGGCAAGCACTGTATGGACTAAGCCATCTCCCCAGCTTAACTCACTCAGTTTACAAGTTCAGTTTAAAATATAAAATGGTGCCTCTTTGGCAGTGAGATTGTGCCTTCAAGTTGCCCACCTGCATTTGGGTTGCACAGAATTCTCTGTGTGTTTGGGAAACCTGAAGTAGCTACTTCCAACAAAAGGGAAGAGCAAGCAGGGGATTTCAGGAGGCAGAGCAGACCATGGCAAAACGACCAATTTCCAAAGGGAAAAAAGAACTCTCTGAAGGCCGGAGGGGAGGGTTTTGCTTCTTCTTAGACCCACAAAGGCTTTGAATTAGACAAGCCAGGACAAATTTTGGGTTCCACTTCTTTGAAAGGCATGGTGCGCAGTGATGCTGGTCTGTAGGCTTCTCTCCTGCTGATCATCTATAGGGCACCTGCTCTCCTGGATGGCCAGGATTCCACCAGTGACTTGAAGATTTGGGATGTGTCACAGAAAGGAAGGAGAGCATTCATGATTAAGAGGATGATGAAAACAAGGCAGGAGGACTCAGGTGAGAGGAAGAGGGGGAAGAGAAGGAGGAGGGAGAGGAGAGGAGGAGGGAAGAGGGGAAGATGAAGGAGAAAGAAGAGAGGAGGAAGAGAGAAAGAGAGAAGGAGGGAGGAGGAAGAGAGGAAGAGGGAGGAGGAAGAGAGGAAGAGGGTGGAGGAAGAGAGGAAGAGAGAGGAGGAAGAGAGGAAGAGGGAAGGAGGGAGGAGGAAGAGAGGAAGAGGGAAGGAGGGAGGAGGAAGAGAGGAAGAGGGGAAGAAGGAAGGAGGGAGGAGGAAGAGGGAAGGAGGGAGGAGAAAGATGACACTGTCTTTTTTTCTTTCTCTTTCACCGGGTACCAGAGATCCTGGGAAGAGTTGGAATGAGGCCATGCCTGCCTGCATGATGAAAACAGTCTCCAAGAGAAGGGCCTGGTGCAGCCAACAGCCTGATGTGGGAGCTAAGAAAATGTGCCTTCCTTGCCTGGGGCTTTGCAGGCTCGCCTCACTCAGGCAGGTGGTGGTGTCTAGTAAGCCATCCAAGCTACGTCCAAGAAAAGGCGTTGATAGATCCATGGAAATTCAGAAGATGGAAGCCACCAGAATGTATGAGAAACTGATTCATAAGGCCAGAGCAATAAAACTGGGTGCAGCCTGTATCATGCTGGCAGAGTGGCCTGGGGTAAGTGGAGCAAGATCGGGAGTAGAAGGGAACAGAACCTTCCAACATCTGTCAACAGGGGGCATGTAGCCAGGGCGTGGCTTGGGATGTGAGAATGTCTTTTCAGGTGCCGAGAGCATGCATCCCAATTCTGCTTTGGGGAAGTGTGCTCTGCTTCCTGTCCCTTTTATCTTGATGGGCCCGAGTTCTATTCAGGGAGCATGCAACCATCACTCTAGGGTTGGTTTTTTTTTTTCTTCCCTCTCTGGGTAGACCTGGCTGTCCTGGAACTCACTCTGTAAACCAGGCTGGCCTGGAACTCATAGAGATCCACCTGCCTCTGCCTAGGCCTGTGCAATCGCTGCCTGGCTCATCACTCTAGTTTTACTCAGGAGTCCGGAGACAGGCAAGCCTACAGAGAGTTCAACAACCTGGAACATCACTTGGTGTGAGCTATTTAACACATATACCTTTGTTAACAACACTTAGCAGTGTAGGACTCCACCTACGTCAAACTGCACACACCCCTCTCCATGCAGCAGTCGAGACACTCTGACTTCTAGCTGCCTAGCAACCGTTAGTGACTCCTCTTTCGTGGCCAGACACATCCCGAAACACATCCTGAAAGTAGGGATAGTGAGACAGTGCCCCAGAGACTAGGTTTGGGTACATGTGCAGCAGGGCAAATTGTGTCCTCTGAGTGAACTTTTAGGAGGAATTCCCTGTTTGCTATCTTATACCTATGCATGACTGGGCGTGCATATGATTAAAATCAGATGCATTATGGGAAAGGATATGCACAGTCAATAAAAAAGCTTGCATAACCTAAGCCCATCAATTAAAACAGAAAAACATCCACACTGCCCCTAGCAACTTAACTCCATTTCCTAGACCCAAGAAAGGAAGCCCTGGGCAGTGACCATGGCTTCTAGAGCTGCATGCTGGCTCTGGGCCCGCTGCTCTCTTGCAGTGTATCTAACCTGTGTTTCCACTTTGGCACTGAATACAGCTCCTTGTTACTTGGGTATTTGTGTGTGCTCCTTATGTTCCGTGAAGAAGATGCCAAGCACTGGAGACAGAGACCCCGACAGCAGTCCTTCATTCTAATCTCCCCCAGGGCGGTGAGGTCCAGTGAGGAGCTGGATCAGGCAGGTCTGAGGAAACCGTCTTCGAGGCCTGCCATGTCATTGGAGGGCCACCACCTTCCTACAGCTACCGTCCCCAGAGCACATAGCAGGCAGCTCGTTCTCTGAGCTGTTCTCCATGCTGAAACAGCCCTGCCCTTGGGAGGTACAGACCTGGCCATAGACCCCGATTTCTCACATGGAACTACAGAAAACAGTGATGGCTGAGAATGACCATCCAGAAGACATTACAGCACCCATGGGTGAATCTCTGCATGTCTTACCAGGCCCCTTGGGAGGATGAACCCAGAAGAGAGCTGACACAGGCCCTGGAAACCCAGAGAATTCCATGTCCCTATGAAAAATATTTATTCAAGGGCAAAGAAGGCACATCCCATTGGCCTTGGACTCCATGCTCCTAAGAAGTGCCATGGTAGGAAAGACTGGTGCCTCTTGTCACATCTAAAGTGGCCTATGGGGACTCACAGACAGGTAGGGTGGCCCTAAGCTGGCTTGTCCATTTCTGGGCCTGGGGATTTGGACAGGTGGCTTCCGTATGGAACAGGAATAGTTCTGCTTGCTCAGAAAGTGAAGCACAGGGTAAGGCAGTGGCACTCAGAAGCCTGCTGGACGTCACTGGGTACAGGTCTTCCATCTTCGTCTCAGTCACTGTTCTATTGCTGTGAAGAGACACACTGACCAAGGCAACTCTCCTAACATAAAACATTTAACTGGGGGCTCGCTAACAGTTTCAGAGGCTTAGTCCATCATCACCATGGCAGAGAGCATGGTGGCGTGCAGGCACGCTGCTGGAGAAGTAGCTGAAAGTTCTACATCCTGATCCACAAGCAGAGAAATAAGAGAGACTGGGCCTGCCTGGACTTTTGAAACCTCAAAGCCTGCTGCCAGTGACATACTTCCTCTAACAAGGCCACACCTCCTTGTCCTTCTCAAAAGGTGCCACTCCCTAACTACTAAGCATTCAAATATAGGAGTCTATGGGAGTCATTCTTATTCAAACCATCACAGTCTTCTCAAGGAGAAGCCTTAGCCTGGGAGATTCCTCCAGCTGGGGAGCCTGACCCTGGATCTCCCCTTACAAGACAATAAACACCCATAGACTGTCCCCCATCCACAGGCAGTCCCCAGGAGCTGCAAAGAACAGAGACATGGTGCTGTTCTCCCTTCAGAAAGCCCTGCAAAACTGGTTCGATGTCCATGCACTCTCCATGATGGCTGGCTCCTCCCTCTGCCCCCCTTCTCATTAAACTCCCTCTACAGGGTTTTGTGACCAGGACACCTAAGAAGCCATGGCCCTCAAACCTCCTCCTCAGCTGACTGCCCAGAACCTACGTGTGACAGCTGAGAACCTGTACTCTTGCTGTACTCCGTGTGCGTGCGTGCGTGCGTGCGTGTGTGTCGTGTGTGTGTGTGTGTGTGTGTGTGTGTGTGTGTGTGTGTGTGTGTGTGTTTCCTTTGAGTGGTGGTAAAGAGTACCCATCTGCACTGTTTTAAAGTTCACCTTCCAGGGGCCGGGGAGACAGATCAGCAGGATAAAGACGCTTGCTGCAAAAGCCTGGCACCCTGAGTTCAATCCTGAAACCCATGAGAAGACGGAAGGAGAGAAGTGACTTCACAACACTGGTTCTCTGGCCCCCACAAGTGTGCCATGGCACATGTGCCCGAACACAACACTGACTGAGTCAGACAAATATTTAAAGTGTGTATCCCAGTGGCCTTAAGTCCAGCCATGTGGCTGTGAAACAAATGCCTTCATCTCAAGGACGTTCTCACAATCCCAGGCTGGAACTCAGTCCCCGGGAAGCATCTCTCCCCCAGCTCCTGCCACTATGATGCTCTGCCCAAGTTGACAAGGCTAAGTGACCCAGGACAGAAGCCCCAAAACCTTACATCAAAACAAAACTCCCCCCACCTGCCAACTTAAACTGTCTGTTAGGTATTTGGGCCACAATAGCAAAAAGCCAGCTGAAACACAGTCTGCACTCTCCTCTCTGTCCCTATGAGTTTGATCACTCTATGGACTTCTTATACATGGACACAGCATCTGCCCTTTGTGACCAGCTTCTTTCAAGTCTTTAGTGTTCATCCACTCTGTAACGTGTCAAGATCTTTTTATGTGATGCTCTACTGTATGGACAGCTCATAGTTTGTTCTCCACTGGTCCCTTAATAGACAGTGTTGCTGTGAACATGGTGTGCTGGCCATCTGTCCAGGACCCTGATTTCAGTCTTTTGGGGGTGCATATCTAGCAATGGCCAGTGGCCATACCATTTTACAGTCCGACCCACAGTGCTCAAGGCTTCTGGGTTCTCCACATCCTCTCAAACCCTTGTATTTTCTGCTTTTTACTTCTGCGATTATTTTTCAGTGCAGGTCCACGGGCCCTTTTATTTTATTGAGACAGTGGTCTTACTGTGTATCCCCGGCTAGTCTGGAACTTACTATATAGACCAAGCTAGTCTCAAACTCACAGTGATCCATCTGTCTCTACCTCCTGAGTTCACCACCACACCTAGCCCCAAGTGTTACACCCATTTGACAATCGCAGCTCTGAATCTCTAGGTAATATGGATCCCAGGCCAGCACAAGTCTGATGCATGGTTCTGGGATTTTAAAACTCTCATCACAAAGAACCGTGAGTCAGGCCTGGGAATGTGCCTTCCAAGGTCCTGGGTTCTCTGTCCCTGTGGCGTGGTCTTCACATCTTTGCCTCAAATGAGCAGAGTGAAGAGGTAGGGTTGGTCTTAGAGGTCTTGGCCCCCACTGCTTGCTGTGAGATTCCAGCTGGGCACTCAGCTGGATCGGACACCTTTACTAAGCAATAACAGTCAGCACACACCTGAGGGGTAGGGCACAGTGTCCACCCTCCCAGCATCTACTTCCTCACATCTACCCCCCCCCACTTCTGCACACCCCTTCCTTCAGCTGCTCCAATGCTCTCAGGCTCACGGCTTTCCCACGCATCTTCTCAGAAGCCGAAAGGGATTGGTGCCAGGGACCCACACTCCAGGCCTAAAGGTCCAATGCCATGGGAAATGCCATCTCTACTCCCTGTCCCTGCCTCCTCACATGGCTGCCTGGCTGTTCCTGAGCCCAGACAGGGATGAAAGGCTTGTTGGTGAGTTCTCTTCTTCAGGAAACCCTGATCCACTCCCTGAGGATTCACAAGGCTCTGAAGGAAGAAGAATGAAATCAGACCAGCTACTTGCCCGGCCTTCTCAAAATGCCAGCAAAATCCAGCTCACTGTGAGCTGTGAAGATGGCTTAATGTGTAAAGTGCTTGCCTTATAAGTGTGATGACCTGAGTTCAATCCCTAGAACCTTTGTTTAAAATATTAAAATAAATAAAAATTTAAAAGACTGAGTATGGTCATGTGTAGTTATAATCCCAGCCCTGGGAAGGCAGAGACAGGAGGACCTTGAGACTCAGCAGCCAGCCTCGCCTACATAATGAGCCAACTGTAGCTACCCAAGAAGTGATGGACCTAAGAGGAAGCAGGTATACTTCCTGTAGTGACACAGTGATGCTCATGCGCTTTCCCAGGCCCAGGACTTCACCAGAGAGACACCATGGCCAATAAGTTCAGTAGGCTGTGACTTATTGATCTGTCCTGACCCACAGGGACCTGCCCTGCCCCTCCAACAAGATGACTGCTTTACTGTGATTTGCTGGCCCTGGCTGCCAGGGAGCTCAGCAACCTCAAGGAAGGTAGCTGGGGAGAACCTGCCAAGTCCCTCTCTGGCTGTGCTTTCTGAGCCAAGAAGAGCTTGGGATGTGTGGAATGATCACCAGCAGAGAAATGCTGAGGGGGACTGGAGGGTGGATAGACAGGCGGCCCCTTCTCCTTAGTCCTTTCTGCACTGATTCTTGTTTCCACACAAGTTTTCTGGAGCATCCCATAGTTCCTGGGTCTCTTTTTACCCAGGGACTGAATATACAATACATAGCCCAAGCCAATTGTGTTTATTCCATTCCCCTGTTTTAGGGTATGTGACAGAACCCTAGCCAATGAGAAGATTCCGAAAAAGGTTTCTCATCCATGAAAAGGATACTAGTAGGGCACTCATCTTGCTTTTGGATGTTGTCCTGTATGTGTGTATGATGCCTGGTGCAACTGCAACCACAATGTAACCATGGGGAGAAAGTCAAGATTTCAGAGTCTTTATCAACGACTGAGTTAGTCAACCACACCTCTGGAATGTTTGTTAGATGAGTCAAGAAGTCCCATGTCCTTAAATTCTCTTCTAGCATGGAGCCCTTCATCATATGGCCGGGAACACCCTAACTGGTAACCGTGGGCTCCAATGCAGCTTTGACCTAGGGAGTCAACATGACTCAGAGCATCCACAGAAGATGCAGTGCAGTCTTGCATTATCCACATCCATAGGAACTAGGTGTCCTGTGACTGAGGCTGGCACACAGGATGGCTCACGGGACACCCTGTCACAATACGGGTGAGGAAATGGAGGATTAGGGAAGTTAAAAGAACAAGATTTGGTAGCTCTTTGTGTTTCACAATACGCTTTTATATAGAATAATTTACTTAATCTTTACAAAAATAACTCAGCATCCTCATTTCATAAGGCAGGTGAAGCTGAATTAGACGTCAAGCTGTTAATGGTTATTTGACATTTCATAGTTTACAGAGTACTTTGTGAATGTGTGTAGTTATTACCTGGAAAGAACTGTCTAGTCTAAAGGATGGACGTTTGTAGCAAGGAAGGCTCTGCTCGATTAGCTGAGTAAGTGCCAGTGCACCCAGAGAGAGGACATCTGGGCTTCTCAGCCCTTGAACCCAGAGCCTCAGGGCCTCCCCCTGGGGAGGGGCTTCTTAGAGGCACAAATTAACACAGAGCTCAGACTTCCTGGGTCAGAGGTTCTAGGGCAGTGGTTCTCAACCTTCCCTAAGGCTGCGACCCTTCAATACAATTCCTCATGTGCTGACCCCCCAACCATAAAAATATTTCATTGCTGCTTCATAGCTGTAATTTTGCTACTGTTATGAATCATAACGTTAATATCTGTGTTTTCCGATGGTCTTAAGCGACCCCTATGAAAAGGTTGTTTGATCTCAAAGGAAATGTGACCCAGCAGTTGAGGGTCCCCGCTCTAGGGTGAGGGTGGTGTGTGGAGCCCAGTGGGGTGCTTTTGATTCCAACCTCCAGTTGAGAGTGATGTAAAGATGTAAGTAAAGCTTGAGAAGCTTGGCTTTGCCAACTGTTTTCTCCTAACTAGTCCTCACCAAGTTAGTTGTAGGTCATGACCAAGACTGAATATTTCCCAGTACTGCAAACAGATGTTAAACCCAAACAGTGTTCCCAGCCACAGAGAAAAACACAAAAAACAAAAAAACAAAAAGTTCAGTCACACTGCCAAGCCTAGACCGTTTGGTCCCCAAGCAGGGGACCGTGCGAAATGAAATTGCTTTTAAGGTTAAAGGAAATGTCTTTGATCTAAAAGCGAGGACAACAGTCCTGTGCAGGCCACATAGGTGATTCACGTTGTTGCTTATGTCTTGTTGCAACACAAACACCTGGCAGAAGGGACTGGAAGGATGTCTTTGTCTCCCATTTCGGAGAGACTTTTGTTCATCGTGGCCACGGTGGAGAAAGCATGGCCCCAGGAGGAGGCCTGTCCGTGGTGGTAGGGGTGTGTGTGCTGGGTAGAGAGTGCACACAGCAGTGGCCCAGGAAGCAGGGAAGGCACCAGAGGTGGGCCACACCATAACTTTCAAAGGCCCATCCCCGGTGACCCGCTTCCATCAACTAGACCCTGCCTACTGAAGGTACCATGACTTTCAAAACACAGCCACCAACTAGAGAGCAGCCGGAGATCAGTCATGAGCCTAGAGGGGACGTTGCCAACTTAGACAGCGACTCTCACTCATGGAGCACAGCACCCCAGCTCACAGTGTGGTAGTCAGGATCAATCTCACCCATAGGAGCTGCAGAGCACCGAGAAACTGGGTCACAGTGTCAGAGTGGAAAGACCAGGGTGGGGGTAGTGGGAGGAGATGTCTATTGTCACCTGCTCTGTGTCAGACACCCAGGTAAGTGACGCTATCTCAGCTTCCTAGTGGGACCCTCTTCCCCTAATGCCTTAGAAGATCTAGCTGAAAGATGAAACGGATTGCTCAAGGTGCCTGTGGCTGTTGATTAAAATACAAGTTTGCTTTCCTCCAGGTTCTGGGTTCTTTGAGCCACCCCACTTTGTATTCATCCGACTGTATCAGGAAATTGAGTCCTGCAAAGCAGCCCACATAGCAATGCCGATGTTCTGTCTGCAACCTTGGCCTTGGCTGGCTCCTGACCAGGAGGGATCATTATCCTTATTGCTTCTGCAGTCTCTTGACGCACCTGCCTTTCGCTCTGGTGGCCAGGGACTTCCCACTCATTGTCCCTGCGCTCACAGTGCCTAGCCAACCTCTGAACCCAGCTGGTGCCCACCTGATGTCTACATGCCATGTTCTCAGAGATGCTGGGTGAAGGCCCTGATCTTTGGGGAAGGGTGCCATTAAAAAAGGATCGATGTCCTCCCCACGAGTCCCCAAGGCCCCAGGCCATGGCTGGCCAAATGAACCCCAGGTCTGAGGCAAGGTGAAAGCCCTCTCGGTTGCAGAGCGGTTGAGCTGTATCAGCCGGGCATCTCCCGCAAGCCGCAGGGTGCTTGCTTAAGAACTCCTGCTGACAGACTGATTTACTGACTAATTTATGTGACATACTTATGGAGTGACACAGGTCTCTTGGAAGAAGTTCAGAGGAAAACAGCCACGATGATTAAAGGATTGGAAAGTGGGTTTTTTCAGGGAAAGGTTCTAAGGACTGGGCCATGGCGATGGAAGGTACATGGCCTCCTCCTTCAGTCCACTCCTCATTCTCCGCCAGGTAGACCAAAGTTCAGGACAGAGCACTACCTGATCGGCCAAAGCAGGGTCCCACCGGTGACTGAAAGGCCAGGGGTCCCCTGCCACACCAGCTTTTCCTCTTAAACATGCTCACTCACACACAAGCGCACCAACACATGCACAAACATGCACACCCATGCCTGTACGATCGCCTGGATGTACACCCACGTGTGCACACCTATCTCTCTTTGTGTCTGGCTGTCTCTGCCTCTCTGTCTCTGTCTCCCCCCCCCCCCCCCCACACAGGTACTGAGGCGCTGAGAATGGCCGACAGCTCTTCTCCTGTCTTGTGGGTTAAGACAACGGCCTGTCTGAGGTCACTCTGACTTGTAAGAGGATTTTTACAAGTCTCTGTCACTAAGAGGGTAACTAAGATTCAATCCCACTCCTGCGGGCAGTGGGGGCGGAGTCTCCACTGTCTGTAGGCCTGCACCTTCCTGAGGGCTGGGCTGCAATCTTCCCCAGGGTTGTGTCAGGAGGAGGAGGCAGTGGCTAATGCCTCTCACCTCCCCCCTCTTCTCTCCTTGTCACTGTGGAGCAGTTGGGGAGGGTGGGGACTTCCCCTCCATGGAGGGAGCTTTCAGGGCTCCGTGAGAGGGATACAGGGTGTGGCCCCGTGGGAAAGTCAAAGCTGAGGTATGGGCACAGTGATGACGATGCTGGAGCTGGTCTGAGGAACCCAGACTCAGCATGAACCCTCACTCACAGGCCTTGGGACCTTCAGGGCACCTACTGCCCCAACCTTGGCTTCCACATCACTGAACCTGGGCCAGGGCAGCGGCACTGTCCCCACCCTCCCGAGGAGTCTCTGACTGGGACGAACATCCTGTTTGGCTCTGGGGTCCTTCCAGTACTCAGTTTCTCTGCATCTTGGTTACTTCCTGTAGAAATGAACAAGGATGCTAACCCTGAGGCTAGTCTAGAAAATTCCATAGGTCATACTCAGGGTCCTCGAGGCCCTTTTTTTTTTCTTTGCCCTGTTAGAGATGGAGTCTAGGGCATTTCATATGCTAGGAAAACTATCTACTACAGAGCCCTAGCACCAGCTCCCCAAGACCCTGGTTTTGACACTCTCTGCTTGAGGTCTAGGTCTTCTAGAAGCAAACTGGACCCTTCCCTAGAAGCCAGCCCCTCCTCCCTGGATATCTTCACCCCTGCAGGGCCAGCTGACACCTCTCCTTCCACCGTGGGACCCTAAATATCCTGGGAAGGAATTTCCCTCTTGCTGGCTTTAGCAACTGCATCGTTCCCCTCAAAGGTCCAGATGGAAGGACCGGACAGGCTGCAGCCTTGACACCCATAAATCAATCTGCAGGAACCTGAAACTCGGCTGCTGTGACAGCACCATGTTTCAACATGATCTGCTCCCAGCTCAGCAGGCTGCGGGGAGGCAGTGGAGCCTTGCATCACCACCAGCAGCTGCAGCAGAAAAGCCTCCCCATTTTCGAGGACTTCCCAGAGTCGGTCCTCCTATTCCCCACCCCCAGTGCCTCACCTCACTGGTTACAGGTAGCTAGGCAGGCACTCACCGTCTTCAGGGGAGCGCTTGGGCATGGCTCGGCTCTCTGAGCCCAGGGAACAGCCAATCAAGGTCAGGCTGAGGTGGATGGTGCTTCTCTCCCAGTAGCTGCTGTGGGCCTTTTGATGGACCCTCTGGACATGCCTCAGGGTGTTCTTCTGTGGCTTCTGGAACTCTCTGCCCAGTCACTGGCCCTCTCACATGGGGCCTCACCACCTCAGCAGCTTCCAGAAAGGCTGGATTATGACAAGCCCAAGAAGATTACAGGGGTTCACCATCTGCAGAGAGAATAATTAGCTTTGTGCACTTACACAAACGGCTTCTGGCCCTCGGCCCTCAGGATGGCTGTGAGGACAGCACAATATGGCCGTGTGTTCATGGGGAACCTTCAAGTCCCGAGGGTCTCCATTTGACTTCAGCCCTTGCAGTGGCCACAGCCCAGGTGACAACAAGCAGGAGCACTAAGTGAAAAGAGAAAGGGAGATGTGGGCCACCAGCCCAAGGAGAGCTGGCAGAGAAACAGGAGGAGAGTACCTGGGATGGTATGATGGGAAATCTTGATTATTTGCTTGATGGGGTTAGAATCATCATGGAAACAACCTTTAGGCATGCTTGTGAGGGAGTTTCTAGACAGAGTTTATTAAGGTGGGAAATTCCATTCTAAATGTGGGTGGCACTCTTCCACAGGCCAGGGCTCGGGGCTGAATAAAAAGGAAAAGGCAAACGGAGTGTTGAATGTTCTCTCCTTCTTGACTGTGGAGACAATGTGACCAGTGGCTTCCAGCTCCTTTCC
Source organism: Peromyscus maniculatus bairdii (assembly GCF_049852395.1). Lineage (NCBI taxonomy): Eukaryota > Metazoa > Chordata > Mammalia > Rodentia > Cricetidae > Peromyscus > Peromyscus maniculatus. The sequence continues at coordinate 62,174,299 of NC_134860.1, read as the reverse complement.
CTTTTGACTTCTTGCAATGATGGACAGTGTCCTCAAACTATGAGTCCAAATAAACCCCCTCCCCCTTCCTTGAGTTGCTTTTCTCAGATATTGGGAAAGCTCTCACCTGTTTTTCCCTCCAGCAGCTGACATCCAGTTTCCCTCTGAGGGTTCCCATGACTCTTTCAAATTGAGTCAGCCATACTGGTTTTTGTTGACCACAACCAAGGAGAATGATAGGAGGCTGGAATAATCAAATCCAACCTCTCTGAAGACAAAACAATCTCTGTTTTACAAAAATGTCTCAGTGTAGATCCATGGTTGCCAGGAGGAAGGGGGTGAACTGTGACCTGCACCCCAGCATTCCGCTCAGTAGAAATGTGATGGGAGAAAGAGCAACCTGTGAGAATTCCTGGTGATGCTGCCTTCGGGAGACGGAGGCTGAGCTGCCATGCATCCGCTCCAGCCCGGTCAACTCTGCAATGAACTCAAGGAGGGTTTCCTTCTGGGTGACAGGCACATCTGGTCATCCCAGTGATCAAATGGGCATGAATGTGAGCCACAGGGATGGGGTCACTATAATGAGCCAGCTGGGCCCACTCAAGGCATTTTGCTAAGTTATAACAACCATTATCAGATCTCATAGGCTAAAACACTAGTTCTTCCAAAACACGGGCAACATGAAGGGCTCTCCGTGCGCACCTGCTTGTTTTGTCTCTATCTACTGAACCTCTGCAAAGTGTGCAAGGTCACTGGTGTCTAAGAAATGCCATGCCACTAAGGATCTGCATCAGCACACACTGGCCCAAGGAGTGTTCACTGGAGTTTGGGTTAGTTATGTTTTAGGCCAGTAAAGGGAAGGTATCATTTGTTCAATGTCTTACATTTAGTGAAATAAGGGGAGTGGACATGGTAGCCTTTCCTTGGGTGGCCACATATTTTTACTATCAAAACCAAGGCACTTTGAAGAGAAAATGGAGGCACTACCAGTTAGGTTGGGGACAACAGGAGCAAACCTGCCCACCCTCAGGCAATCAAGACATCACTTTGCCTTACTATGGGGGACTGTAAGTCAATGAGTTGGATAGTCACCTAGACTTTAGCATACAGACAACAGATTCAAGTTATTTCATCTCTAAAAAAGTCACTGACCTGTAACACTGTAGCCATCCACAGAAGATTCATGACTCTATAACTTCCACTGTATTCCAACCACTCCAGGAACCATGGTAGAGGATGCCACGAATTCTCAAAGATGCTGGCATCAAGTTTCAGAATCAAGAAAAAAGTCAGTTCAAGTGAAATGCTGGTCTGGGTTTCATAATAATTCATGCAACCCAAAGGAGAAGCTGTCAACTGAGCAAAGTTGACAGCAGAGGCTACTAAAGTCCTAGAGCTAGGGCGTCATTGTGACAGGAACGACATCACTGATGAGGGACAGAAGGTAAAGGATAGTCCCGGTTATTTGGAACAGGATATTTGTGCATACATGTGCACCTTTTGCTCCATGTTCATCAACACAGAGAAGAAAGGAAAACCATAAAGATGGAAGTAGGATGGTCCACAGCCCTGCACAGGAAGACTGCCCTGTTACTACTTCAAGGAGGAAACAAGCACAAGGTTGGTGGGGAGACTGACCCGGGCTTCCCAGGCTCATCTATGCTCCTCAGAAATAAAAGCTGTTCAGTGTAGCATTTGTTACTTTTCTCTCTGCTGGGACTAATCTCTGACAAAAAGCAACTTAAGGAAAGGTTCGTTGCTCAAGGAGACACAGTCCGCCATTTTGGAGAAGCCGTGGTGGTAGTAAGGAGAAGCCATGTTGCATCCACAGTCAGGAAGCAGAGAGAGATGAACAGAGCTCAGCTCCCTTTCTCTTGCTGGCCTTTTTATTCGGTCTGGGACCTTGGTCCACGGGGTAGTTGGTGCCACCCACACTCAAGGTGGGTCATCATTCCTCTGTTCATCCTCTCTGGGAATGCCTTCACAGACATGCGCACAGGTGTGTCTCCTAGGCGACTCTAAATCTAGCCCAGTTGACAGTGATGATGAACCATCATGGGCACTGTGGCTCTAGACCATCAGCTATCAACAGGCAGGCAGGAACTGACCCTATGGGACATAATACAAGGATTGGAAATGCTGTGGACACCATAGTTGGCAGGGAGCCTGCTGTTAACATCTAGTTGGCAGAGGCCTGGGATGCTTCTCAGCAGCCAGCAATGAACAGGGTGGCTCCCTCTATCAATGCTGCTGAGGCTAGAAACTGGTTTGTGTGACACTATTGGCCTCAGGTAGAGAGGGGAGGGTCCAGCTGCATGGTTGATGACATGGACCAGGGATAACCTCAATGTCTCCAAAGAACAGATCTCATTACGAGTCCTGGTTGTGAGACTTGGTTCTGACCAGAGCCTAGGGAGCCACAGGGATAATCACAAAGCCACCACATTCAGGGGGAAACAAAACCACTGAGGCCAAGTAAGCCTGCAACCTGAGGCTCAGAAGCACAGGACAAATAGTATATGCAAATACAGAGAATTGACAGTTTAGGAAGTAGGACTAGGAGGAGGAACTGGGCCAATGGGGATCGTGCCTGTGAAGAGCATCTCTTGTCCTAGCATGCCCTTCACCCCCACTGCCCTTCCCTGGCTATGACCGTTAGGTAAGCAGCTTTGTTAAATCCTGGGTTTTTGTTCCACCATGATGTTTTGCTTCAGCACTGGCCCAGAATCAACAAAGCCAAGTGACCATCAGCTGACACCTATGAACCCATGAGCCTAAATAAATAAGAGTGGGCACAAGGAAGGGACACAGACTCAGGAAAGCCATATCAACTCCAGAGGAAATCAGTCTTCTTGGGTGGTCTGATCAGGCTCGGTGAAGACTCAATGATAAAGACCCAGCAGAAGCCACACGCCACACTTGGCTTTTGTAATGCTGGACCTTCCCGCTTCCCGAATCTTCCTCCCTGATCCTTCCCACACTCTCGTCTTCCCCCTCTTTAACAAGATGTGGGTGGATGCTATATTCTCTGGAGGCATAGTAGTTGCTTGGCTCCAAATCCTGGCTCCCGCCCCTTGACCCACACATACTTCATCCCAATCCTCCCATCAAGAGCCCGCGTCCACCCATTGTATGCCCCTGCTCAGGTTTGCTGTAACAGAGTTCTACACACCAAAGGACTCAAAGAGCAGACACATCCTCAGTTCTGGAGGATGGGTGTCCAAAGTCAAGTGTCCACAGGGCTGGTTCTTTCTGGGGCATCTCTCCTTGGCATTCAGATAGCTATGACCCTACATGGTCATTTGATGTCTGTTGCCCTCTTCTGATAGGGACACATACTTGGCAGTTCCCAAGGTTCGGAGTCCAAAATCAAGGTGTCCACATTGGATGAGAGTCCCTCCTAAAGATCTCATTTACCTTTGTTGCATCTTTAAAGACCGTATGTGCAAGCATGCTCACATTCTGAAGTACTGAGGACTTTAACACGGCAATGAGGGGCAAGGGGCACATTTCAGCACACGCCATGCCCGAGCATGCACACTCAGACTGTGCTCTCCAGCATCTGCATCTTCTCCACCCGACTCCTAGCACTTGCCAGGAGTTAGGCTTCCGAAGATGGAAATAGCTACCCAGTGGGAATCACAGCTCATGTCTAATGTGGCCAAACAGTTCTTACATGCTCAGTGGCCATTTTTGAGTGAGCAGATGGATGAAGAAAGGAGGCACTGAGGGTGACTGTCCCCCCACTCCCAACTGCAAGGCTCCCATTGGACACAGTCACCTGGCATGATGCTCTTCGTCCTTTCCTGGGGCCAGCAAGGCTTCCACCTGCACCATAGCCTTCAGGCTCTGGCACACTGAATTGATGTTGAGAGGACACGTGCAGATAGGTAGGATAGCCCCACAGCAGCAGCACCCTCTGTCCTTGATGGGGTGACTTTGTGTCAAAGAGCAGGTCTCCCAGCCTCCTCTAGTCCTAGGAAACTCTCTTTGAATGACTGGGCGGACTGTCACTTTCTCAGGGCCCTTACAGGAAGTGGGCCATGCAGCTCCCATGGGTGACAAGGGGGGACATCCTGAAACCTCCGCACCTCCACTTCCTGGTTCTGGAAAATCACTTTGCTTTCACGAACAAGAGCCCCTCCTCTTTGGTTTGGCCCACCTCCCGATGACCTCATTTGACCCAACGGGAGACTCAGAAGGTTGAGTGTAGCTGCTGGGAACTCTAACCCCAAGGGACAGCACCTTAAACCAGACATACGAAGTGTTCCCTCCTTGCCTCCCATCTAGGACAGTGCAGCCAGGCAGCTGATGGAGGAGATATGGTGGGCTTGATGTTCTCCGGGAGCCCAGGATGGGACTCAGCCATGTGCTTGCAGCATGATTGCTGGTGTTCGACAGTCATCTCTGCATTCCTGCATGGGAGACAGCAAAAGAAGGGGCAAAATGGCTTCTTCAAAGTCTAGGAAGCCTCCCCTATGAAGCCAGCCTTGTTCCCATGGTCTACAGGCTAGCTGAAGCCTCACCGTGTGTCTGTGCTCCGATTAGGAAGAGGGGGAAAGAAAAGGCCAAGAACAAGCTCTGGCTTGGCAGTTTGCTCCTAAGGCCCTCTCCTGACCCTCCCCTGTTCACACTGAGCTGGCTGCAGACGTCAAAGACCTACTAAGTGCTGCTTAACAGCACCTTGCTTGGGGCTTGATTAAATGACTGTCAACCATGGCACAGCCAAATCCACGTAACTGATACATGCGTGCATCTGTGTGGGGGCTGGGGAGGGTAGTCAACATGAAAGACAGATTAGAGGTCTCCAGTGAGAAGCTCAGCCCCCAGCACAGCAAGACATAGAAGATGGTGATCAATAAGTTCCCCTGGCTAGGAGTCAGCAGGGAAAAGGGTCAGGGTGCATGTGAGGGGCAGTGGGGAAAGGTCCCCTCCTCTAGTGACGCCGCCACTGTGGGTCTTAGTTGGCTTTCTATTGCTGTGATAAAACACTGACAAACCAACTTGGAAGGCAAAGGGTTAATCTGGTTTCCATGTCACAGTCCATCATTGAGAGAAGCCAAGGCAGAAACTCAAGGCAGGAACCTGGAGGCAGGAACTAAACCAGTGACCATGGAGAAATGCTGCTCATTGGTCTATTCCTTATGGCTTTCTTAATTTTCTTTCTTATATAGCCCAGGACCACCTGACTAGGGATGGTACCACCCAGTGGGCTGGGGCCTCCCACATCAACCATTAATCAAGAAAATGTCTCTGTAGACTTGCCTACTGGCTAATCTGGTAGAACTATTTTCTCAATTAAGGTTCCTCTTCCCAGATGACCTTAGCTGGTGTCATGTTGACAGAAAACTAACCAACACAGCAGAGAACACCAACCTTAGCCAGTGTTCCCAGGCCCTCCTACTGGGGCTTTGGACATGAGCAGTGAGGGGTTGGCCATAGTTGTGCCTTAGGTGACCCAGGTGCCGCCAGGACAGGGGAGGCTAGGAGGGAGCCTGACTCATCACTCTCAGCATCTGGTGCCTGGGCACAACACTTGAGGTGCCCCTGCCTAGCTGCTTTCTGGGTCCTCAAAGCTAAGTCATACCATTGAAAATATAGAATTATGGAAGCTGCTGGGTGGCGGCGGGGGCAGGTTGGGTTAGATCCTGAAGGGATGAGGTAAGGACATGAAGGTCAGTATGGAGATCAAGCCTGGCCGGTAGAGGGACAGGGAGATGCAGGCTGCAATCAGCAGGATATGTAGGATGAGGGAAGTGGAGTGTGTGTGCACGTGTGTGCATGCACATGCCTGTACATGATGGAGAACAGATGAGAAACTGAGACAGATGAAAGGGGAAGGGGGCTAAGGTTTCCTGCACAGATACAGGAGGATGACCTACAGCACAGGACTGCTGAAGGGCCAGTATGAAAAAACTAGAAGGAGCCAGGGACCCCGTGACATAACAAAGCCAGGCTTCCTTGCCAGGGTTCTGGGAACTGAGTCAGTCCCAGTGAGGTCTCCTAGCAACTGGGGGGAGCCAGGGCCATGGCACTCCTAACACCCCAGGGAGTGAAGGAAGTCTTCCAGTTTCAGGTGAAGATCTGGGTTAGAGACCTTTGCTCCGGTGGATATGGTGGGAAGGGGGAGGTGTGCCAGCAAGGCTCAAGGATGCTGTCTTCTTGGGTAGCACTTCTAACATCCCAACACACCGCCTCTAAGGGCACAATGGATGCTTGAGGCTGGAATTCTAGAGTCACCAGCCCTGAGCCTGGCTCAATGGATGCTTGAGGATGGAATTCCAGAGTCATAGGCTGTTTGGGCTCACTGGAAAGTCTAGGCTGCGGACCAGCTCACCAGGGATGGGGGAGGAGACAATACCTGCCATCTGCTGCGTTGGGCCCCAACAACCCTCTAGAGCTGTCTTCTCATGTGAGGGAGGGTGAAGGGGCTCTTGATGGATGGGAACTACAGGGAAGGAGTGCATAGGACAGAGAAGTGTGGTCAACAGAAACTGCCAGGGGCTGAGAATTGGGCTCTAGGCCCACGGGATCTGCCATTGATCGACTTAGAGTTCCCCTAGCGAGAGCCCCCTCACCCTGGGGAGCAGCGGCTCTCTGGATGGTGGGTCTCTATATCTTCCCATTTCTTGTTGTTATTGAAGGGACTCTTGCTTCACCTACTGTCCACCCCTTCTAGAAAGGCTATAGCAGCCCCAGTGAGAGAAAATTTATACTCTATCAGTCCACAAGAGAGCCTGAACATCCATCAAGCTAAACATCCCCTCACTAAACCTCTTTTCCACCGGTCATTCACCCTCTAGTATGAATGTATCAGGGTAGCTGGTTGAAAGAAGCCTCAGGGAAATCAACAACTTGTTTTAGGGGACAGAAAACGGGAACCATCATTCCCAAACCTGAGGCTTGTTGGGGGTGCACAAACCTGGGGCTGCACTGGCTGGTGTCAGAACTCTTAAAGAAAGGAGTGCTAGAAGAAGAAGAGGGGTCGGGGAGAATAATTCCACTGGTCAAGTGCTTGCCACACAAGTGCAAGGACATGGCTGTGTCTGATCCCCAAGAACACACTTCAGAGACAGCCAGAGGTGGTGCCGAAGCGTTGTAATCCCAATGCTAGGGAGGCAGAGACAGGCAGCAAGCCCAGCCTACTTGGCGAGTTCCAGGCCAGTGAGAAACCCTGTCTCAAAAACAAGGTGGACTATGAGTGACGACTGACTCCTGAGGCTGCCCTCTGACCTCCACATACACACCCACACATGTGCACCGACACACAGAGGAGAACACCCACACATGTGTACCAACACACATGGGTGTACCAGGCTTTTTCTTTGGGGCCACCAACCAGCCCCCAAATCATGACACCGAGGCTTCTTATTACTTATAAATGCTCAGCCTAGCTTAGGCTCATTTCTGGGTAGCTCTTTTAACTTAAATTAACCTGTTTCTCTTTATCTACCTTTTGCCTCTGGGTTTTTTTTTTTACCTTTTCTTACTTTCTTGCTGTCTCTCTGTCTGGCTGGTAGCTGCCTGGCTTCTGGCCCTGGGCATCTCCTGTGTTCTTTCCTCCTCTCTCTTCTCTACTTCTTCTTGTCCTTTTTGAGCCTAGAGTTCTCCTATTTATTCTCTCTGCCTGCTAGCCCCGACTATCCTTTCTCTGCCTAGCTGTTGGCTGTTCAGCTTTTTATTAGACCGATCAGGTGCCTTAGGCAGGCAAGGTGAAACAAATACAACACATCTTCACATAATTAAACACACATCCTTATATTGTTAAATAAAGTCAGCATAAACAAATGTAACACACCTTTACACAGTTAAAGTAATATTCTGTAGCATAAACAAATGTAACACATCTTTGCCTGGTTAAAATAATACCCCACAACACACGGGAGCACACCCACATGTGTACTGACACACTGAAGCACACCCACACATGTGTACTGACACACTGGAGCACACCCAAAAGAACAAGCTTCCAGAAAGGGGAGGCATAGCTGTCTAGAAACCAAGCCCAATTCTTCCTTGGTGTCCCTATATTCCTGGTCATTCTCAGGATTTTCGTGTGGCCCCCAACAGTGTCATGCCCAGTAATGACATTGTCCCCTTTCCCCATACCACCTCCGGCAGAAACCCCGTGGACGAGAGCACCTGCGGAGGCTCCTGAACTGGGAGGAGTTTGATGAGCTGAGGGATGCTCGCCGGAGCATCCTGCTGGACACCCTCTATGACAGTGTCATCTTTGCTGTGGGAAAAGGCTTCCCATGGGTCGAGGTGGTCCAGGTGGTCAAGTTCACGGAAGAGCTGCTCAAGGAGACCAAAGGTAAAGAGTGACACCGAGGGCTGGCACATGAGAGCTCCCAGGAGCCAGAGACCTCTTCAGAGGCTCTGTGCTCAGAAACAGCACAGCCCTGGACTCAGGTCCCCATCCCTGACTTTCATGGCTGCAAATCCTGCACCACTCCACACTGTGCCCACATGCTCAGGGTGTTGGCTTGGCTTATATAAACCAAGTGTGTCAGCCCCTCTTTAGAGCCTTTCCCTTGTGCCCTGGGACAGCAGGTTGTCCCCTCAATGGGTTATGCTCCTCAGAAGGTGTCTCTTCTGGTGTGGGCCGGGCAGTGCAGAACCATTATGGAAACATAATGGCTTAATTACAAAAAACAAAGACTGTGTATTTCCCACCATCGTTCCTCAGTGTGAACCAGACCGGGGTGTCTTTAGGTGGGATTGTGTTAGAAGGTTTGCTTTTGAAAATTGCCATTTGAGTTGCTTGTGGGAGCCCACAGAGGTTTCCTAGTGAGATCTGAGCTTGCTTTACACAGCAGGGCTGCATTCGGGGGTGGCTTGACCACGTGCATGGTCACCAGGTGTCTGAGATGGTCTGCACTTGGCTGTGCTGGGGGAGGGGGGAGCTTTTGCTCCACCCCTTGGTGTTCCTTTATATACCTGAGAGCAGAGACAGTCAGGGCCCGACAGATAAGGATCCAGGTCTTCCCAAGGCTATTCTGTGTTTCTGTCTGTCTGTCTCTCTCTAGCTATATTTCTATCTAATATTTCCTGTTGCTCCTGCTCAAGAGTACCCTAGGGAAAGGTGGGGGTGAGATGGTCCCCCACAGTTGCTGACTTGAATTTCATAAGAATATCTTTTGATGATTTTGGCTTGAGATTAGGGCAAATTTTCCACCAATTTCTGAAATGGCCAGGGGCACACTTTTGTAATTTTGTACTATGTATTTATTTGAAGCAAGTGTTCTCAGCATTGTACAATCAAAATATTAATCAACTCTGAAAAAATGTTGAAGATATTCTATATTCTACAGTCTTAGTTATCTAAGATTTTATTTTTATATTTAAATAAACAAGTAGACAGTCTCATTAATATATAACTTTAATTTTAATCAATGGTTAAAAATATATCTGCTGGAAAATGTTAAAAATATAATACTCATAATCAGTTAATGTTTGATTTGCATACCTATTTTCTTTACATAGCCAGAGTTGTGTTACATTCGGAGGGCATGAAGCTGGGCATGGTGGTGAACATCTCAGCACTTGGGAGGCAGAGGGAGGTGGGCCTCTGTGAGTAAGTGGTCAGCCTGATCTATATAGTGTACCTAGTGAGTTCCAGGCCAGCCAGGGCTACATAGTGAGACCCAGTCTCAAAATAAAATCAGTGGGGGTACAAAAGGGTCACAAGTAGAAAGCATTCAAGAAGTCATGCTTATAGCACTTGGGGCCTTGGCTGAAGGTAGAAGACTCATAAGGTCATGTTACCATCACCCCACAGCTGAAGGTTCACCTGTACAACCTCACCTGTTCTCTGAACCAGCCACCCATTCAGAACTCTGGGTCTTCTGTACAATCCACTGACTTCCATCACTGCTTCTGGCTTCACTAGGCTCCTCCCTGCCACCCCAGTTTTCTCTGACTTTACTAGGCTGCTCCCCGAATAGTTCTGTCCAACACCAGCCTTGATCTTGATCTGCCTTTTCTCTCCCCTTTGGTAACATCTGAACCAGCCACCCATGTTCGCTGTTGGGCTATGATCCCAAATGCTGAACCTGCAAAAAATAAAAACTCTTAAAAGTTGGGCTGGGGAAATGGTTCAATTCATAGATTGCTTGCTGAGCCAATGTGAGGACCTGAGTTGGGGTCCTCAGCAACCACAGAAAGGCAAGGCATTGTGGTGTATGTCTATATGTGGAGTACACCTCAACACTAGGGCGGAAGTTTGGAGTCAGGGCAGAACCCTAGGACTTGCTAGCAAAATGGTGAGATCCAGGTTCATTGAGAGACCTTGTCTCAAAAAACAAGGAAAACAACTAATAAAGACACCCAGCATTAATCTCTGGCCTCCATACATGCATGTGTAAGGCTAGCACACCACAAACACATGTACATGTACACACACACACACACACACACACACACACACACACACACACCACTGTCCACTTGGCTCTTCAAAGAGCTGAAATCTTGAGACATTTTCTCTTTCACAAAGGCAGATTGCGATAAAGACATCTCTCTATCTAGTGAAGAGGTGTCAGCATTTCCACACTGTGCACAGCGTCTGCTGTGATGATCACACTCCGGGAACCAAATTCACAAAGCAGTGCATGAAGCAGATTAGAACTGTTTGCACTACTGATACCTCAAGCACCCGAAATGAAGCAAAGCTGAGGTAGACAGCATTGTGAAGAACAGAAAAATAACGGTCAACTAAGGTTTTGTCTGGTCAACACCTTAAAATAGTGGGAGAAGACTTAAAAGAATAAACTGAAAAAGTTGCAAGCCAGAAACAGCATTTGCTATATTAAAATTTTTAAACTAACTCAGTCACAGACCAACCATACTCTGAAGTCTTTGTCACAGTGGGTAGCTGCTTTTTCCCCCTACAGATGCTAATATTTTTGAAATTTTTCTATGGTTTGAGGTAAACAAGACAGATGTTCTCTGCTCTATTATCCTGCCTCCCGTGCCATGGCTGGATGTTGTTTCCTGGGCATGGAAGTCCATCCTACACACCCTCAAATTTGGGTCAGATGGAGCTGGTAGTCAAACAGCTGTGCCCCTGCAGAGATGTCTTTTTTTTTTTCCTCTTCCACATTGAAGCAGTCAGTTGCCACGTTGGCTTCTTCAAGCGAACACGGCCTTCATTCACTAGGGGCCCCGGATGTCTCCCCAGCAGAGGAGACACCAGTGCAGACAGGGGTGTGTTTGTAAACTCCAGCTTTGTCTCTGTGCACCCCTGGCCAGCCGCTCTGCTGGGCGGCTCTGTCAAGTGCACTGGGCTAAGTGAAAAGCTAATAATGGTCCAGGATAGAGAGCCAGACAAGGCATTCTTTTCACCTGCAGATGGGTTCAGGTTATGGGTCAGCACAAAGGAACCCCAGGAAATCACTGAGTGCCTTCTAATCCAGCTGCCGTAGGCCATGACCTCCCCTGGCACACATGCACACAAGCACCTACCTGTATGATTGACGGAACCACGTACTGTCCTGATGAGGGCACCCAAGTCTCCTTGCTATCCTGTATCCTGCATCCTGCCCCAGCCCCTCCTAGGTACATCACCCCTATGACAGCTGTTGGCACAGGATGCAGCCAGTGGGGGCCACAGGCCAACGCCATCAGAGTTTCTGTTCCGGCTGACATCCATACTGGCTGTCACTCATCTTGGCAGGTGGCTTTCCCTGGGGTGCTTTGTTGTGGCTAACCTAGGCTAAGGATGGCTGTATTTTGTTTGCACGACAGATGAGGACATTGGCAGGCAGTGTTTAAGGAGTGGTTGTGTTTGCACAACAGTGATTCAGAGCCCTGCCAGGATGGCTGCCAGCTCAGCTTATCTCCTTGCCCAATCGAGCCCAGCACGGGGAGGGACATGGTGGCCCTTTATTCAAAAGCATAAGCTGATTCCATCCTGGCAAAGGGCTCCCAGGATCTTCTGGCCTCAGTTCCAGGCTCTGTACTTGGCACCTTCTTGGGTCAGCCTCCGGGAAGGCTGGGCAACTCACATCCAGCTGTCTGCCCCTCTCCCCGGGGGCCTAGGGTGAGATCACCAACCATGGGGTCAAGGGACAGAGTTCTTCCAGTCTACCGCATCCTGGTGGGGAGAGAATGGCAGGAAAGGGCAGACTTTATGTTCTGTACCCGGGCTATAGGAGACTCAGGAGAAAAGACAGAGCCTCCAGTATGTGGCTGCTCAGGAAGTCATGGGCAGGAAGGAAGGGATGAAGGGGGCTGGGGCAGCCTGGCCTACCTCAGTTTCACTCTGCAGTCCTTGCCCTCTGCTTGCCTGGAGGACTCTCCCCGACCAACTGCCTGCTTCCACGCCTTGTCACCATGGCAAGACGGACCCATGAGGTAGGAAGACACCTCTGTCCTCTGTCCTGGCCACAAAATCCTGGGACTAGTAGGAAGGCGGCCTGGGAGACCAGTTGACAGAGGCAGAGCAGAGTGCGTCATGATCCTGGCATCCGTAAGTTCCACCCATGCCACTCCTGATTCTCCAGGAAATGTCACTAGGCCACCACAGGGTGGGAAGGCAGCCACCCGCCTGTCCCCAGCAGCCCAGACCTGGAGTAAGCAGTGACTCACCAGGCTACCCGGCATGGCTCTTCCACCCAGGGGACTCATGGCATGCACAAGTTCTGTACCCTCGCCACCACCCCGCTGCAGCACCCCAGGCCAGCAAAGCAGATAGCAGGTGCCATTTTCAACTGCCTGTGACAGACTGAGCAGGGGTACCCTCAGACCAGACTGAGCAGGGGCACCCTCAGACCAGACTGAGCAGGGGTACCCTCAGACCAGACTGAGCAGGGACACCCTCAGACCAGACTGAGCAGGGGCACCCTCAGACCAGACTGAGCAGGGGTACCCTCAGACCAGACTGAGCAGGGGTACCCCCAGACCAGACTGAGCAGGGGTACCCTCAGACCAGGCCAGGACAGAGACGTTAGAGTGAATTCTCTGCCAAGATTCCCTCCCAGACCCTTGGTGGAGATGTAGAACGTTTCTTGGGACACACTGGCAGCCCTCACTTCAGAGATTCCCCTGAGTGAATATGATGCCTCAGGTCACCCTTGAAAGTGCCATAGACAGCGAGAGTTAGCAGCATACACCTGCTTCCTTACTGTTCTAGAGGCTCCAAGTCCAGGAAGAGGTACTGGCAGGCTGCTTGTTCCTGAGACTGCGCATGCTGGCTTCCAGCTGCCATCACCTCCCCACGTCCTCACGTGGTCCCCTTCTGTCCCGTATCCTCATGTGGTCCTCTTCTGTACGTGTTCTCACGTGGTCCCCTTCTGTACGTGTCCACTACTTCTCACATTAAGGCCCCACTCAGATTACATGACTTCATTTAACCCCAACTACTTTAAAGGCCTTATCTCTTCCCCTCCCCCCCCAAAAACATTCTGGGGTCTTTGCGGGTGGTTAGGTGTCTAATGTAGAAGTTTGAGGAGGGAAGTCAGGTGTAGTGACATATGTCTGCAATCCCAGAACTTGGGAGATTGAGACAGAAGGTTTTGAGATGGAAACCATCCTGGACTATACCACGAGAGTCCATATTAAAAGAAAAAAAGAGTAGTTCAGGGTAGGTGAGGGTGGGGTATAACTTAACCAATGTGCAGAGTGAGGTCACAGCTAACTAAGTCAACAAGACTGCCACAGAAGCATCCACATTCCCTGGCCAGACCATGCATCCTGCCAACGATGGCTATGAAAAGTCCAGCCTTACCTGTGGCGTCAATAATCTTCCCTATGGTCTGGTATGAAAAGCAGCATTTTAAAGGTGAGATGCTGTGACCCAGAGAAATTAACCTTCCTAAGAATGCACGTAGGGTAAGTGGGTTCAGGATTTGAATCCAGATCTGTATCTGACTCAGAATCCACACCCTACCTGGTGACTTTGCATTTTGATCAAGGACCTGAGCACATGGGGTGTATATAGGCCTGGGAGGTAGAGAGGGAGCCCGAGAGAGGCTCCTACCTCAAGTGGGATGGGAAGCTGGCATGTAGGACGCAAAAGCACCTAGGAGGGCCAGGTAATCTGTCTGGGAGTGCACTCCTAGCTGGGTCACAGCATGAGCTTGGGGACTGATCCCAGCCACCAGCAGGAGGGGTCCAGTGGGGTCAGTGTCTCAACCCAGACTGAAAGAGAAGCCTGTGTCTACCAGCTGGTCATGCAACCTATGGATGAATGTGCATGTCTCCTGCAGACCAGTCCTCCAGCTCTTAACTGTGACCCTCTGCCATTTTACTCCTGTCCTTTCTAGGGCTGAGGGCCTAGCATCCCGGAGAGAGGTGTTGCATGAAATAGCTGATTGCCAGGCTGGGGACAGAGTCGTGTCCCTGACATGGGAGGATTGTTTGCTTGTGTCCGTCTCAGACAGTTAAGACGATGGGGCTGCAGAGTCCGAGCTCCCTTCCTAAACTGGAGGATACTGGGGAGCATGGCTCCCAGCACCCCCCGCAGCCCACTATGGCTCAGGGGACTGTCGGCTCCATGGAAATCCTCACAGCCTCTTAGAGTGGAAAGGAACCCAGGAGGTTACCTGATCTACCCCCAACCCATCCAACAGCACATTTTAGAATCCTCTGGCACCCATGTCCCACCTCCCATACCAGACACTAGATGACTATCAAGGGGCTGGATAGAGGCCACTCTTTATCCAGGACTTGGGGCCCTAAGCTGGTACCTCACCTCTAGAGAGCCAGATAGATTCTAGATTATCCCCAGGGAGGTGCTGGTAGAGACCTAAGGAGGAAGGAGAGGATGAACACACAAAGCCACATTATTTATCACTATGGGAAGCCCAGGATATTCACTGTCTTTGGACCTGACAAGGCAAGATTTTTATTGGCTCCATTTTCCAGATAAAAGCACTGATTTCTAGAGTCACCCATGCAAGTGAGGACACGCTGTGACCAGGTGTGAGCTGCATCTTCCTCCGTGAATCCTCAGCCTGGGCTGTCATGGGCTCCCTGGGCTGCTTTGTGGAGAAGCCAAGCTCTGAGCTCAGCTCCCAGTGTCAAAGCCATCTTGAGCTCAGTGGGAGACTCACAGGGACTGTCAGCCAGGGAGGGGGAGGTGAGTGAAAGGCTGTCTGTCACTCCTCAATCTGAAGCCCAGAGCAGAGGGGACGCTTGGAATCAGACTGCCCACTCCCCTGTCCCTGCAATCAACCGCTGCAGGAGGGCGTTGTTCTTGAGAGGACTTCTGGCTCTAAAGAGAGAGGGAGCCAGCATCCCAGAGACCCAGGGATAGACAGGGGGACAGGGAAACAGTACCAGGCAGAGATGGAGAAATCTCGCAGCTCTGATCTCAAAGTGCTGTGCGTCCCTGGCCATTGGTCAGCAGGGAAGACTCAGAGCGCACTGGAGGGGAAGTAGCAGAATGGTGTCTCCTGCCCCAACTTAGCCCTTCCTTTCCTCAGAGACTGTGGCTAGCTACCTTCAGAGACACTTCTGACCACAAGAAGCCACAGAGTCCAGGGGAAAGAAGTAGAAACATGTCCCTTCCCTAGGTTAGAAATTGAAACACACTCCAGGGCCAGGCCCTGATCCCTTGCCTGGGGCAGGTCCCACCATTTTTCTGGACCTTAGTTTATCTATCTTAGAACAAGATCCTTTGACATAGAGAGATGATCTACCTCAAGGAGCTTTGAAGAACTTTGAATTTGCTCCACCTTGTTGATTGGACTGGGCTCATTAGCATATTGAGGCCGCTCACTTTCCTTGGATGGGTTTATTTTCAAGGTCTCTGGCTCAGGCCATGCATCTTTGATACAGTACCTACTGCAGAAAAGCTTTTAGAAATCTGAGAGACTTGAGGTCCTTCTTGCACCTACCTCCAAGAGTCTACAAAGAGAGCTTGAAGTCACTTGGAGACAAGAGACTGGGGCTGAATTCCGACTCTGTCGCTTATCAACTCTGCATCCTGAGTGAATCCCTCAGCCTCTCTGTGATTCTCAATGTGCCCTGTGGATAAGGATGAGCCTCCCGGAGCTGAGCGGGGCTTGGGAGGCCGAGCGCCACAGGTGCACGTGACACAATGCTGTGGGATCCTCCAACCCTGAGGACAATGATGCCTTGGTAGTCACTGCGTGGGTTCCTGAATGCTGGGGAACACAGAGCAGAGCTCGATGCAGATGACAGGCCTGGCCTTCCCTCTGCCTTCCTCTTCTTGCTCACGTACCGAGAAAGTCAAGTTGTCATGCTGTATCCTGGCTTGACTCTTCTGCCTTGGATCCAAAACAAGACAACCAGACAGTCTTGTCAGAGACACCCCGGTCATCTGGTACCCATCCAGAAAGCTCAGCCCCTCTTCACCATTTCCCTGTCCTCCCCACCCTCAGGCTGGGCCCTGTCTCCTGTGTTGCTATGGAGATGCCAGTACTCCCCCTCCAGGTCCTTTCTGCCCAGTGCGGGAGCAAGCAAGCATCTTGTGTTGCCATCGGCGGATCCTCCCCCACACCCCTCTTCCATCATTCCTCTCCTCCTCCACTCTGCTCCTCCTCACAGGTGTGGGCCTCCAGGGGTTTGGGGACAGACTTCAGGAAGTTCCCAGTGGCCAATGCAAATGAAGGCCACTCCCTGTTATTGAAGAGCAGTGTGCAGGCCCAGCTCTGCCTGCCTCTACCAGAGACATCTACTGCTTAATCCCTCAGTGCTGAGTCACTGGGACGCAGGGAGCAGGTTGTGCATCTCACAGCAGCTGCGCAGCAGTGAGGGACAAGGTCTACTGAGCCCAGGAAGTGTCTTTGGTGGAGTTCAATTTCAACCAGGGATCTTCCCATTGGCCCAGGCAAAGGCTACACTAATGTTTCCCTACCTTTCAGGAAAGCTGTATGGCAATTGTGGCATGATTTGGACATGATAGCCTCACAGACGTCTTGTGTGGCCACTGGGGATGCAGAGGACTGGATGGGGAAAGCGGCAGACATGACATCCACATAGAGGGGCAGGTTCCCCACTCTGTGCACTGCCAGGCCAAGCCAGGCTGCAGGCAGAACAGAGCAACCTCTGATAAATAATTAATTCACTATGAGGAGCCTAGAGACGGGTCCCCTCATGGAGGTTCACCTACAGTCCTTCACCCAGGCTTGCAGGCCAGCTTTAATAGACATAAACAATGACTTCCTGGCACTCTCCTAGGATCACTTTTCTGGTGGTCCCTCTACTTGTCTGCCATCTTCAGTCTGAAATCCACTCAACCTCTTGCTTCTTGCTTTTTGCTTCCCTACCCCTGAGGGCCCTGGAGCTCCACGGCAATGCTTAACTTGGGGGAACTTAAGGATTCTATGCATTCCTTCAGCTCCAGGAACCCCTTACCTCCTGTTCTCAGCACCCACACATCCTCTGTCCAGCCTCTCAGTACTCCCTGCCTTTCTCATCCTGGGCCTCGTATGGGCTCCAGGTGATTATATGCACGTCCTCAGCTCTGGCTTAGGTAATTTGTAGCATATATGTGCCCTCAAGGAAGCCAAGCCTGCCTATCCTATGTCATTTTAACCACTACCACCCCCTCCAAGAGCAGAAATGAATCCGTCAATATGCCTACACATCTGAGCAGCCCCAGACTCATTCACACATGTAGAAAAGGCCTCAGCAGCAGGGGGGTAACCCAGAAGTGATGGCAGAGAGTGGAGGTTCTGATTTCCTGCTGGTCACCCTTCATCCTGCTTCTCTCAGGGGTTAGGTCACAACCACAAGAAAGGCAACGGATACAGGCGACACATCAGAGTCACTCGGGAAAATATCAGCCAAAGAGGGCACAGCAAGAGGGAGCTGGGCCGGATTCTGGACCCAGGCTGGTACCGGATGAGGGGCCAAGCTGCTCTTCAGAGCACAGCTACCCCCGTCACGGTGTTCCCAGGGGGATGCTGCTGTCCACCGGCTGCCCTTGCCGTCGAGGAGTCCCTAATCAGACACCCAGCTCTGACAAGAGGAGGGCAGCAAGGGACACTAGGTGTTCGCACAGTCACTGTTCCCAGGGTGGCAGCTGCCGAGAGGCCCTGGTTGGTGAACCAGACCAGCACCTGCTCCTAGCCAAGCCTCCAGATAGGTCTGTCAGTTCCTCTCTCTTCACGGCCTGTTGCTCCTGCTCACAATCATCCCCAAGAACCCATTTCTGCTCACCTCCAGCCTGCTACTCAGGTGGTCCAAACTGTCTTGTCCTGAAAACAAAGCTATAGCCATTGAGCCCGGCCCATGGGTCCTTCTCACCTGCTTTCCCACCAGCAGTTGCTGCCGGCTATCTGCCTTTAGCATTTGGGGCCCAATCTTGCCCCAGCCGGGGCCATATTGCTGTTGGCCCATCTCTCCCTCTCCATCCTGAACTGACCATCCCTGCCTCGCTCGGCCCCCTTTAGCCAGAACAAAGCCAATTGTCCCACCCTCCTCTTCTCAGAGAACTCTCATCTGAGTGCTCCCGTGGCCCAATTCTGTCCTTCCTAGTTGAACACCACGGCTATGGCTTCTCCCACCCACGCTTCATGGGCAGGACCGTGTCTTTTTATCACAGCACTACCAGCACCCAGCACAGCACCTCCTTAAAGGACTGACAGAGGCCGTTCACAGACTCGGCAACAGTTGACAGATTCACCTTGTAAAAAGGGACACACAGGAGGGGGACACAGGGAAGAAGGAAGACAGGAGAGAGGAGGGGGGAGGGAAAGGGGGGATACAGGAAGGAATAGACAGAAGAGGGAGGAGGGAGACAGGAATGGAGAGAAGAGGGAAACAAAGAGGGAGGGAATCCGGAGGGAGGGAGGAGGGAGCCAGGGAGGAAGGGAAGAGGGAGGTAGACTTTTCTCAAATGGCTGGCACAACTACTCCACCCCCTAGCATCTGTGGCTTTCTCCCCACGAGCTCTAGGACAGGCAAATGAACATGTTAGCTCACAAGACCCTCCAACAAGCCTCTGAAGTTAATATATGCAATCCTCAACTTTACATTAAAATCAAAGGTGCCCCAGCTAGGAAGGGACAGAGCGTCTTGGAGCTCCAAGTCAAGGGCCTTCCCCAGAGACAGAAGCGCAGCTCTCAGCACTGAGCCTGTTCGACTCCGAATGAAGGGGTCTGCCTGTGCCAGGCTCCAGCCTGTAACCACTTCCCTCCACCACTCACCTGCGGAGCACAGGCACTAACGGTTTAAATCTGAAATGTTCCCTAAAGACTCGTGTGGTGATGTTTTGTTTGGGAGGAGAGAGGAATATAAGGCGGGAGGAGACAGGAGCTCAATCCCTTTCAGGCTGAGGAGTTGACTGGGGAGGTAAGAGGTGGCTGGGGCTGGCTCCTTTGTCTCTCTGATCCTTCTTTCAGCATTTACCCGGATATCTGGCTCTGGGTTTTTATTATTAAAACCAATTAGAATTCGAGGTACAGACTCCCGTTTGGATTCACTTCCCAGTGAGTCGCATTGACTCTAGGAGATGGGCTGAGGTACTTAGCAGCGTGGACTTTTGAAAGGGGCCTCCAATGCCTGTCCCACCCCTGCACTCTGCTTCCTGGGTCACTGTCACATGACTAGCCTCCACCTCACACATAAACTGCCACAGACTAAGCTTCACTCCCTGGCCTTCCAAGCCTTCCCCACTGTGACAGACTGAAATACCTCCAACAAGCCCTTCTTCCCTTAAGTTGGTTCTGTTGGGTTTGGTTACAGGGACATAGAGGTAAAAATACACCAGACAATCTCCCTAGCATGTATGAAGGAAGCTTTCAGCAAAGACGGGCCCTGTCTACCTGCTGTTTCTAAGGCAACATGGCCTCATCCCCTGGTCCTCGGGGTGATGAGATGATGGTTAATATTCCCACACAGAGCAGCAGAGCCTTTTGAGGAGCCCGGAGTGATTGGAGAAGTAAGATGGAGGGCTTTCAACACCACCCTCCAGGCAGAGCCAAGTCACCCCTCTGTAGGAGATGAGAAAGGGCAGAAGTGAAAACTCTAAAGCCAGGAAATAAGGGGTAACAGGCGGAAATAAGGAAGATATATGCAGAGGAGTTGCTCCAACTTCAGGAAAAAGCCAGACTCTTGCATCGTGCACTTGATTTCCATGGCTGTTAACGGACCTGGATTCTAAGCATGTGTGGCTCAGTGGTCTCCTGCAAAGGAGGGCAGGAGAGACGTGACCAAGCTCACGGTGTTTATCCATAGTGCTGTGAGAACCGGCTCTCCTGGCTGTAGGAGGGCCATGTTCTTAAGCCATATCTGGACTTGCTATGCCCAGGACCTGCATGGCATTCTGCCATGACTCTTCAGAAACCAATTCCTGTGTCAGGTCCTGGCAGCCTGCATGGAGTTCTGCCTCCGATCATTGCACTAAGGCACCTGGAGGGTTCAGGCATGGGAAGAAACAGGGGAGAACTGTTCCCTTTCTGAGGAGCTGCATCCTTGGTACTGTTCTCATAGCTGACTCCATGTGAGGTCAGCACTATTTGTCCAGCTCTGTCGTCCCAAGTCCCCAGTATAAAGGTTACCCAGACGCATCTCCAGTCACCTCCTTCTCCACAAACATCAGAAACCCCCCGTTACTCGCTGTTCTCCTTCCTGAGGAATTTGAAGTCAAAACAATCTAAAGCACAGTTGAAGCAAGTCGGAACAGGAGCTTAAAAACAGAAGGAGGCAATAACCCTATAGGGAAAACTTGATAAATACAACTTACTGTAGAAGACTGGCCCTGAGCTTCCTGGAATCCAAAATAAAGTGGGAAATGAGATGCACTCCAGAGCTCTTGAGCGGGAGCTGATGGGTAGTGCTGGAGAATCAGAGTCGGGACGCAGGTCCTGAGGTTGGACCTGGATTCACAGCCCAATTTACACTCTGTACCCTCCTCCCCTGTACCCCCAGGCTGCTCCATCACGGAGGCTGTGACGGTCCTGGGGAAGAAGCTCCGAGATTACCAGAAGCATTTCAACGTCACCCACCTGCTGGCCCTCTGTGACTACTTCCACAACACCTTCATCCGACACTATAGACTCTACCAGTACGTCCTGAGCCAGGACCAGGAGGTCAACCTGACAGTCGCCCACGTGCAAATGTGTGCGCCCCCCCAGCCCCTTCCACTAACAGAAGGCATCGACAGGGATGTGTGGAGGCATGAGCAGCAGGTGGCTGAACTGAGCACAGCGGAGGTGCAGAAGCGCACGAATGTGCTAATGCTGAAGGAGACGCTGAGCTTGGAGCAGGCGCACATGCTGCAGAAGGCCTTTGGGGTCGAGGAGCCGCCAGGGCAGCTACAGCCCCGGCCAACCTTGAGGAGAGAGGTGAGACTCTGTCTGCCAGCCCCAGGGTCTCTGAGACTCAGCGGGCTGGACTAATTCCCGGGCCTCCTTCACTCTCTGCACTGGTAGTGGGGGACAGAGTCACGGGGGCATCTAA
The DNA here is from genome assembly GCF_049852395.1 of Peromyscus maniculatus bairdii. Taxonomy (NCBI): domain Eukaryota; kingdom Metazoa; phylum Chordata; class Mammalia; order Rodentia; family Cricetidae; genus Peromyscus; species Peromyscus maniculatus. The sequence continues at coordinate 62,152,945 of NC_134860.1, read as the reverse complement.
CATCTCCCACAGACTTTGCATGCACATCCTTGCACAACATCCCTGCAGGGTAGAAGAAGCTCGTGTCCCCATTTTCCTCATGACACAATGGGGTTAAAGAACATCATTTGACTAATGCCATCAAGGTACCATGGAGTAGAGTTCCTAGTTGGTCAAGGCCTGCAGACCTTGAAGTCTGAGTTTTTCCCTCTGTGTCATTGACTGGTGACAGAGTCCACTGAGAGACAGGAAAGGGACATAGACCTCTGAGCTGCTGGGGAATGTCCCAGTGCCCTTGGTCTGCAGTCAGAGCCATTATCATGGAGACCCAAGGTGCAGACAGCTCAGGGAAGGTGTGTGAGCAGCTGGCCCAGAGAAGACTGGAAGAGCTGAGTGTGTGTGTGTGTGTGTGTGTGTGTGTGTGTGTGTGTGTGTGTGTGTGTGTGTGTGTGTGTAAATGCACAGGCACAGCAGGAGAGGTAGTGGCAAGATTGTTTTGAAGGGGTTCTGTTTGTTGTTTGGTTAGTTTTGGCTTCTGATTTGTCGGCCAAAGAAAAGTATTCCTCCAAAGTTCAAAAGGATGTCTGGGAAATTGCTAAAATAATTACCCAGCAGGTTGGATGATACTCATCCAAGCTCAAGGCTTCTGATACATAATAACAGGACAAGACCATGCTATCTTAGTACATTAAGACATCCAAAGTAGGCAGCCAGGCATAGTGGTGTACAGCTATGGTCCTACCACTCAGGAAGTGATGGCAGAAGGTTCAAGAGTTCAAGGCCAGGCAGGTCCAGTCCCCTCCTCCCAGGCTGAGCAAAGTGTCCCCGCATAGGCCCCAGGTTCCAAACAGCCAGCTGAATCTACCAGGTTGAGCTGAATCCCCAGGGGTGTCCTTGCCCTGGAGGAGATGGGAATGGGGGATGGGCTGAGGGGGAAGGCGGGGGTGGGGTATGCGGGAGGGGGGAGGACAGGAGAATTCGTGGCTGATATGTAAAATTAAATCAAATTATAAAATTTAAAAAAAAGGAGTTCAAGGCCAACCTTAACTATGTGAGACTCCATCACAAAACAGCTGGGCGGTGGTGGCGGCGCACGCCTTTAATCCCAGCACTCGGGAGGCAGAGCCAGGCGGATCTCTGTGAGTTCGAGGCCAGCCTGGACTACAGAGTGAGTTCCAGGAAAGGCGCAAAGCTACACAGAGAAACCCTGTCTTGAAAAAAAAAAAAAGTGGGAATCCATCACAAAACAACAGCAACAGACTTCCAACCAGGATCCAGGAAGCTAAGTGACAGGTTGTCTCTGGGTCCTTAAAGGACTTTGCTCTGTGATATCGTGGAGTCTGTAGACTAGGTCAGGAGAGGGCTGCCGGATACCAGCTCCTGCTCCACCACGCCTTTCAGCTCCCCTTTAATCTCCAGTGGGGGCTCTCTGGCAAAGCTGGGGAGCCCTGGCAGTAAGCCTGAGGGAAGCACTCAACAACCATCACCACCACAGGACAAATGCACCTCTTTATGGAGTCCGATCCTTCTCTAAAGATCTGGGGAAGCACATTAATTTTATATTAAAATAAAATCCAAGGGACATTCTGGGGCAAACTGACACCAGAGTTTAAGTATGTATTACAAACAACAGCATACCCCAATGCATATCCCTCATCACTCATATATCCCTCATCCCAGATATCATGCATAACTTCTCTGTCCTGTCTCTAGGACACTAGAGGGTCAAGTATGTGAAGGGGGGTCACAGTGGATTCTGTTAGAATAGCAAATGGGGGCTGAGTTCATATTCTTCCTGGAGTGGGCTGGTCCCAAAGTAACCCCATTCTCTAAAGCTGTCCCTGTCCCCTCCGGTGAAGTCACCAGGACTGTGACATGTGAGAGCAGTCGGGAGGTGGGAGGAGCTCACGATGGCCATGTGGAGCACCACTGGCCGCTGGCCTCTGGTCCCAGAACCATGTGAGGAACGAATGCCACACACCAGGAGATTTGCTACCCAGGACTCTATGGGGGAAGGGAGAGAGCTGATGGGCAGGATGGGGGAAGGGAGAGAGCTGGTGGGCAGGATGGGGGAAGGGAGAGAGCTGGTGGGCAGGATGGGGGAAGGGAGGGAGCTGGTGGGCCCACAGCAGAGGGCCACCACTATGGGGAGCCACGGCCACTGAGAGGAGGATGGGCCTCGGCTGTCCTCCAAGCATGCTCGCTGATGTGTGTCCTGCAGGCTCTGGAGCGTCTGGTCAGCGAGGCCATCCACATCCAGATCGCATGCCTGCAGGAGCTTCTACAGTACGAGATCCAAGCCGCTTTTGACATCCTGGACCTGAGGCTGCAGAAGAAGACCCTGACCCTCGGTGCTCCGCCACCCCCACTCCCCTGCATCACCGCTGGCCAGGCAGCCTTAGAGGACTCTCCTAAGGCCAGTAAAGCCAATAAAGGAAAGAAAGGCAAAGCTAAGAAGTAGGAGGCTGGCAGCTACCATCCGAGGACTCACGAGAGAAGCAATATAGGCATGCTCAGCATAGACCAGAGGCTCCTAGTGATTAAAAGAAACAAAGCCACTCCCGCGCTGTCTCTGTCTCATGTGTGATGGGGGAGGGTATTTTCTTGGCTAGGCCAGACTTTTCTTTGAGTAGGACCACAGAGGTCACCTGAGCAGATCATGCCCTGGGATTCTCCTTCCCTGGATGTAGAGCGTAAGTGGTGGAAGGTCTTACAGTGCATGCCAGCAGAGAGTTCAAGCAAGGCCAGATAAGTCAGGGAGGCTCACAACCTCCCAGAGACAGAGCCGAAGAAAGGGGAGCCAGTGCTCAAGGCTCTGTGTCTGGGCTCTTTCTCTGGGGCACTGTGCCTTCATGCAGACACCTACACATGCTTTCAGCTGCTGGTTTGACAAGGGGACAATGGCAAACCTGTAAGAGTAGACCACCAGCCCAGCAAGACTCGTCCAACTCAGCACCTGCCAAGCCAGCCTGGAGGGGACAGATTCTGCCAAGCCAGGCAGGAGAAGGTAGTTCTTGTGGTCCTGAGTCGACAAAGCAGTGGGTGGAATCGTTCCACCCTCTGGGGCTCCCTTCCCAGTGGGAGTGGGGTCCCCCTAGAGGTTCAGCCATAGTGTAGATGGGATGTGCAGAGCTGGGGCTATCACTCTGTTGGTAGAATGCTTGCCTAGCATATGCGAGGCCCAGAGTCTGAACCCTGGCACTGTATAAACTGGGGCAAACTGTACACCAGAGTGCAATACACACCTGCAATCCCAGCATTTGAGAGGTAGAGGCAAAAGGATCAGAGGTTCAAAGTCATCCTTGGTTACTTAGAGGTCAGCTTCGGATATGTGAGATCCTGTCTCAAAATAATAATAATAATAATAATAATAATAATAATAATAATAATGTGATGGATGGATGAATGGATGGAAGGATGGATGGATGGATGGATGGATGGATGGATGGATGGATGGAAGGATGAGTGGGTGGGTAGGTGGATGGATCGATGAAATAAGAATCTCTTTCCTCTGTCCCTAGAGATTGAGAAGTTCTCGAACCATCTCAAGGATAAGCACACTTCATTGTAGCCTCCAGTGAGCCAACGCCCTCATCACAACCACATGGGGGAGAGCTGCATTGCCCTGCATTGCTCTGCATTGCTCTGCATTGCTCTGCATTGCTCTCTGCACTGGAAACCTCTGCCTTTATGAGTTTCCAGCTTGCGGGGAAACTGACATGCCCACCCCTGCCTGACTTCCCTGGCAGAGTAAGCACCAGGTATTTGTGAATTGGGTTTCAGGGGAGGGGAGACTCGACTGCCTCTCAGGCCTTTCTGGACCTATGATCAGAGCAAACAGAGGGAGGGCTGAGGCGTTAGAGAACAGCAATGTGCTGTGGATATCGTTCTATATAAATAAAACACTGATGGCCAGTGACCAGGCAGGAAGTATAGGCGGGACAAAGAGAGAGGAGAATTGGGGAAACAGGAAGAAGGGGGGAGAGACACTGCAGCCACTGCCAGGAGAAGCAGCATGTAAAGACGCCGGTAAGCCACCAGCCACGTGGCAAGGTATAGATTTATAGAAATGGGTTAATTTAAGCTATAAGAACAGTTAGCAAGAAGCCTGCCACGGCCATACAGTTTGTAAGCAATACAAGTCTCTGTGTTTACTTGGTTGGGTCTGAGCGGCTGTGGGACTGGCTGGTAACAGAGATTTGTCCTAACTGTGGGCAAGGCAGGAAAACTCTAGCTACAGCAATGGCCCTGACCTGCCTGGCAAGTGGCACCAAATGGGATTTTTCAGCAGGGGTGGGTGGACTCTAAGCTGACCATGGACTGAGAGCTTCTTCCCTGAGCCCCACATTCCAAGCTGTGCAGAACCTGAGTAAAGAGCTGCCCCATACCAGGATGAACCTGGGGCAGTGTCAGGGTCTGAGGACGGAGGGGTTATAGGTTTTGCTTTGTTGGGGACAGTCTTGGGTGACACCTGCTGGGCCCGCTTTACTCTTTATCTCCAGTGTAATAGAAGACAAGACGGGCCCACTTGTCCCAGGTTAAGCCACCATGCGTTTGGCGGGGACATTGTTATGGTCTGAATCTAACATGTCCCCCCAAAGGCCCCTGTTGTGAACCCAGGCAGTGGCACTCTTTGGAGAGGCTGTGGAGCCTTTGGGTGGCAATGTCTAGGTGACAGAAGTATGTCCCAAGAGGTAGGCTCTTAAAAGTGATGCCTGGTCTCTGGCTCCTGATTTTGGCTCCACTTCCTCTGCCTCCTGGTCTGCACAGTGTGAACAGCTTCTCTGCATGCTCCTGCCACCACGAGCTGAGCTACTCAGCCATGCTTTTCCTGTCATGAGGGACCCGGACGCTCACTAAAACTCTCAACCCTTAGGTTGTGCCACGGGTATTTTGGTCACAGCCACGCAAAAGTAATTAAAAGATGCGAAAGCACTCATGAACGAGCTCTCTCCTGGACTTGGGGTACATGCGTAGACATGGGTGACATGCCTTACCTTCCCAAGCCTTCCATAACTCAGTGGAACACTGTGGATAATACCTGAGGCCCCCCCTGGGCTATTGAGCGCAGGCCAACACAAACAACCAAGGATGGCCAGCTCCTCCCCTTAGGGTGGAGCCCAGAGAAGACTCTGGGCTGCTCCTGCCAGCTGCTTAGTCCCCAAGCCACTGTGCGCTGCTGTAGGTGTGGGAAGCCACCAGCCAGCAGGCTCCAGAGCCTGTGGGAAGGGTGGAGAGATGAGCCAGGCGCTTGTGTGGAAGGTAAAGAGATGGAAGGACGGACTTGGCTGTGGCCCAGGGTGGGGCGGTATGATAAACCTACAACCATCTCCTTACCCCACTGCTTACTATTGCGCCTTAATTTTCCAGTAGGGCCTTTGGCAGCAACAAATTTGACGAAGAAGAGCCTGGCTGGTGAAGTGTGATTGTCTGGTCCCGAGACAGAATCTCTGTCTATGTAGCCCTAGCTATCATGGGACTTACTATGTAGACTAAGCTGGTTCTCACACCTGTGGCAATCCTCCTGCCTCACTCTTTTGAGTTCTGTAATTAGAGGCATTCTCTAGCACACCTAGCCCACATCTTGGCTAGCTTGGCTTTGCCTCTTTCTAGAAAGCTAACGGCAATACCGCAATATGAACAAACTGAGTACTGGGTACACCAAGGAAAGCCACAGCAATATCCATGGGCACAGAACATAGAAGTGCCAATCTGCTAACCAACTCTTGGGTATCCCATGAGGTCAGCAGGACTCTAAGGCCATCTAGAACTTGGAAGTGGACACACACGGAGCAAATTTACCGGGGGGCACTTCCAAGGTAACTTGCTCTCTGCGGACTCTTAAGATTTCTTATTCAAGCTGCTCCCTCAACAGCACCGACGCAAAAGGCCTTCGCTCCTGTTAAAGGAAGTCGGTTTTCTGTGCTCAGCAACAGAAAAGGCAGCTAGCTCCAGGATTGCTAGGCACTTCCGTTCACCTGAAGCAGAGCAAAGCCTTAGAGCAATGCATTCCAACACGCGTGGAATGCCCTCAGCTTTGGGGATAGAATCACAGCTGGGGAGGTCTCAGTACAGTGCTCGCAGTACGAGCATGGTAGGAAGCTGGGTGTGGCTTGTAATCCAGCACCCAGAGGCAGAGACAGGAGGATCCCCTGGTGTTCCCTGGCCAACCAGTCTAGTCTACTTGGCAATTTTCAGTACAATAAACACCCTGTCTTAACCAAACCAAACAAAGCAAGCAAGCAAACAAACAAAAACCCCAAAGTAACACCCCCAAACCGAAGGCATCCAAGGAGCAACAGCTGCAGTTGACCCCTGGCTTCCACGGGTACATGCATCCTCCTCCCCGTGTACACACACACACACACACACACACACACACACACACACACACACACGAACCCCCACACATGAAGTTCAGCATTCATTCATGATAAAGTACTTGCTTTGGGGTGTACTTATCAGTAGTATCCACAGGAACAAAAGGGAGACACAGCAGGAAACTGGAAATGAATAGGTCTCTACCAATGACACTGTGCCAGACAGTGCGCAGCGGTCACATCTTTTTTTACCAGTTTTAATTGACTAGTTATTAGTTCCAGACACTTAGACACTGGGGACTCAACAGTAAACAGAGAATGTATCCCACTTTTCAGGGGCTTGAATTCTTTTTTTTTTTTTTTATGGAAATTGCTTTGTAGACCAGGCTGGCCTCGAACTCCCAGAGATCTGCCTGCCTTTGCCTCCTGAGTGCTGGGTTAAAGGCGTGTGCCACCACCGCTGATGAGGTGCTTGAATTCTAAAGCAGTAAATTATCCAATAATTAAATAAGATACCTGGAGGTGCCTGATGCTGTTCAGACTTTGGCATATTAGGAAAGAGAGAAAGCATCATCAGGGCTAGATCCAGGGGCCAGGTATCAACTTCAAAGTCCAGCCACTAGCAACCAGTTTCAGCTGGCCAGGTCCTGCCTCCCAGAGGCCATACACAGATACACACATCAATGTAATCTCGGGTATCGTTGTGCTCACTGCCAAGGCTGCTCAATGCTTACTCTATGCCAGACACTGGGGTGGCTCTTACACACAGACAGAAAAATGACAGGAGTGCCCTAGAGGGCACTCACTGTAGCACTTAGGGGGACTCTTCACCCTGGTTCCCCCTCCTTCAGGGTAAGAGCATTCCCCAAGTGGATCAGTCAAAATAGTCCACTGCCGTGGACCACAGTGATTGGACCAGACAGGGGGATCAGGACTCCAACTGGACCAATTGGCATACCTCATCCTTACCTGTCCACCACACTCCTAGTCATAATGATTGACTCAGAGATTTTGCTGCTTAAAATTGACAGGACTCATTAACTCTTGGTTGTGAGACTGGGAGAATTTCACGGGGCTGAGGCAGGCTTGTGACTGAGACACAAGCTGGAGAGAAGGAAGACAAGGGGCCAAGATGAGCAAGAGAGGTGAGAGCTCTGACTGAGAGATTGCATCTTTAATCCCCCACGCTGGGGGAAGCTCCACCCTGTCGTTCTGTGGTTTGGCTTGTGTGAGCCAAGGCACACACACACCTATTAGCTGACTGAGGTCAGTGGGAAGGGCAGGCAAGGATGCAACCCTGACAGATAAGGAAACTGAGGCTCACAGGTGGAATGATTGCTCAAAGTCCCTTGGCTAATAGAGGGTGAAGCTCTGGAAGGAGCAGCCAAAACTCCCACTTGCCTGGATGACATCTCCTGGGCCCCTGACAGCCTTTCAGATGGGTCCTGTAAACAGGACCACCACCACCCCACACACACGAGCCATGGACCCTGTAGCAGAGACCACAGATAGCCTCCATGAAAGTGGAAAAGTATCCAGGCTCAGAGGCAGCTCTTCTCCTCTGGAACTTGTGTGCACGCCGTCAAATGGACGGTCAGAACAAATGGAACAGAGCTTGTCTGTCTTGGAACTGTCTACCCCAATAGCAGAGCACATTCACTATCAATCTTGCATGGACCACTGATGTTCTGCTGAAAGGTTCCTCACAGGGCCCCTGTGAGATGACTAAGAGGTTCCTGACACTGTCTGAAAGTTATTTTTTGTCCCGTGGTGAGGTACAGCATCCACTGACAGTGAGCAGTCTTGAAGTAAGGAGTTGGGGAGCCCATGTCTCTCTTGAGGTACCTTCTGCTCTGACATTTTAAGAACATGATTCCCAGCCATGGCTCCATGAGATCTGGGGTGCAGGGTTTCTAAACCCTGACCTCAGATATGATGAGACTGTGGTATCTAGGCCCTGCCCTTTCAGAGAGGGCTCTTGGGGGTTGTCCTTCCTGTGGGTTTCAGATTTCAAGAAGAACCTGGAAATACTATTTCCGTTGACCCTCAAAGTACAGGAAGTGGCACAGCTGAGATTGCCCAGAGCCTCTTGTGTGTGTGTGTGTGTGTGTGTGTGTGTGTGTGTGTGTGTGTGTGTGAGACTGTCTGTCTGTCTGTCTGTCCGTGCCTCCACCAGACTGGTCAGCAGACTTTGGAGCTTTTCTGGCAAAAGCATGGGGCTGTGGGTAAAAATGGGGCAACACCACCTGAGACTCTATGAGAATCTCACAGGCCAGCAGCCGCAGTCTCATGACCGTCCCTAAGGACAGTGTGGAGAGCTTGCTGGGGATGTAGACTCATAGAGTTGGGCATTAGAGTTGGGCATCTTTGTGGAGCAGGCACCACAAAGGGACAGACTGTGGGTGTTCCACACAGGCCCACCACCCACTCTTAAGTGCCCTTCTCTGATTCCAGACAAGGCTACAGAAAACGGCTCCATGGGTGTCCAACCCACTCAGCATTGGTGGTCAACACTCCAACTCAAGCTCTACCAGGTGTCTTCTGCTTCCTGTCCTGGGCCTTCTCTGATGAGTATGGGTACTGTGAGGAGCCAGCATGGCATCTGTACATGTGGGCCTGGGAGTTGCAGGAGCTCAGCATCTCATGGGACAGTTCAGCGCTGGCCATCTACTTCTCCCTTGTGTCCCTAAGGTGGACAATCTGCGACAAACCTCATGTCTCCTCAGAAGGCCCCAGAGAATCAAGCACCAGTCACCCACCCTAGTGGCCAGTTTGTAGGAGGTCCTAATTTTGTTTATCTTACTGACCCTGACACAAAGCAGCTTGGGAGAGCAAGGGTGTATGTGTCTTGTGATTCCAGCTACAATCCATCATTGTGGGGAAATCAAGGCAGGAACTCAAGGCAGCTAGCTAGTCATATCACATCTAAGAGCAGAAAGAATAAACACATGATACTTAAATCACTTCCTCTGCTCTTACACAGTTCAGAATCCCCTGCCTAGGGTGTGGTGCTGCTCACAGTGAACTGGGTCTTCCCACCTCAACTACCCAATCAAGACAATCCCTCACAGACATGTCCACTGGCTAATCTGATCTAGACCGTTCCATATTGAGTCTCTTCCCGGTTGATTCTAGGTTATATCAGGAGATGATTAATACCAGCACAAGGATACATTTGAGATTGACTTATCTTTCTCTCTTTGTACCTCTGCTCTCTGAGACTGCTCTCCAGAGAAATGATATACTGCAAGCATTCTTGTCATGGGTTCCACTTTCACAAGGGAATCTGGGCTCAACTATGTGGGTCTACCTTTGCGTTCCCATACGCCAGTGCAGCCCTGTCCCTGCTGCCTGACAAACCATTCCAGACCTCAGTGGTTTCCAACAACCATCATGGCTACACGGTGTAGTAGGAGTCGCACAGCTTGCCTCTGCCCCCCACAGTATCTGCCGGGACAGGTCAACAATGGCCAAAGCACTCACTTCTGTATGGCCGGTCTCAACAGCTGACAAGGTGGGCCTTGTCAGGTGAGACTGTTAGCTGGCAGCTTGTATTCTCACCCCCAGGCCTTCCTCACAACGTGGAGGGGTTCCAGGGGGAGGAAGAAGTCAACAGACTCTTCCTAGGGTCCGAGGCAGAACCCTGCTTCTACAGTGATTCGTTCCTGGTAGTTAACTTCCCCATTGCTATGACAAAAACACCCTGACAAAAGCGACTTAACGAAGGGTCTCTTTTGGCACACAGTTTGAGGGCACAGTCCACCATGGCAGAGAAGCCGCAGCAGCAGGGGCGTTAGCAGCTGGTCACACTGCATCCACTCTTAGGAAGCTGAAAGCAGTATATGCGACCACTCAGCTTGCTTCATCTTCCTATTCACTCCAGGACCCCAGCCCATAGAATGGTACCATTCACACTCAGGGTGGATCTTCCCAACTCAATTAAGCTAATCTTGAAACTCTTTCCCAGACATGCCCAGAGGTTTGTTTCCATGGTGAGTCTAAATCCCATCAAGTTGACAATCCAGATTAACCATCACAATTCCTGAAGTAGTTTCAGGCCAGCCAAGACTCTGGGGGGGGGGTAGGCAGATAGACAAAGCCCTCGGTGCAGGGCGTGACGCTCATCTCAAGCCGTCTGTAATCTGCCAGGCTGGCACAGACACTGGATGAGCAAGGAAGAAAATTAGCAATCAATTGAGCAAACAAATCTGTGAATGGGAGCCACCAGCGGACTCCACGCATGACCTCCTGGCTCAGCGCTAGAACTCAGCTTGGACTCTTAGAATAAGATATTAATGCTAATTTACTTATGCCTAGGTGGTTTCCTTTTTTAACCCCAGAGCTAGGAAATATCAAAACTGAAGGGATCCTCGGGGTGCAGAAATCTACTTTGGTCACCCCTCCAGCTGAGGGAAAGGAAGAGGGTGAAGAGGGGCTTGCCTATTGCATCCATGGTGGCCGTTGGCCTGTGGCTGGAATGCTGCGAAGGCTTCTCCCTAGGGGTGAGCTAGCTCTAGGAGCATAGGAGTCTGCCTTACCAGTCCCTTGTGAGGCTTCGTCTCCAGTATTCCCCCTTGGTGCCCGATTGGGAACAGTTACTGTAACATCTTTAGAACCCAGATGTAGGAGGAGCCAAGGAGGCCGTGGTGGCAAGGGTCCCAGACCAGGAACTCACAGAGCCCCTCTGTTTGCAATGCTCTACATTTGTTCCAATGGTGGCCCACTCAGCTGTCAATCACACAGCCACATGACCTAGACAGTGACACCTATGGTGAGGACCCAGGCACTGTGTTGTTCCACAGTCCATAGTTCAGAGGCGTTTGTACATTTGTGGCCCATGAGCATCATGGGAAAATCATATAATAAAAATAAGCTCTGGCTTACGTTGAGTGCCTACTAAGCAAGACTCTGATTTCAGTCTCCTCAATTTATGGATGAGAGAACCAGGTCCAGAAATGTTGGGTAATCCTGGCTCTCCTTGGTTAATACTTCACCTGCTGGGACCAAACCAGGCCACCTACTCCTTTACCTCAATCAGCCAACACAGATGTCACAGCCCAGTCTACTGGGAGATCTCAGGGGGCTCCGGACACCTTTCATTCAATCCTAGAGAAGGCAGAACTGAGGGAATGCTGGTCTCAGAAGTGGGACTCTGCACAAGAGAGACCCACTGGGCAGGGGAGGAAACATCTGGGAGCTGAGAAGCCTGGGGGCAGGTTGGTAGGGCAAGATGCCTGAAGTACACGCAGTCTCATGCTGAGCAAGCCACATACTGTTGCATGGATTTCTGCGGAGACTTTCTAGTCAATCCAGATAGAAAGAGCAGCAGCAAATGACCAAATGAACGATTCCATCTGAGTGAGGCGAACTGGCGAGTTTCCTGGAGTCATTTACAGTCATGTGGGCAAAGGGTTATTTACAGGAGCATGGGTGGCTCAAAGGTGGCTTTCATCACTGGAAAGCCCATCTTAGCATGAGTGATGACCCTAGAAAGCTGTGTCGCTGGAGCCTCCTGCACAGCTTGTGGCCAGTGCACAGCTTGTGGACGGCGTCACCACTGAAGAGTCTCCTCTGCCTCAGAAGCTGTGTCCTATAAGCTCCTTAGATATTTCTTGTGAGTTTTATGAGCCTTCTGACCCTTCTGTCCTCCAAGAGACAATGTTTGAATCCAGGGCAGTGGTTCCCAACCTGTGGGTCGTGACCTTCTGGGGTTGCATATCAGACATTTACCTTATGATTCATAACAATAGCAATCTTACAGCTATGAAGTAGCAATGGAATAATTTTATGGTTGGGGACCACCACCATGTGAGGAACTGTACATAAGGGTCGAAACATTAGGGAGGTGTAAATGGATTTTTCTTTTGGGCCGCCAGCTCACAAAAAAACAATACAGAGACTTATAATTAATTACGAAAGCTGGGCCAGTAGCTTAAGCTTGTTCCTAATTAATTCTTATAACTTAAATGAACCCATATCTTTTTTGTTTTGTTTTGTTTTTGTTTTTTGAGACAGGGTTTCTCTGTGTATCTTTGCGCCTTTCCTAGATCTCTCTCTGTAGACCAGGCTGGCTTTGAACTCACAGAGATCGGCCTGCCTCTGCCTCCCGAGTGCTGGGATTAAAGGCATGTGCCACCACTGTCCAGTGAACCCATATCTTTTAATCTATGTTCTTTTGCGTGGCTCAATCACCTTTACTTTGTAATGTCCATGCTGCTTGCTCTATATCTCCTGACATCTCCCCCTTCTTCTTTCCAGCATTCTCTCTGCCTCCAAAATCCTGTCTAGCTATTGGCTATTTAGCTTTTTTATTAGACCAATCACAGTGACATATATTCACACAGTGTAAAGAATATTCCACATTTCCCCTTTTTCCTCTAAATAAAAAAGAAAGGTTTTAACTCTGACATAATAAAACTATAAATAATAAGAACAATAATCAGACACATTTGTATTTGGCATATTTGGAGAAAATACTCCCATTATTTATTTTATCTTGATGAGTCCAAAGCTCTGTACCTAATTTACCTTCTGTCCTAACTAAGGAAAACTGCAACTATAACTACTTAGTCTTCAACTCCATCAAAGACTCCAGAAGGATATAATATTACCTGACTAAACAGGAAGTGTAGAGTAAACAACTTCCAAAACTAAAAAATGACGGAGACAGCTGGCTGCCTGGACAGTCACCCCAGGGTTCCTAGGCAACCTTGGGGCATTCATCTTTGGCCTACAGGCCTAGGATATTTGACGACTTTTCTGTGCATTGAGAATTTTGAAAGACTGTCCTAACTTGTCTTGGCAAAGTTTGACAGACACTTTTCTGTGTGTTTTGCTGGCCCAATTTGGACAGTATACTGTCAGCAGTCAAGGCAAGGACAATTTCTTTCCAAAATAAATGCCTTTTGCCACAAGGAAAGCAAACTCCATATGGAGGCTCTTTGATGCCCATCATCCTTTTTATGAAGTAGATTAGTGCTGCCAGGAACAAGCATGTCTCACTGTCATGAAAAGCCCTACATTATTAAAACATTTTAAATGCCATATTCTATAGGTCTTTAAAGTGTTTGAAGACCATCACTTTATCTAAAATATATCTCTGTTTGACCTTGAAAATATACCTAACATAACAGTAAGTTTGATTGTTATAGGTGACTATTAACCTGCTTTTCTTTACTACCCTAAATTGTTTGCAATAATAACTTTCAAGGACTAGAAATTTACGTTACATTGTTAATGAGCTGCATAGGTACAATACCATAAGCAAGACATGTATATCTTGGACATGTATGTACAGTATGTTCTAACAAAAATAACCTTAAATTTGTATCAATATACAAAATCCCATACCAATGTAAAGTATTTGAGACAAGTAGTTGTTCGAAAGTAGACTCAAGAATCCACCCTTCAATTCCATCATTTCTATATTATATCCCTCCTTTTTCATTTTAGAAAGAGGGCCTTGAATCTAATCTCCCTTGTTCAACTTTTTTCCCTGACCATTACCAATAACAACTTGTAACCAACCCCCCAAATAATGGCAAACATCCATAACCCACCCAATGACCAAAAACCACCCATGCTCCTCCTCTTGGAAATGTGGGCATTGTGTTATCTAGACTGCTTTCTGTAGTCTCAGGGTGCTGGAATTTTTGAGGGATACTGAAAAAAATTAAGATAATGGTCAAGTCCTGGGGGAGCTAGCTGTTGTCCAGTCTTGGTGTGATGGGATAATGTAAAAATTTTCTAAAGTTCTGGATGGAGTAGTCTGTGAGGCTGGACCATCTCAGTCAGCAGTCTTGAAGCTGTTCTGGATGCAGAGTTCTGAGTGGACTGCAACAGAGGCACCCTGAGAGGCTGGATCACCTGGGCCACCCGTTTTCATTGGTGTCTGGTCCCCTTGCTCTGAAAACACATAAACTTTCAAAGGTAACATGCATATCTGCATTATCACAAGTACGGAATATGTGGTGTGCACAAGTCAGTTAAAGATGATTTTTTTGTTTTATGTTTAAGCAGGTAAAAGGCAGCTATCAACTTTACAAGTTCGTTTGGACTGTATAATCGAACTGTAATATAAATCTCTATCCATGACATATGAAAGTATGGTATGTAATAATAAGTCATGAGGACTCTGTAACCAAAAAGATTGATCATGTCTCATCTCATCTCAGAGCTGCTCCCAGGTCAAGGGATCAGCTTACACATCACCTGTCCTGTAGTCTTTTTTGGCTTCCTCCCCCATGTCTGCAGCCAAGATACTCAGGAGGTCTCCCCTGGTCCAATCTGATCTCTATTAATCTGGAAGGAATCCATAGCCTTTCTTTTCCTCTAGAAGCAAAAGCATAACCTTTCCCCCAATGCAACACATTTTTAAATTAAGACATTTAAAAAATATATAGGTTGGTTTAATTTAGCAGTTTCATAATCCAGTGTCTCTCACCAGCTATTGTTATTTATTTGTACATTATCATTTAAAACAATTCAAATCCAACAAGATTTCCATATAGGATCCAGACTCCTTGTGTATTTTTCATCCTTACTTGGCTTATGTGCTTTATTACTTTGCTCTTTTTTAAAGACTCTATTATTTTTAAACTATCCATTTTTTCTATGATTGTCTATACTTTTTTCTGTCTTAAGCTTACACACATGTTGAAACATACTGTAACCCATTTAGAGGTTCTTTTCTGTCTGAACCTGCTTTACTGTGTATCTGTAACTTTTTTTTTTTTTGTCTGCATGAGCAAAATCTTAAACCACTGCAGAGCTTAGCTCATGGTGTACTTACAGGGTTCCTGCTGGCAATTCAAGCCCGCAGACAGCAGCCTGGAAATGCCTCTCTGTATCATGGCTTGTGTGAGAGACTGCAGAACTAGGAAACCATGTTTGCCTCCAGTTTTGTGTGTTTGGAACCTTTTAAGAAGCTTTCTCAGGTCTTATGTGGAAATATGTGCCTGGACATTGGGTGCCATTTGTAGGTATGCTTTTCTGTTCCACCAACCAGCTCCCAAATCACAACCCAGAGACTTATTATTAATTATGAAAGCTTGGCCAGTAGCTTAGGCTTGTTCCTAACTAGTTCTTATAACTTAAATTAACTCATATCTTTTAATCTATGTTCTTTTGCGTGACTCAGTCACCTTTACTTTGTAATGCCCTTGATGCTTGCTCTATGTCTCCTGACATCTCTGCACTTCTTCTTTCCAGCATTCTCTCTGCCTCAAAAGTCCTGCCTAGCTATTGGCCGTTTAGCTTTTTAATCAAACCATTCACAGTGACATAGATGCAAACAGTGTAAAGGAACATTCCACAACATGAAGATTGAGAACTAAGGGGGAAAGTGATATACAACACAGGTTTGCTGCTGTGTTGGATGGAGTATAAACAATACGCTGGTCCATTAAGACTGCATGGTAGAATCTCGTGGGGGCAGGATTTTCAGCTGGGGAACTCTGTACTCTAAGTTCAAAAAGGTGGCCCAGGGGACTTGCCTGGAAGACCTGCTCTTTTCTAGTTCACAGATTTCCTGAGAAGCTCTGTCCCCTCCACCAAGACTACCTTGGGTGCTGGGAGACAGGGAAATCACATCGTACAAAGTCACAGCCCAGCTGGCAGAGAGAAACACACAGGACAAGTACCCATGTAGTTTACAGAAAACAGAGGAACCTCCAGGCTCAGGAACCCCAGGGCCTTTGCCCCTCCTCCCAGGAAGAGAGGTTTCCATGTTGAGCAAGATAGTGCAAGTCAGAGGCTGAGCCTGACCATCCTGGCCCAGGCTGATTCCCAGAACTGTGGGGCATCAGGGCCAAGTTACTGACTCACCCTACAACCTTCCACACAGTCACTTCCCTTCAGAGCAGTGGTCCAGACTTGAAATTGGGCATCCCTGCATCCCTGGCCACTAGGGCCTGGGCCTGGAGCCCAGACAGGCCTTTCCAGTCTTTCTGAGCAAGGCTTACTCGCCACTGGCAATTGTCTTGTGTCCTGGCAGGAAAACTCCAGAAGGTCTTGGTGGTGGGAACCATTCAGGAAGCATCCTGGAGGTGTCTGGGCCACTGTGAAGGCTCAGCTGGTGGCGGGGAATGGTGGTTAGGGCCCAGTAAAGGACACAAGGCCCGGTTCCAGGTCCTTCAGCAAACCCAGGGCACATGGGATGCAGTGATATGGAGATGGAAAAGGGCCTTGTAGAAGGGCCGCCACAGGGTGTCCAGCCAACGCAGAAGCATAGGAAGCGATGAGGAAGACACTGAGGTTCACATTTATTCATATAAAGAGCAAGTTCCCAGCCTGCTCTGAAGACACAGGGAAATCAATGAGCTGGAGAGAGTGAGGCAGGAGCATCACAAATTCCAGGCCAGCCGGTACGACACTTTCAAAAAAGCCAGTTTCCAAAAGCTGGGGATGTAGCTTCGTGGTAAAGGACCCCCTCCTTAACCTGTGCAAGGCTCTGGGTTCAACCCCCAGAACCATATGGAAATAAAATAGCATGTTTCCAAACCAAAATAATAGTCCAGTATTCTAAAAAGGCTTTTAAAGCATATCCTTGGATCCATAAAAACATCAGAAGGAACACAATGAATTGTTAACAGATGGTATCACTACACATGGAGCTTATAGGGATCTCCCCTGTCCCTAAGAAATCAATGGGAGAACAAGATTTGGTGACCTGAGCATGTGTGTATACATGTATGCATTTGTTTATGCATGTATGTATATATGCATATGTTTAAACGTGTATGTGTATCTGTATCCATGTGTACATATAGGTACATATGTGCGTATGCATGTGTTTATAAGTATGTTAATGTACACATATGTGTAATGTGTGCATGTATGTGTGTATATTGTAAGTAGATGTGTGCATATGTATCTATATGTATGTGTATAACTGTGTGCCTGTGTGCATATGCGTGTGTGTATGTGTAATACGTGCATATGTACATATATATATATATATGTGTGTGTGTATGGATGTGTGCATGTGTATGCATGTGTATATATGTGTGTATGTGTCCCATATAGCACAAATTTACTGCCTGGCCATACCCTGGTGAGAAAAGCATTCTCCAGGGTGGAGCCTGGACTGGGGTGGAGCATTGGACTGGGGTGGAGCACTGGACTGAGGTGGAGTCCAGGGCTGGGGTGGAGCACTGGACTGGGGTGGAGCACTGGGCTGAGGTGGAGCCCTGGGCTGAGGTGGAGCACTGGACTGGGGTGGAGCATTGGACTGGGGTGGAGCACTGGACTGAGGTGGAGTCCAGGGCTGGGGTGGAGCACTGGACTGGGGTGGAGCACTGGACTGGGGTGGAACACTGGGCTGGGATGGAGTACTGGACTGGGGTGGAGCACTGGACTGGGGTGGAGCACTGGACTGGGGTGGAGCACTGGATTGGGGTGGAGCACTGGACTCGGGTGGAGCCTGGGGCCAAGGCATAGCAGTGTGAATCTCAGGCCTGAACAGCTGTCCATCCATTCTGCAACCACCACAGGACACCTTCTCTGTACCTGCCACCGAGATCAGTATGATGTCCTTCCCAGATAAACACATTCCCAGACTGGTGGGAGGAGACACTTACAAACAGAGCTGGCATCAACACAGTGCACTGCCGTGTGCAAAAACGTGCAGAAATGGGGCCAGTCATCTCTGGTGGGGACTGAGAGAGAGGAGGCCCTGGGGAGTGGAGGCCGTGTGGACGAGGCTTTCAGAGACGGAAACACTGGAGCCAGTGTCCTGACACATACTGGGAATCGACTACATGAAGATGTAGTAGCGGGGGTCTCAGCTGGAGAGAATCGCATACACCAAGGCCTGGGGTTGTGAAGCAACAGATATCCAATTTGGAAATTTGCTGGACATCAGCTCAGGCTAAGGAAGTAGGTGGGACTGCATGGGAACGAGGCCCTGGGGGTCCCTCTGAGAGGGTCGAGTTTCACTTTGTTAGCAGTACTGAGCTAGCAGATGTTTTAAAGTGAATAATTGTCTCCTGAGGTTGTCTGGACCATCTTTCTAGCTAACTGGGAGAGGGAATGGCCCAGGGCAATAGAAATAAGCAGGACTGAATCCAGGAGTCCAGGGGCTCAGAGACCCCACCCAGCAGGAGGACCTGTAGGCAGGACTCAGGATAGAGGCCTCTTGTCCCATCCTGTCCAGATGATCCAAGCTGGGAGGGGAGATAGAGAATCAGATGTGGGCAAGGCGGGGTAGTGCTTTCAGGAGATGGGGGCCAGGCTGGTGACACATGGGAAGAGGGCCAGGCCAGGTGTCTGGGGGCCTCATGCCATCCCATCGCCTGGTGACAGAAGGCTGGGTGGCAGCCAGGGCAGTGGAGACAGCCAAGACGCTGACTGAGCTACTCTCTGGACCTGGATTCAGCAGCTTCGGATCCAGCACAGAAGTGTATAGCTCCTAAGCCTCACCTGGCTAGACTTCTGCCTAGAGACCCCACCACCACTCTAGAGACCACGCCAGGACAGAAGGGCAGAGGAGGGGACTAAAATATCATTATTACCTTTCCACAGCTCAGAAAACTCAGGTGTTTTAGCCCTAGGACACTTGTGAGCTCTGCCCCCTAATTTAGGGAGGTCCGGAGAGGGTATGTAACACAGTGAACAGATGGCTGAGCTGGACTGGCAGAGACTAGAGAAAAAGGCCTTGACCCTGACCTGCCTCCCACGCTGGAGAACTTAGGCTGTATCTTGGCCCTGTACCAATCAGCCCAGGCTGCAGCAACCTTGCTTCCCAGGGAATTTCCCTCCTTCTTCCTGTAGCCCACCAGCTGCTTGAGGGCATGAGGTTCTGCCTGCTTGGAAGGAGGCTCACTCTAGGATCAGAGTAGACCCGGACGGAGCCAGTGGAGCAGAGACTCGGGGAGAGGAGGGAGGGTCTGGCCCCCACTACCCAAGGCCAGTCTGCGTCCAGTTACGTCGATGTGCTCCCCCCCTGCCCTCCAGCCAGGTGGCTTTCTCAAACCTCAGCATCAGCTTCCCTAGCCGGGCAGGGCACACTTGTGCCTGGGTCAGGATGGCTGAGTTGGATAAGGGAACCAGCAAGTGTGGCAAGGCCCAGCACTTACACAGGCAGCGTCAGCCCACACTCACCTCCTCACACGTGCCCAAGAACTCTTGCTCAGTGGATGCAAAGGTGTCCCCAGCAAGCCTGAGCACACCTGTTCAGGGCAGTAAGAAAGCCTTATGAATGATGTGTGTGTGTGTGTGTGTGTGTGTGTGTGTGTGTGTTTTCATATGTGGAGATCTACATGCACAAGGAGGACAGAGGACAACCTCAGATGTCACTCTTCAGATGCCATCCACTTTTCCTATTTTTTGTTGTCATTTCTTAGACAGGATCTCCCTATGTAGTCCAGGCTGGCCTGGAACTCAACAGAGATCTGCCTGTCTCTGCCTCCAGAATTCTGGGACTAAGGGCGTGTGTCATTACACCCAGCCACTTCTTGTTTTTAGATTGGATCATTTACCATCCTGGAACTCAACAAGTAGGCTAGGGTGGCTGCTGAGCGAGTCCCGGAATCCTCCAGCCTCTGCTTCCCCAGAACTAAGATTACAAGGCGGTACCGCCATGTGCAGCTTTTCACATGGGTTCTGGGAAATGAACGCAGGTCTTTGTGTTTTCCTGACTCAGCCATCTCCCCAGTTCCAATGCAAACCTTTGTTAGGAGGAGTCAACTCCAAGCCAGAAGAGAACTGGCCAGAATATAGGCGGGGAGGAGATCTACCTACTTTTGCGGGGAGGGGAATGCCCTAACCAGGTATGGGCTTGAAGAAGGGAAGTGTGACAGGAAGATCACCTGGGAGCTGGGATCTGTGAGCACAATAGCCACAGCTCTCACAGGACCAGGCCCACCCTCGTTCACTCTCAACAGAGCTCTGAGCAGCAAACTCTTTCTCTACAGCTCATGCCTGGCCGCAGTACCTCTCCATGACCTACTCCACATGGCAGAGTCTGGCACCAGGGCAGGTTAGCAGGAGTAGGAACCAAAGATGGTCTTCCTATAGGAAGAGGAGCTGGGGTCAGCCAGACAAGGCACTGAAACAGAAGACACCTCCTCCGGCCACTCACCCGCTTGCTCTGTCCCAGAGCATGGGGGACCTTGAATCAGCATGATCGCTGCTCCTGAAGGTGCCCAGCTCCCAAATCTAAAAGGGGATTAGCCCTTGGCTTTGCTTTCCAAGAAGAAAGGGCAGCTCAAAGAAGGACAAGACGAGCCCCACAGAGCTGTCAGAGAGAGTGGGGTACAAGCCTGCATCCAGAGCCCACAGCCCCTTATCCTGGAATGTTCCTTCCCGATGACCAACTAGAAAGTTGGGAGGAGGCAGGTTCCTGGATATCTGAGTCATTTGAGAGGTTTCCGAAGACCGGATTCCAGAAGTGGGTCTGATCGGCTTCTGTTAGTGGGAGCTCCGCCATCCTGAAAACCGTTGGCTGAGGCAAGCTTTCTGCTCTCCGGGTGGGGCCCTGAGACAGGCGGAGCCCCCAGGCGGGACCCCTGGGTGGGCAGAGGCCTGCATTTCCTGTGACTGCTGGGGACACTCAGGCGGACAGGGAGGAAGGCACAGACCTCTGCTAATCTGGAGAAGAGATTTTCCTCCTCGGAGGCCCTTCCTTGGGCAGGGCTCTCTTGGTGGCGGCCGTGGCGGCTGGCCTGAAGGTGGTGGCCAGGCTTTACAGGGAGAGACTGCCTTATCAGACAGGAAACACTGGGCTCTGGTCACTTCCTCCCACTCCTGGTCACAGCAGCTCTCGGGGCAGGAGGAAAAAGCCCAGCAGCTACTGTTCATTGGCTTCTCCTGCAGGCGTAACCCTCTGAGCTGTTCTCCAGGATAGCAGAGGCTTTGCTTAGGTGCTGTGTGTGTACTGTGTGTGTGAGCGCGTGCCTGTGTGGTGTGTGTGTGTCTGTGCTATGTGAATGTACTATGCACGGGTATGCACTATATGCATAGGCTGTGTGTGTGTGTGTGTGTGTGTGTGTGTGTGTGTGTGTGTGTGTGTGTGTGCTCTGTGTTGTGTGCGTTCAGTGTGCTGGCCTGTTGTGCAAGTGTTGGTTTCTGTGAGTGCTATGTGCTCTGTGTGGCTCCTCTGAGCCTCACCCCAGCCCTGAGCTGGGTGTCGAGTGGCGCAGAGAGAAACCTCCTGAAGACATGCTAGCCACGGCCCCACGTCCTCTCACCTGCCTTGGGTCTCTTCTTCCCAGAAGTCCACCTGAGCTAAAGCCACTGCCACCTGCTGCCTTCCTTGAGGCAGGGACTCTTGCAAAGAGGGTGCCCTGGGGACCTGTGCTAGAGATGCTGGGCTGAGGGGGCCTATGGATCTTGCCTCTCCCCACCCCCTTGCCCTCTTCTCCACATCTACCCCTCAGCTGCTTGCCCTCAGTTGAATCTCTATCTCACTGGACCCCATCATCAAGCCTGGGCATGAAGGATAACGCTGATGTCTTCTCTTCAACCAGGGCATGTTTTCCCTGCAAGGGTTCAGAGCTGGGACTAGAGTGTCCTAGTTCTAAACTGTATATCCCTTCCATTTAAAATGCCATCAGTCAGGCTTTGGCGATCAAGTGGCCCATATTGCTGACTCAGTTACTCAGGCTGAAAGGATTCATACAAGCATTGCTGGTATGGACTGAGCGGCTCTACCCAGGACAGTCTGTCACCACTGAGCCTGGGCAGGCTTTGTTCCCTGTCGTTATTCATCATTCTCCAAAGACTGGCGTAAAGACAGGTTGCACAGTAGAGCTCTTTGTCAGGTGTCATAAGTCATCTGATGTACAGTCTACTGGTGTCCAGCTAACTGCGCACTGTAGCATTTTATGTATAGAGCCCGAGCACAGGGGATTTAAGAATCCACAAGGACCTCCATGCATACCAAGGAGCGTCTGTGCTCTTAGTTAGAATGGCTGAAGAGGTGATGGTGGGGATGGGTCACCTCTCCTCTGTTCTTCTCCAGCACACTTGAGGATGTTACATATGTTCTCTGGCCTTCCCAGCACCCCGAGATAGTGGGGTGACGGGGCTAGGATTCCTGTCTTTCTAAGAAATGAATAAACAGAAAGAAAGTCCTCTGGCTTTTTTTGAGATCTGATGGAGAAGATGTAAGGGCCTCCCAGTTTCTGTGATAAGAGCCAAAAGGGTGAAGAAACATGGGAAAGTGGACTTCTTTGGCCACCTGCCCTCTAGACGACCTTGTGACCTTGAAGTCACAGCCTTACCTTGGAGATCTCATCACCTCTAAGATACAATAGTCAGCCTTCCTAGGGCCCCTGAGGGCTGCAAAGACCTTGCATGTATTGGAAGTCAAAACCTTCTGGGAAGTGGAAACCAGAACCTTCTGGAAAGTATGCTTGCCATGTTTTCAGCTGGTCCACTTCTCATTCCCTTGGATAGAGAGGGATACTGATTCTATGAATAGGGTTGAGGGACCCACCATTGGACTCAATAGTATGAACCTCTGAGGAATGACTACAGCAACACCATTCTGGTGCATTCCAGAAGCTTCCAAAGGGTATACTCTCTCAACCTCTAGTGAGATCCTACTCTCCTTTCATATATATACACACACACACACACACACATATATATATATATATGTATATAGTCATGTCCTCCCTTCCACCACCACCCACATCCATAGAATATTCATGGTCTAAAAGGAAGCCACAGTTCCCTATCCCAGTTTCAAAATGTGGTCCCCAAAATGATGGCTTCCAGAAATGGAGATTGCCTGGCCTAGATGGGGATACATATATGTCCTTCAATGATGCTAAGCAAACACAGAGTCAGGCTGAGTCAGGAGAGGTTTAGCAAAGCAGACAGGACTTCCTGGTTATGGAATTGCTCAACTAGCTTACAGAGAAAAAAAAGTCCTCTTTCTGGAGGATTCTGAAATGGCGCCAAGAAAGGCAAAGAGGCCATCCTCCACGAAGAAGGAGAATGGGCTAAGAAAGGACTCGCTGGGCCCAACAGGGAGCCCAGTGGAGACCCCCTAGGAGCTCCTTGATTATGCTATAAGAATACATTTCCTCCAACAAGTCGCAGATTGACAGTCACCAAACACATGGCCCAATGTTCTCAAGCTCATACAACCTCCAGGCCTGACTAAAGTCTCCAAAGTTCCAGTCACACTGGCTTCTTAAATTCACATCTCCAGCTGAAAGCAGAGGCAGGCTTAGCCTTGTCCCACTAAGGGGGAGGGTTTATTTGGTTTATAGTTCTGTATCACAGTCCATCAGAGCAGGGACCTGAAGGCAGGAACTGAAGCAGAAACCATAGAGGAGTGTTATTTATTGGCTTGCCTGCCTCCACCCACTTCCTCCAGACAGCCTCTCCTGGAAAAGTCATGTTGTACAGATGTAGCCCTGTGGCCTGGGGTCTCAGGTGCCATCTGTACCTACCAGTGATAAGCTGATGCTAAAGGCCAAGGTGAAGGCCACTTGCACAGATGAGAGAATGCAAGAAATAAAGAGAGAAAGAAGGAAGATATAAAGGGAGAGAGAAATAAGAAAGGAAAGACAGAAAAGATGATGATGATGATGAAGATAGATAGATAGATAGATAGACAGACAGACAGACAGACAGACAGACAGACAGACAGACAGATAGATAGATAGATAGATAGATAGATAGATAGATAGATAGATAGATATTGTGTTAGTTACTTTTTGTCAACTAGACATATTACCTGTAGGTGTTTTTCTTGATTAATGATTGATGTGGGAGGGCCAAGCCCACTATGGGTGGTACCACCCCTGGTAGGTGGTCCTGGGGTGTATAAGAAAGCAAACTAAGCAAGTCCTGGGGAGCAAGCCAATAAATAACACTCCTCCATGGCTTCTGTTTCAGGTCCTGCCTCCAGGTCCCTGCTCTGATGGACTGTGATATGGAAGTGTAAACCAAATAAACCCTCCCCCCCTTCCCCCTACCACTTGGTTTTGGTCAATGTTCCTTCATAGCAACACAGAGGCAAATAGAACAGGGTGTGTGCCTCCTTTTTCCTCTCTCCCTCCCCCTTTCACTGGGAAGAGAGCAGAAACACTATTGATTCAAAAAGGAAGGCGTATGCCCCTGTTTCTCCAACCTGTTTCTCCAGCCTACACTGCAGTGGATGCAGGGCAACCTCATCAGCCACATGGACCTGAGGGCCACCTACCCAAAGGCCTTGGGAGCATGGTTCCGAGGAGAATGGATGCAGAAGGATAGGGGTCTTTCATCACCACTCAACCCAACTAGGATTCTCAAAGCTACACTGTGTCTGGCAATGGAAGACACACAATCCGGTTGGATCCATTGCTGCCCAGTCACTGTAGTCACCAGGGTCCACAGGGTCCATGGCAGAATAAGGACCTTGTGTGAGGTATCACCAGACAGGTGATGGTGTAAGGGTCTGCAGGACAGGTGCTACGGTGGATAAATGGGAAAGAAGAATGTTTTCAGAGAACGGCAGGTATTCTCGCAGCAAGATGCACCAGAGGTAGGAGAAGCCGAGTGAGAAACTTCTGGGAAGAAGCCCTGGGGGAAGTAACATTGAGGTTGAGCAGGTATTATAGACCTGAAGCTTGTATAGTTGGCAGGAGATGTAGTGGGGCGGGGGTGGGTGTCTCTTATAGGAAAGAACACAGGAGTATTTCCCTTTCTGCAACATTCATAAAAACAATGTGTGAAAATAGAGGCTGCCCTGGACATACACAGGTAAGAGTTGGAATACGGGGCTCCTCAGCCACAAGGTGACTCTCCTTTGGTGCTCACTGTTTAATGAACAGGAATGGAGATTTTTAAGGCAAAGAATGACATGGGGACATCAGCATTTTAGAAAAAAAAAAAAAACTCGTCTTCATATATTGTCTTCCCATGAGATATGACATCAATCACATAGTGCCCTGGGTACCACAGGCAGGGTGTACAGGTAGGTGTACAGAGACCCTGTTTTCCAGGCTGTTCCACTCAGAGCTGAGCACCTTCAGGGTCAGTATACCCATCCTGTGCTCTGCAGTGATACATTCCCATTGGGCAGGGTCAAGGGGTATGCCTTGACCAGATACTGCCGGAGTCCAGAGCTCTGTGTAGCCAACGGTACTACCTTAGTACAGCCCTGTGTATGACCATCACTGGCCAGGCGACGTGACAAGCCAGAGCAGCATGGCTCTCAGGCAGGCCCCACAACATCTTCTCCAGACTGAGAGGCCCATGGGTTGAAAAGCAGTTGATACCATGTCCTAGTGTAGCACAGAAAACAGAACCAAGGAGGTTGGAGAAGAAGAGTTTTCACACTAGTTCAAGGCCAGTCTGGGTCACATAGTGGGTTCCAGGTCCGTGTGAGGCACGTGAGGCTGCATCTCAAAAACCAAAGTCAAAACCAAAGGGCAGCACTGAGCTCCTAGCCACAGATGCTGCCAGCAAAATGTGTCTCATGGATGTGGAAGCCAACACCCTAGGAGGGTGGTGAGCCCCACACCATCTCCCATTCTGGACCTTAGTGTTCCTGGCTGTGTAATGGGGTGGGAACGACAAGTCCCACCTGGGGCTGTGGATGAGCAACAGCCCAGGAACCTTCTGTGATGCTCCCGACATCTATGAAGTGTGATTAAAATAACAACTGTAGGTTATAATCACGACAGAAGGAGGTGCAGAGTTCCAGGTGGGACCTCTCAAGACCCAACCCTTGGCCCAGGAGGGCCTGGGAAGGTACACGGCTACCTTCAACTTGAACAAATGACTTCTCTCCGTGGAGAGAGGCCAGTAGGAGGTGCGCCACGAGGAGACTAAACAGTGCCGTTTGCTTGGGTAGGGGTGTATCCTGGGGTGTGCCCACCCCCCACCTTTGATTCCCAGGTTGCTCATCTGCCTCCCCCACAGCATACTGTCCAGTCCAGAGGGCCACTGCATACCGCTATACCACCCATGTAGGGGAGAGGGCAAGGTAGGCATCTGCCTGTGCCCGGGCAGCCTGTGATTACTTCCGCTCCACGGTACAGGCATGGGAATACTGTTCATGGTGGCTTGCGATGGATTTCCTTTTCTATTGTCAATGAGAACAGCATCATCCCCAATACGTGCAATTGGAGTTTATCTTTTTGGCATGGCTCATAAAATTTTTAAAACCCTACACACCAAAAACTCCTTAAAATAAAAAACTTGATGCGGAAAACAACTTGAACAATATTGCAGGTAGCACTGGATGTACTATCTATACCTAGCATGAAAACTGGTTTTTGTTTTTGTTTTTGTTTTTCAAAACTACTTCAAGGGATTGAATGGTCAAGGTACAAAAACATTTATTTAAATTAAACATTTTTGACAAATCAATATCCATAACTGTTCCATGCATATGCAGTTTTTTTTTTTTTGAAAAAAATAGAACAGAGTAGCTTAACGTCTGTAATGTGGTTTTACAAGATTATTAATACGCATTGGGACTGGGCATCAGTCAATCATATCATCAACCATTCACTATTTATCACCAAATGGTATATACAGTAATAACATAAAGATTAAGTATATCTTATAAGTGATTTTATAATAAGACTTCTGGGAGGGGGATCTGTCAACAATACAAAATATAAGACGGAGAGATAACAGCAGAAAATAAAAACACATTTCATAAAGGTAATAATACACACGTGTTCAAGGACAGACAAGAGTCTGTTAGGTCCGTTCCTTCAAAGGAGGCTTTGGGGATGGAAATGGCTGGGGTGGCATCAGAGCTCAGAAACATTCTTTGGGTGTCACATGTGTTTGTTTGGGACAGCCGAAGGACAGCAGGACAGGGAAACTGTTCTGATATATCCACTTGAACAAGAACCAAGTTTCCCTCATGGCCAAGGCAATCATGTCTGGGATTTCAAGTCAGGGGCCCTTTGAATTGGGGGCCAGTTTGGAGTGAAGGGAGAATAACAGAGAAAGAGAGAAAAAAACCTTCAGGAGAGGGTGAGGGGCAGCAGACAGCCGGAAGAGAATCCTCCTTTGCATCTACAGATAGCACCATGCTGCAGCCTTGCCGGAGAAATCAGCACACCCGGATGCTGCTGCTTGGTGGGTAGTGTTTTTAGGTTCCTAGCTCTTTGGGTCATTCAGCAGGGAGGTGGAGAGACATTGCTACAGTTGAGAAGAATCTAAGTCAGGCTATGCACCCTAGGGGAGGGGCGAACCTGCATAAGGGCATCTGTCTCACACTGTTGTCTCCTGGAGTGTATGTAATAAAAAAGAATATATCTAAAGTATATATTTAAAAAAAACAAGCGAACAAACAAACAAAACAACAAAAAACTTCAAGTCTGGGCATGGTAGCACTCGCCTTTAATCCCAGCACTCAAGAGGCAGAGGCAGGCTTTGAGTTCGAGGCCAGCCTGGTCTACAAAGTGAATTCAAAGACAGCCAGGACTACACAGAGAAACTCTGTCTCAGAAGAGAAAAATAAAATAAAACAAAACAAAACAAAGAAACTTTGAATCCAATTTTGCTTTCAGTGATACAGCTGAACATATTCATTAATTTCCCGAACAAAGGTGCATGTTTTCTTTAAAAAACAAACAAAAAAAAAACAATTTACATTTGGTATGTGTGTGTATGCATGTGGGCATGCTCAAGTACACATATAATTTGAGGGCACATGTGCCATGGCATGCACACGGAGGTCAGAATACAACTTCACGAGTCAGTTCTCTCCTTCCACCATGTAGGTTCCAGGGATAGAATGTAGGTCAAGTTTGGCAGCAGGTACTTTTGCCCACTGAGCCATCCTGAGCCATCTTGCCGGCCCAAGGGTAAATCTTTTTCTCAGCTGGAGGAGAAATTCTAGGGTAACTGTGGACCAGAGAATAAGAAAGCAGAAAACCTGGGACATTGGACCCATGAGGCTGCCCATTACTGGGATCACACTTTCCTTGGCCTTGAGAGAGCCATATGTAACTCAGAGATCCATAGAGCAGGCTTGATAGTCAAGGCCCCACTTTACAGGAGAGAACAGTTAAGGCTAGTCACGCCAGAACGGGGTTTTGCCAGTCAGAGACTGAACTGAGATGGACCCCAGGCCCAGGGTCCTTCTTACTGGGAGCACCACAGATCAGAAGTGGCTACATCAAAAGCAGGAGCTCCAATGCACTCCAATGCTCCAATGCATCAGCTACACTGATTGGGGAGACGCAAGAGTGGCCAGGAAGTCCTACCGCACACAGCCCCTCAAGGCTGTGCTTCCGGGGTGAAGCCAACGAGACACATTTGAAGGGACAGAAGGGGCGCGCTGGATCCTGGCTGCAGACTGGAGGGTCTGGGACAGCAGTTCTGACCTCCTGCCACCGAGGGACGGTGACATTACAGTTTCTGCTCTGCTCAGTGCTTCGGAGGGAGGAGAGGACGGCAGGGCTGGGCCAGGCTCCGTGCCTCTGGCTCTATGACACGCTGTAGCTGTTGTAGTATGTGGCTGTGGCATCAGCCAGGACGGAGATGAGGCTGGTCTCGGTGGGGCCTGTTGCAGTCCCCTGGGAGAGTGGGGCATGCCCACTGAGGGTCCCAGCCCCTGCAGCAGAGTCAGGGTGGCCGGGAGTGTTCAAATACTGGTCAAATTCATTGCGATCCATATCCCCCAGAAGTTCCACCTGGCTTAGTTGATCCAGGGTATCAAAGCCAGGGTGCTCAGGAGGTGGGGAGAGCTGGCCCAAGTGGGCCTGCTGGAGGTTGGGGTGAAGAGGGTGGTAGGTGGCAGGGGAATAGTAGGCTGGCGATGGGGGGCAGCCGGGAACGGTGGACATCATAGAAACCCCTGGGGATTGGCCGAGGGTCAAAGAACCTAGAGGATGGCTGCAGTGGAGGGGACTAGGCGTGAACTCTGGGGAGTAAGGGGGCCCTGGGAGGTGAGGGAGGCGGTGGGCGTGGCCATGTTCCTCCTGACACGAAGATGAGAAGAAGGTCTGCTCAGGCTCCAGCGCGTCCAGGGGCGACATCTCGGGGGGCGTGGGCAGCCCATAGGGATACGTGTCCACACTGCCAGGGGCCCCCGCTGCACCTTCATGGTAGCAGCTGTGTAGTCCAGGCAGGGCAGCACCTGGGGAGTACTCACCCCTGTCCTCCTTCTCTCCCAGTGCACCCCGGACAACACCACTTTTCTCAGGCAGCGTGTTCTGGTCGCGCGAGAGGGAGCTCAGGAGGAAGCCAGGGTCCACGCGCTTGCAGAGGCGCTTGCCTTGTTTCTTTCGTCGGGGCCGGTACTTGTAGTTGGGATAGTCCTGCATGTGCTGG
The DNA here is from genome assembly GCF_049852395.1 of Peromyscus maniculatus bairdii. Taxonomy (NCBI): domain Eukaryota; kingdom Metazoa; phylum Chordata; class Mammalia; order Rodentia; family Cricetidae; genus Peromyscus; species Peromyscus maniculatus. The sequence continues at coordinate 62,123,405 of NC_134860.1, read as the reverse complement.
AGGCGCAACCGCTCTGCCTCATCCACATAGGGCCTCTTCTGCGACAGCGTCAGCGCCTTCCACGACTTTCCTGATCACACAAACCAGAGAAGGGCATGCTCAGACTCCAAACGGCTGGTTCAGCCTTTACACCTGCTTCAGCCTCGTGCCTCTAAGCATCCCATGTGCAAACATCTCCGTCCCCCTGCTCCATCCAGAGGAACCTTCTCACAACCACAAAGGACACCATCTGCTTCTACTCTCTTCCTCCCAGATCGCACACACACACAGCAAAAGGGCTGAACTAACCCTTTCTGTTTGCACTGCGCAAAGTTAACTTCGCGGGAAAAGTGCTCAGAAATCACCATCTCACCCCAAATCACCAGGTGGCCCAACCAGCCAACTGTGGAAGTCTCACCTGACCCAATCATTAGCAACAGAAAAAAAAAAAAATCAAAGGTCCATAATATTGACTGGGGTTCTCTCTGTCCTTCAAGGGTCAGTTCTATTTATTTGTGGGTTTTAATGAAAGTTCCCTGCCGCTCATGAAGTGACAGCATGCTGTTTACTAATGTATAAATCTCATAGCCTTCATTGAGGTAGCCCAGTCCCAGCCAATTATATCATCAAGAAGTAGATTCAAGAATCTCACAAGCCTTAATGAGTCAAATAGACTCTGCTATGTGAAGATATGGGTATATGGCTGGAAAGCTAACATTCACACACACACACACACACACACACACACACACACACACACACCACATGCACACACACACACATGCACACACACACACACATGCGCTACCACTTTCTCCCATGGAATTGGGACCTTTTGAATACAGCAGGACACTTGCTTAGCCACAGCTCTCCCCAGAGGCAAACTCCTTAACTTCCCTGGGTCTCTATCTTCCTTACCATAGCCTGTGCTGCTTCCAGTTCAAGGCTTTCTCTTCTAGAAGCATCCTCTCTGTGTAACCCCAGTGGTGCGAAAACGCTGCTTGCACTTGATTTCCCAGTCACCATTCCCTACCTGTGTGGCCTCTCAAGCCACTTGGGCATCTCTCTTCCACCTTTCACTGGGCATTATGCAGTCCTGCTCCGGAGATTTCCAAGGATCACTTCTAGACTATGTAAACTGTTTCCTCCCAAGGCGGGCGTCTACAAATGTAGCATGCTCTCCCTGGACTCTAAGGTACGCTGAAGTTTCAGACCCTCAAGTCAAGAGGACAAGGCATCGGGCCATGTAAGCCCACTGGGCACAATCGACATGTGGCTAAGCGCAGGGTCATGCATGCCCTGCCCTTGTCCCCACAGTCCTCTGTCTCTGCCCTCACCCCCACTGGCTGGCTTCATGGATCCGGATGTCACAGGACACTGAGGGCCCAAAGACAGAAGTTATCACTCTTGGCCAATTGTTGTAATTCACTGTCACTTAGCATTATGGCTTGAAGAATGTTCCCAGCACCAGATGTAGAGATGACTGGTTCTCAGCCTGTGGCTGAGGCCACAAAGCTCTTTTGGGAAGTCCAAGATGCAGACACACCCCACACTCTATCCATGGCTGAATATAAAATGTGACTCCAGTTTCCAAATGTACCCAGATGCCATATAGTACTAGTAAAATATGATTTCCATTTTTAAATCCTAACAAATGTCTAATTTGTGACATGCTGTCTAATTTGTGATACACCTTCTCATTCATAATGCACTAGACATACTTCACTTAATGCATTCATGATATACTAAAATATTTCACTTTCACTTGTGCTAAAAATCCTCCACCTGGGTCTTAAGGATAAAGTTTAGGAAGCTTATAGTAGCAAAGAGACCAGGAGTCTCTTATGCAGGTCTTCCTTTCCTCTCACAGGCCAGAGAGTAAAGAAGCATTCAGGAAGAAAGCCCACAGGGGTGGCTGCCACTGCCCATGACAGCAGCCTCAGCGTCTCTATTTTAAGAAGCAATGAATATCTGCTGTTTTCCCCTCACCCAAGTCAGGCCAAGCTGCTAAGCGGAGGGAAAAGTCTCTTTTGCAAAATGAACTGTGACCCCTTGCAGCCTAAGGCTCTATTCCAGATAGAATTAGCCCAAAGGAAGGTTTGTATCCCACATCTCTGTCCCTGCCCTGGTCCCCAAAACAGGCAGCCTAGATTCCTCTTCAGGCTCCCCACCCTTCTCTCTCCTCCCACCAGGGCCTGCAAAAGAAACCTGGTCGGAAGTGGGAACATTTTGTCTGTGACTGATCAACAAAGTGATGAGGGGAAAAAAATTAGGAATTCATTTAAGAAAAAAAAAAAGAGTTTGCATTTGAAAAAAAAAATCTCTTAAAGTCTCAAGAAAACAATACAAGCTTTCAGGTAAGAGAAAAACATTGCTGCAGATATTAGCCTATTTCTTGGTATACCAATAGAGTACAAAATATACAGGATTATTATTTTGTATGGAGGAAGGAGCCTCCAAGGCAACGCTCACCAATACATGCTAGGCACAGCTGGCCACAAGGCTGGACAAGAGGTGCTTGGAACCCCACAACTCTCACCAGCTGCTTTTGGGGGCTCCAGGCAGGCAGCAGGCTGGGCCCTCCCTCTAGGCCCAGGCCTTTTGCCCGCAGAAAGTCAGCCCCCTCTCTGGGACTCCGAAAGAGGAAAGAAGTCAGGCTCCTACGAAAAAGGAAAGAGTTTTATCCCAGCGGCGGCGGCGGCGGCGGCGGCGGCGGGTGGGGTCCAGAGGCCTGCCTGTCCCTCCTGGCCAGCCTGGTGCCCTCTGTAAACACACAATGTTTTGAAGGGATCTCACTGGTTAAAATATTAATTTAAAAAACCACGCTGAAGAGTAAAGGGTTCTGAAATCAGGTGAGGTCGAAAAATGTTTGGCTTCAAGGTCAGTGAGGTGGACCAGTGGACAAAAAGGCGTTGGCCATCAAGCCTAAAGATGTAAATGTTTGATCCCTGAAACCCACAAGGCGGAAAGAGGGAGCCTACTCCCCATCTGAAAGTTGTTTTCTGATCCCACCCCACCCTCCCACACACACTAACACAAATATGTATATAGCGCTTCTCTCTCTCTCTCTCTCTCTCTCTCTCTCTCTCTCTCTCTCTCTCTCTCTCACACACACACACACACACACACACACACACACACACACACACACACACACTACTCCGGGTACTGGAGAGAAAAGAAAATCCTACAGAAATTTGGTTTTCTAAGACCCGTTTTAGCACCCGTTCATCCCCGATTTCTCTGGCCTGTCTGTTCTCAGTCCGGATTATCTGTGGCCACCACCATACCGCAAGCATGAAGCAATGGACTCGACAGACTTTTCCTGGATGCTCCAAGTATCTTTTCAAGTTATCTACACTTCTACAATAAATAGATAAGCGAATCGAGTCTATTCTGGTAAACGTCTTTTGTTGCTGTTTTTTTTTTTCTCTGTTAAATAATTAAAAATAGGGATTATTCCTGGTGAGGCCTCGATTGATGTATATTCGTTATCTTCTTATCCCTGACACTCTCTCTCTGATTGTCCCAGTCATACAACGTGGGGAATGATGGGGTCTCCCGCCTCAGTCTTCCACCAAACGCTGGTTCCACACAGGCTGAACATAACCGCCCAGCTGAGTCCCTGAGCCCAGTTCCAGTCCTCAGGACTCGCTGCCTGGCTGTGCCCGCCCCTGGGGCCCGGGTTTCTGCTTCGCGCCCCCGAAAAGGGGCCAGTCCGGAACCCCGCGTTGGTCCTACGGTTTCACCGTGGACCGCTCAGGCCTGGGTGGTGTCCGTGCTCAGACGCCCCCTTTCCCGTCCCCTGCGAACGACGCTGTCATCCGCGCGGTCCCGGCACCAGCTTCGCGCCCCTCGCACTTACCCAGCATCTTGCTGAGCTCCGCGTTGTGCAGGTCTGGGTTCTGCACCGCCAGGCGTTTCCTCTCGTCCTTGGCCCACACCATGAAGGCATTCATGGGCCGCCGGATCCGGCTTTCCGAACCCTTGTCCCCCGGAGGTCGGGGGACGGCGGGAGGCGACAGCCCATCCGACAGCTCGGCTTCCAGGGCGGGACACTCCAGCCCTTCGGTCCACGGGTAGGCTCCCAGTAGCGAGGCCATGGCCGAACGCGGGTCACTTGGCTTCGCCTCGTGGGACCGGCGCTGACCTGGCCCTCGCTCGGGTCGCGACGTCCAACTTGGCCCGAAGCCTCGGGCCGGGCCCTTATTTATCAGCTTTGGGCCACCGGGTCCTCCAATGACTCTCAGGGGCGGCGCGGCCCCTCCCGGCTGCCCCGCCGCGGCGTCCCCGCTGCGACCTGCCGGCAGGGGGAGGGAGGGGCCGGGCCAGTCCCCGTGCCCGCCCCTGTCCTCCCCTCCGCCTCCCCAGCCTGTCCCGGATTAGCGCCCGGGTGCAGGTGCTGCAGGGCCACGGGGAGCGCGCACCGCCCTCAGTCTCCCCTGCGTGGCGCGGGAGGCAGGTCCAGCCCACTGTTCTGCTGCTCCGGCCGCCCTTCGTCCAGGGACCAAAACTCTCCCAAAACTCCCGCAAGGGAAAACCGAACTCAAACAGCTTTCACGGGGATACCCGAGGAGGAGAGACACTGACCGTCAATTTCCCTAGATCGGCTAATAAGCTGTTGTGGACAGAACACAGCTATGGCTTCGGTCATCTCGCCCTAGACAACGTGGGTGGCCGCCAGAGATGGTCGTTAGGCCGATGTGGGGTCTACCTGGACATCGGGTTCTGCGCAGTGCCCTTCCCAAACTGACACCCTGGGTCTGTGGAGGGGTGTGGGTCTTGGTTTTCTGCCATATGGTTTTCCTTTTCCTGTCTTCGCCCCCCATCCCACTCTGCCTGCCGCCGCCTCCCGGCAGTCCGAGTCTGCAACTCCCTGGCTAGTAGCTCTTTCGCGGAATTTTTTCCTGGGGGTTTTCGCCTACTCCAGAGAAGCCGCTTTTACGCTCCTAGGTCCCCCAACGACTTTCTTGAAATCCAGGGGCCTCCTCGGTTTCCCACATCCTGATACTCCAGGCTAAATGGGCTGTGGCCTGGGCTCTCGAGACTGTCTACCCCTGATGTGCACTGCGGCTGCTTCTGCGGTTACACCAGCGGCCGCACACAGTAGGCACTCAAGAACTGCCGAATGAATGAATGAGCCAATATGGCTTAGACACACCCCACTGTAGAAACCACAGCAGGCGGGACTAGATCCCGGAATGAGACCCACAAATATTTATGGCACGCCACCCCATGTGGAGGATCCGCAGAGACGACCTTCGAAAGAGGCAGCGTCTGAGGTTGGTTGGGTGTTAGAGCCTGTCTTGATTTACTGAAGGCGTGACAGCAAGTCCGATATCTCTCAAGACCTTTTCTAATCCTAAAACTAGCCGATAAGGCTGACCTCACAGGCGGTGATGAGGTAAATACAGTGAGCTCCGGCTGTGTAATCTTTGATGGAGATACCGCTCTTGTCCTAAGTCCCAGCGCGCGGTGAATTAACAGATGGCCTCGCTTGCAACGTGCGAGCCGGCCAGAGGTGAGACGCTCCAAGTATCCAGAGAACTGCCACTTCTCCGAGTTTAAGACCCAATTTTACCTTCCAGGGCCCCGAATAAAATTCATCAGGGCATGCGCTTTAGGCATAAAACAGACGGGCATTTCCCATTTGCCCCGGCCAGGATCCAGGAGCAGTACTCTAAGGCTGGTGTCCCTTAAAGCCCGGGGTCGACCCCCCCACCCCCACCCCCGCTACTGTGCAAAGCCAGGACTGCCAGCTGAAGTGCCCGCAGTTGGGCCACCAGGCTACCTGCACCAAACTGGAAGGAGGTTTGCCGAGAGTGTATCCACCATGGAGGCGGAAGTTCCTATTGGGGGAGGAGGAGGGAAAGGGGGCTTCCAGAAGGGTCTCTATGTCAAAGTGTTTCTCCTTGTGAGGAAGGGCTCTTCAAAAAAAGGGAACAGAGTGACAGCGGATCACTCGAGCCCGCTATTTCTGATCTGATCTTATCTCAGCTCTAGGGCCAGAGTGTTGTTATGCAGCGACTCTTCTCCGCGTCGGGAACCCCACTTAAAGGCTCGAGCTGGCCCTAAGTGGCCCTTGTGCCGAGCGCACCCAGGAGTCGCACGTGGTGCCTGCCGGGTTGTGAAGATGCTGGGCTCATAGAGTGCAGAGTTCTTAGGGAGGGCTACAGATACCTTGGCAAAAAGGTATACAGATACCAGGGTCAAAAAGTGGGGCTGGGCTCAGAGCACACAGGTAGGGAACATTGTTTCCAAGTGCTTGGTTTCATTTCATCTGGAGATAGTTTTGAGTCTGGAGCCAAGGGAGGACACTCCCTCCGTTACTGGCATGCGCCGGCCCCCGCAGCTTGGGAGCCATCTGCAGGCTGGACCCCCGGCTGGTTCGCTCACTTCCGTTACTTTACCCTTGGATCAGTGCTTCTTTTTCACCTAGGAGCACGTTCTGCGACTGGTGTAAGTTGGGCCGGGCGTGGGGGTGGGGCGGGGGAGGCGCCAAAGGACACAGAGTTACAGTGACCCTGTCCCCTTGCAAGAGTTCCGCTCAGTCCCCGAGAGTCAAAAGCCCGCTGAGCAGATACCAGGTGCGGAGCTCTCTCAGGCATCCGGATGCCTGCCCTTGCCTGTGCTGGCCCAGGACTGTGTCCATGTGTTGGTTCCGGGACTGGTCACTCCAGGCCCCGGCAAGAGTTGTCAAGCGCTAACCCTCCCAACAGAGTCAAGGCACCGGGGCTGCAGCTGGTCACGTGGGGACATAAACCCAAAGTGGCAAGGGATCCCTGATTCCTGCAGATTCAGGAGAGCAGAGTCGCATTTTCAGGTGCCTGAGAGGCGAAAGGGCACACTGGAACCGACTACGTGTGGACAACGCAACAAATTTATCTGCACAAAGTCAGGGCCAAACTCAACACAGGCTACTTGTAATAAATAACCCCTTTCTCTGCTCATCTCTTAAGTAACTTCTAGTTTTCACTCCTCCCTTCCTTCCCTCTCTCCCTTCTTCCCTGCTTCCTTCCTCTTTCCTTCTTCCTCCATCCCTCTTCCCTTTTAGTTCTGTAGTTCTCTAACTCCCGTTTTTTCAGGAGGACATAACATGAAACAGAGATCCTCAAATACACATTAACGAACTGTGAAACAGTGCACAGAAAAGTGACAAAGAGGTGAAAATCTAAAAGGTTTAAAAAGCCGGGTTTCACAATTCTCTCCTCAAGGAAATTCACCCCCCCACCCCCCATTCCCCACCCCCCGTGGCTTTTGGAGGCATGGGGAGAGGGAAAAGGACAAGGAGGAGGATTGGAGCCAGCTTGCCGGTTTCCACTTCACCAAGGCAGCAGCAGCTATGAGCTGCAGATACTGAGCAGCCACCCAGCATAGGAGCCATTTCAGTCCTGAGGAGAGCAGGCAGGGGAGAGCAGGTCTCCTTTAGATGCTGGCATCTGTACCTGTAGCCACTCTGAGCAAATGTTTCTTGTTGCTGTTTGCCCCTTGATCTAGGCTGGAGGTGGAAATTATTCCTCTCCATCGTTGTTTACACTGATCCTTCTGTATCTGATTGACAGTTCGCAAGCTGGTTGCTATTGGCTTGCTCCATTCCGCTTCCTTACCGGCTCTGTGAAGTCCACTGTGAGCTTAGAACAGGGCCATTTCCCAGATGAGGGCTGTCGGGTTGTGCCTACAAGCCATGGATCAGAAAGCCCGCCTGCTTGTTCCCTGGTTCTCATATGCCCAGGGGAAGGGTATTTCAACAACCTCTGTGACTCACCCTTCTTACCCCTTCCCCTAAGCTTTCTAACTTCCGGAAGTTTCAGCAGAACTTTTCTCAGTCATACCTTGTCCTGGACACGGAAATCAAACGGGCCAAGAGCGACTGGAGCCAGCCCAGCCCTACTGTGTTCACAGATCATCTCAAGGGACTTCTGTTTTTCTTTCCCCTTCATCTTTCTGCTTCCCTCTTCCTTCCCCGCTTCCCCTCCTGCCTCCCTCCCCGCTGCTTCCCCATTCCCCTCAATGGGTTCCTCACCTGTATCTAGTTCACAGTTAGCAGCCCCATCTCCCAACGTTTGCCCTAGGGAGTTAGTTACTCTTTTTCAACCCCCAGAAATCTTTTCAAAGCCACTGAAGATACACCCATGGAGGTCCCTAATTCAGAAAAACTTTTGAGATGAAAACTAAGAGCTGGGATCTGAGATGTCCCTGAGCAGACTAAAGCAGGCAGAGCACAAGAACCTTCACAGAGTCTCACAGGCCACAGCACCAAAGGTCCTCTATAGAGAAAGGCATTTTTCTCAGACTGTATTGTTCCTAGATGTGAATAAAGTGGACCCTTGATAACTGCAGACTCTTCTGCAATAGTGGATTAAATTACAACACCAGAATATCAAAACAATGTTTTCTTAAAGTTCCCCAGATCACACCCACATGGTTCCTATGGCAAACCCCCCTCAAAAAAAAAAAAAAAAAACAAGCATGCCAGCTCTCCTGTCCCTTGTCTGATTAATCTTGCCTCCCAGTGGATTCTGGGAGATAGCTCAGCAGGAGTAGTACTGCCTGGGTTCTAGCAGCCAAATCCAACTGGCCACTGCTGGTTATGGAAATCTTAATAAGTTAGCCAAGCGGTTGGTTCCAGCCAGGTCCAGGGGCTCATCTGTAAGATGAAGGATCTCAAGGAGCCCCGAATGAAGGGCCTTGCTCTCTGTGCCCTCCAGACAGCTCTAAGAGGATCAGCAGAGCCCCTGACAGGAACATCTTTTCTCTCATAGCTTGCTTCCCTCCATTCTGAACAGTTAGTTCTCCCTGAACTGTGGCTTGGAAACACTGGACTTCATTGGTTACAACCAAACTCTCGGATTCTGATAAAGGATTTAACAAATCAGCCGGGTGTGGTGGCGCATGCCTGTAATTCCAGCATTCCGAAGGCAGAGGCAGGATCAAGAATTCGAGGCCAGCCTCAGTGAGTTCAAGATTAGCCTGGACTGAAACTCTGTGGAGAGAGAGAGAGAGAGAGAGAGAGAGAGAGAGAGAGAGAGAGAGAGAGAGAGAGAGAGAGAGACAGAGAGAGACAGAGAGAGAGACAGAGAGACAGACAGACAGAGACAGACAGACAGAGAGAGAAACAGAGAGAGAGACAGAGAGAGAGACAGAGAGAGACAGAGACACAGAGACACAGAGACAGAGACACAGAGACAGAGACACAGAGACAGAGACACAGAGACAGAGACAGAGAGACAGAGAGACAGAGATATCAACATGATGTAAGAAAAATTAATGGCTGGGTCAAGGATACATTCTTCATCCTGTCATTTTCAAAATGTCAAGAAAAAGTGAAAGTGAGTAGAAACTGTGTAGTAAAGACACAGCATGGAAAATAAGTGCTTGCTTAGGTACTTCTCTCTGAGTCCTTGGTGAGGCGTGTCGGGCTGATGATGACAGTGGTGGCGAGACAGCCTGATAGAGATCTCATCTCAGAGCTCTGTCACCAACTAGCCATTCCAATGTGAGAGAGCCAGCGAGCGAGGACGCTTCTCGTTTGTTTAGCTTATGGGATTGCCTTACTGGGTAGACTCAAAATCACTATTATTTTGTGTTCTTTTTTTTTTAATTGAGGTACACCATATCTGCATAAAAGTAGGGGTGCATGCTGGCTGTTCACGCGGTGACCACACCTTTGTGCTCAGAGTAGGAAGTGTATCGTTCCCAATCCTGCTGTTTTCAGTTGCCTGCCCGGGCCCCATTGTGAAATCACAAGTTCTCCTAAAACAAGGTCTTTCACTCTGCTGCCACCAAGCCTGACGACCTGAGTGTGATGTGTGATTCCTGGAGCCCACATGGTGGAAGAAGAGAACTGGCTCTGTTGGTTTTACACACACACACACACACACACACACACACACGCACGCACGCACGCACGCATGTTTAAATAAAATGGTTACTAAAACACTTGAGCTATAGTAAAGCCAACAGATCTGGAACACACTGCAGTGGAGAAGACAGCTTGTTGTCAGGGTGAGGGGGACATTGTCAGGAGGAGCCCAGGGGAGGCCTTTGCTGTGGATACCGTTCTATATAAATAAAACACTGATGGCCAGTGACTAGACAGGAAGTATAGGCGGGACAAGGAGAGAGGAGAATTGGGGAAACAGGAAGAAGGGGAGAGACACTGCAGCCACCGCCAGGACAAGCAACATGTAAAGACGCTGGTAAGCCACCAGCCACATGGCAAGGTATAGAATTATAAAAATGGGTTAATTTAAGATATAAGAACAGTAAGCAAGAAGCCTGCCACGGCCATACAGTTTATAAGTAATATAAGCGTCTGAGTGATTATTTTATACGTGGATTGTGGGACTGCGGGGTTTGGTGGAACCTGGAGAGAAGCCTTCCAGCAACAGGCCTTTGGTTATACAAAGGAAAAATGGGCTAGCTGTGGGTAAGACATTCACCACCACCAGAGGCAACAGGTAAGGGAAGTACAGACTCTAGGGTTGGCCAGTGGGAGTGATGTCAGCATGCTCTGGGTGTGAGGAATTGCTGTCCCTAGCTGTGTGGCACCTGGTCCTGAGGTAATAAGATCAGGCGGACAGTGACCTGGACTGTAGCAGCGCACAAGGAAGGGAATAAGGTTGGGCTTGGGCATGGTTTGCATGTGGAAGTTACGTCACAGGGGAGCTGCCTGTTAGCCCTAGGGATTTGCCAGCCGTGGAGGGTCAGCACTCCAGGGTTGACGAAACCCTGGGACTCAAAGCATCTGTATTAAGAAAGTGGAAAGCATAAGTAATATGCATCCATCTCTGAAACTCTAGGACCTAGAAGAATCCCTGGCATACAGTGGGCACCGGACTGGTAGAAGAGGAAGGTGAGAGGAAACAGTGGACAGCGGATGGGCCATGTGGGTAACAAGAGGGTTCCCCCAGTGCCCTTGCTTCCCACTGCTGTATTTACTCAGAGCAAATTAAGGAGTTGCCTGGGCCCTATTTCTGCCATATTTATTTGTGTGCAGGGTTGTTCTACAGCTCCTGGCTCCATGTTCAGAAAGCTGGCTTTGTGGCAGTCTCAGAAGACCTCTTACAGATAGACTCCATGCGAAATGTGTCTCTCATTCAACATGTCTGCTTAGACCACTTCAATTGGCCCCGGAACCATTGGCTCCACCATTCTGCTGGGTCCGGCAGGGGCTTGGGAAGGGGCATGCTCCCACTGTTTACATCTGAACGCGGTGCAGTGAAGTCAGGGTGCCCAGGGAAGCTTCTTTGCACACGTGGCTGGCACCAGTGCTTGTTCCAGGGCAGGCTAGGCTGGAACTACTGGCCGGAGTGTCTGTGTGTAGATTCTCCTCATGGGGTTGCTTTCCTCCCAGCATGGCTTCAGAGCAGATGTGACGTCTTGCATATCAGCTCAGGATCCAGGAATGAACATCCCCCCACACACAAGGCACAAGCTTCATGGCCTTTGCTGACAGGCTCAGAAGGCACCTGACATCACCTTCCCGGCCAAACCCCTATCAATTGAAGCTGTCCTAAGGCGTGGAAGGGGGCACGGATCCTAAGTCTCCAAATGGAGGGTCACAGAGTTATGGATGCTATGACTCTTCAGCGGCATGTGAGATGGCAGAGGTAAGAACACCAAAGGTTGACAGCCCAGAGAACAGCACTGTGACACCTGAGATGCTTCCCAACCCCAAGGGCAATGTCAAGGCAAAGGAGTGTGTCTTCCTCTCTTCCTTCACATCTGCCTTCCACACACACTGAACGACAATGCTACCCAGTGCTACACCTTTAAAGGGGGTTCAAAGGAGAACAGCAGTTCCATTTTAAGGTGAAGGACATGAGGTATAACATGTGCTCGGAGGCAGAGAGCAATCGGAGGGGGCGGGGTGGACGTTATGGTAAAGCTACATTTGGAAAAGAGCCGAAGGAATCACAGGTCTGTATCTGGAACTGAAATTTACAGGGTTTCTTTTGAGGGGGCTTCTGAGTGCAATTAGAACTTAAAGGCAGGTGTTAAAAATGGCTCCTCGGCCGGGTGGTGGTGGAGCACGCCTTTAATCCCAGCACTCGGGAGGCAGAGGCAGGTGGATCTCTGTGAGTTCAAGGCCAGCCTGGGCTACCAAGTGAGTTCCAGGAAAGGCGCAAAGCTACACAGAGAAACCCTGTCTCAAAAAAAAAAAAAAAATGGCTCCTCGGCCTTTCTTTAGTTGCCTTTGGACTGGAGTCACCCTGCTCACCTGACCTGGGGTCCACTAAGTATAATGTTTAAGAAGCACAGAGACAGTCTTGACAGTCTTATTTCTGCATGCGAATACATGTTTAAGGCATATCCATCCCATCCCATCCATCTCCAAACACCTTTTGATGTCAGTGAGGAGGTCTGCTATTATTGCAGATTCTGTAGCTGACGAGGAGGCTGCTGGAGAGAAGTGATAAGAAATGGCTGCATGGGAAAGGGGCTCCGCGTAAGGCCCTCTTCCGGATGCCCAGCTACCGTCAGGCTCCCCACAGGACACAGGGCTGAATGCAATGAGGCTGGATCCAATCACATGTCATCCTCTTTAAGAATAGCATCCCCCTTCTGCCCACGATGGAGATGTGAGGATCCTAGCTATCCCCCTGCCTCACATGCTTACAAAAGCTGGAGAAGAAATAAAGAGCGGGGGTGTTCAGACATTGTAGAGCAGAGCACAGGATGCTGAAAGGGACACTCCAGTGGGGAGTCTTGTGTGCTACCGAGGTTTCCAGGTACAGCCAGGGGGGCCTGGAGACCCACTGAGACAGGGGACTCAGTGAGCTGAGGAGACAGTTCCCAGCTCCGGTAGGACAAAGCCGAGAAAGGAGGCTGACTGAGGCTGGCGGGGGCAGGAGTGGGATCTGCAGTTCTTCCAGAGTACCGGCAGAGAAGTGGTGTGTGTGTGTGTGTGTGTGTGTGTGTGTGTGTGTGTGTGTGTGTGTGTGTGTGTAAATGCTGAGTCTGTGGAGAGAGCTCTGGGGAAGCCAGGAGGACAACTGTTGGTCTTCCGAACTCTCACAGGGACGGAAAGAGTCTGTTCTCACCAGCCAGACTAGAAAGGCCTCCTAAGACATGCAAGTAGCCTGAGGGGTGAAAACAAGGACATAGAACCTACAGTCAGGAAAAACATCAATCAACTGAAACAACCAGAAATGACAGGCCTGATGAGTCAGATAACAGTAAAAGAGCTTTTCAAAATCCGCCCCAGAAGGAAAGTGGGGATGTGAAGAGAGAAGAGAAAGTCTAACGTGGACCCCGATCCAAGCCAGAAAGCTGCAAAAGACAACGTGGGAAATACAAAATACACGATCCGGGAACAGCAGCCGGCCTAATTCGCGGGCAGAGGTGATGGCAAACACGGGCTGTGTCAACAGGAACTCTCCTAAGGGAAGAGCAGAGGGAAAACTAGGAGCAAACGGGAGTAGCAACCCATGCATGAGACAACACCAAGGGCGGAACATAGAAGCTGCCAGAAGGGGAAGGGTCTAGAAAACAGGTGTGGAAGAATAATGGCCAGAGAGCTTCCAAATTTAATAGAAGCCTTTAACACACAGTTCCAACTGGTCCAAGATCCCTGACCAGAGGAGATGGAAAGAAACAGCACTAGGCACACCTAACCAGGTTTCTGATGCTAATTGTTTTAAACATTAATTAATTTGTTTTGTGTGTGGCTGTGTGCAGGGGCAGGCGGTGCTCGTCGCCTGTGCGTGTGTGGAGGCTGAGGAGGACACTGGGTGTCCTGTGCTCTCACTCTCCACCTTATTCCCTTGAGACAGGGCCTCCCACTGAACGTGAGGTGAGGCTGGTAGCCAGTAAGCCTCAGTTATCCTCCTACCTCCACTCTCCACAGTGCTTACAGGGGTTACAGGTTCAGGTGTGTGGTTACCCTCTACTTTTAAGTGGGTGCTGAGAATTTGAACTCAGGTCCTCAGGCTTGTACAGCAAACAGAGGCTCTTTCTTACCTGCTGAGCCACGCCCTCCGGCCGTTGGTATCGGAACCACAAAGAGCACCAAGAGGAAAGGGAACCCTACATGCAAAGTAGGAGATGGAGCTGTAGCAAGGCCTTGTGATAGAAGTGATGTCATTCAGAAAGCAACAGAGTAACAGTTTTTACAAGACCCCAGACTCAGACTTCTCAACCCCAAATCATATACCAACCATCTCCTGGGTACTTTTTGAATGACTTTGTTTTGACTCATGGTTTTGAAGGTGGAAGAATCCAAGCTTGGACAGCCACCTCTGACAGGAGCCCTAGCCCATGATATCCCATGGCAGATGATATCCCATGGCAGATAACATCCTGTGGCAGAGGACATTCCATGACAGAGGTTGCCCCAGGTTAGATGATAACCAATGGCAGAGGATATCCCATGGCAGATAACATCTCATGACAGAGGATATCCTGTGACAAAGGCATCCAATGACAGATGATATCCCATGGCAGAGGATATCCCATGGTAGAGAATGTCCCATAGCAGACGATATCTCATGGTAGAGTATGTCCCATGGCAGAGGATATCCCATGGCAGATGATATCCCATGGCAGAGGATAACCCATAGCAGAGGATAACCCATAGTAGAGGATGTCCCATGGCAGAGGATGTCTCATGGCAGAGGATGTCTCATGGCAGAGGATGTCCCATGGCAGAGGATGTCCCTTGGCAGATAAAATCTCATGGCAGATGATGTCCCATGGCAGAGGATGTCCCATGGTAGAGGATGTCCCATGACAGATGATGTCTCATGGCAGAGGACATTCCATGACAGAGGTGCATGTACAGAGGTGAGTGGCAGATTCAGAAGAGGCAAGACACATGAGTGGCCTCTTCTCTTACCAGATCCTTCTTGCAGTAACTAACCCAGGCTCCTGATACCTAACCCACTAGACAAGTGTCAATCACCCATGGGGGCAGTGTTCCTATGGTAGTTTTCTACCACCTCCCCATGCCTTATACTAAGGACCAAGCTTCCAGCACATGGATTTTGGGGGGACATGACATATCCGATCTAGAGCACCCAGCAAAACTATCTTATAAGATGAAGACAGACACGAGACCTTTTAACATACGAAAGCTGAGTGAACCTCCAACAGCAGACAAACACTGCACTAAATGCTGAAGCAAGTTAGTCTTTCAGGCAAAGGATTGCAGTGCCACACAGACATCTGGATCAACATGAAAGAATGGTAATATAATGTGTTAGCAAACATGAAATGTCATTGAAAGGTCATTGTTTTCAAAAAACCCCAACTTCCTATGGAATTGGAAACAATATATAAGTAAAATGGCATAATAACAATAGCACAAAGCCCAAGAAGAGGGAAAGGGAAGCACGTGATTGTAAGGCTCTTGAATGGTATGCATAGGTAATGTATAATTTCATTTCATGGGAAGCTGTGATCAGAGACATGAACTGTAAACTCTAGAGCAACCACTTTAAGAGGTGATAGGCAATTAATGTATACAAAACTGAGCAATAAAAAGTGATAACTAATTTATCTAACACAGGAATTAAAAATGAGAAGCAAGCAAGCAATCAAACAACACAAAACCTGAAAGGGCTGGTGAGAGGACTCTGCTGATGAAGAGCACCAGCTATGAAAGCCTGACTACCTGAATTCAGTCCCTGGAACCCAGGGTGGAAGGAGAGAGCCGCCGACGCTTCAAAGTTATCCTCTGAACACAGCATGCACTCTGCGGCATGTGTGTGCCTGCACTTTCATACACACATATCATACATACACACACAGATACACACATATGCATACCACACAATACACATATCTAGTTTAATTTAAAAACCAAAGAAGGTTGGATAAGTCAAAACAGTAGGATGTTAGATTAAAATACAGCCATATTCATGATCATGTAAAATATGTGCAAAAAAAAAAAAAAAGCAGCAGCATCCAGCTAAATAGTCCACAGAAACTGTCTTAAAAACAAAGCCTTAGGTTAGGTGGAGAAAGTGGACGTTCTGATTCTTGCTGGCATGCAATAAAACAAGGAAAGACTTAAAGAGATAGAGCAGGCATGAGACTCAAACTCAGGTAGGGCAAAGGCTTTGGAATTCCAAGAGCAGGGAATTAAAATGTCCATCATTATAATGCTGAGAAAACACAAACAGCATTCAATATCAGACAGTAACATTAGCAGAAAAATAGTATTTCTAATAAGTTAGAAATGAAAACACAGACGAGTGTGTCAGCAATTGGCAGGCTGGACATGGTCGAGCTGAGAATCAATGGTCTTGAAAGTATGTCACAGGAGTTTTCTCCACTGTAGGAAAAGGGGAAACAGGTCGGATTGTCCAGGACTGTGGGGACAACAAATATAAGACCTGTATAATGGGGACAGCAGCGGGGAATGGGAAAGAGAAGGGAAGTGTCGGAAGCAATGATGTGTGATGACTTCCCAGGAGCCCAGAAAATGCCAGATCAACAGAAAAACAGCAATAACCTGCAGAACACCAAACACAAGTTAAAAATCACAAGTAGCCAACTAACAATCATTTCATCATAGGAGCGGGGCACTCCCCAGGTCTCTTCAGAATCTACATGAGCAAGGAGACAGCAGAAGGAATATTTTAGTGTTGAAAGTGAAAAACACAAAACCAAAAACCACCCCCTCAATCCAACCAAACAACAACAAAATCCACCCATTCACAATTCTGTTTCAAGTAAAAAAAAAAAAAAAAAAAGGGAAGGAAGGGAGAGAGAAAGAGAGGGAAGAATAGGAAGGAAAGGAGAGAGATGAAGAGAGAGAAAGAAAGAAGGAAAGAAAAGAAGGAAGGAAAGAAGGAAGGAAGGAAGGAAGGAAGGAAGGAAGGAAGGAAGGAAGGAAGGAAGGAAGGAAGGAAGGAAGGAAGGAAAGAAGGAAAACTTTTTTTTTGATAAGCAAAAATTGGTTGTGACCTACCCTGAAAGGAATGTTTTGTAAGTCCTTCAGAGTCTAGGGATACCCAGGCTCAGTGGTCAAGAGTGATTGCTGCTCTTGAAGACTTCCCAGCACCCATACCCTGTGGCTTACAACCACCTACTGTACCTCTGGCTCCAGGGAATCTTATGCCTTCTTCTGGCCTCCCGGGGCACTAGTACAAACATGCACATGTGCTCTTGTGCATGAGCACACACACACACACACACACACACACACACACACACACACCACCACCACCACCACCAACAACAACAACAGCAACAACAAAACCAAAACTTTATTTATTAAAACATGTTCTTCGGAGAGAAGTAAGATTCCATAGGTCAGCAATTTGGATCTATATAAAGAAAGGTCTTCAAAGAAGGGGGGGAAAGACAAACTAAGTTTTGTGACTGAGCCCAAGGACTTGTGTGTGTGTTAGGCAAGTGCTCTAAGTGCTGTGCCACTGAGCTACAGCTCTAGCAAAAAAAAAAATCTTTTTTTATGATTCTTTAACACAAACAGCAATGTATTCAGTTATTATAATTTATAGCTAAGCAAAATGAATGGCAGAGAGGTAGGTTGTGGCCCTCTGTTACTACACACTTGCACTATCTATGATGTTGGGTAGTGTTATTTGAAAGCAGACTTGAATTAGTTGTATAATGTGTACTGTAAATCCTAGGGCAACTACTAAACAAGTAAAGGATTAATATGCTAATAATGTTCAAAGAGAGGAGGAAAATGGAATTTAAAAAGAATGTTTGATGAAAGAAACCATATGGTAGAAAAAGTGTGGAAATGAAGTAAAAAGGGAAGAAAAATGGTAGCAGGCACAGTATGTGTAATTCAGCTGTACAAGGACTGTGTGCAAGGTCAGGGTTTTAAGTATACACTGAACTAGAGGCTGTCAACATGGGTGGAAAAGCCAAAGCCCAATGATATATCCTAGACCAAAGGCACAGAAAATATTTTCAATATAATCATAGAAAGTTTAATAAGTCTAGGGAAAAGAGGCCCATTTGTATACCAGAGGCATACAGAACAGCAAATAGGAAAAAAAGAAACTCCCCACATCATATCATTGTTAAAACATTAAACATACAGAACAGAGAAGGTGTATTGAGAAAGACAAACTGCGAGACAGAAATGCCAAGTCATGTGGAAAGGCACTCCCTGCCTCCACCCCAACAACAGCTGACTTTTCAACAGAAACATTCAGAGCCAGGCCTTGACTGAAAGCAAGGACAGCATGCAGCAGAAGGGCCTGTATCCTAAGTTCTATTTTGACTTTTCCATGGAAGCACATAGTTTCAGTGTTTTGCATCAATCACTTTGTCTTTTATAGCAATGGCAGAAGCATTCATTTAAAATAAAAAAGCAAAGGGATAGAGAAAAGTATGCCATGCTGGTATTAATCAAAAGAAATCTGAGCCAATGCCAGCTGTGCCATTTTGTGAGACCCTGACTCAAATGAAAATGTGAAAAGAGGGCTGGGGACACAGCTTGGTGGTCTGGCACTTGTGTTGTAGAATATTATTTTAAGGTGTGTTACTTTTGTTTATGTTGTATTTGTTTAACTCTGTGAAACTGTGTTCCTGTGCCTGTCTAAAATATCTGATGGTCTAATAAAGAACTGAACAGAAAATAGCAAAGCAGGAAAAAGGATGGGCGGGGCTGGCAGGCAGGAAGAATATATAGAGGAGAAATCTGGGAGGGGGAAGAAGTAGCCAGAGAAAAAGGAGGACTCCAGGGGCCAGCCACCCACTACACAGCAAGCTACAGAGTAAGAGTATGATTTATAAAAGTAAGAGAAAGGTAAAAGCCCAGAGGCAAAAGATAGATGGGCTAATTTAGGTTAAGAAAAGCTAGCTAGCAACAAGCCAAGCTAAAGCTGAGCATTTATAATTAAGAACAAGCCTCCATGAATGATTTATTTAGGAGCTGGATGGTGGGTTCCTCCCAAAAAGTAGAGTAAAACCAACAACAATGCACTTGCCTTCATGATCAGCTGACTTTGTATAGGAGCTTGTGCTGACTTCCTTCTCATTTCCTTCTATGGATCTTTGTTTTCTTTATGATTATGTGGGGATTAAATCTAACATTGTAAAGTTAAGATCATCTACCATAGACTACTCTGACATCAAATACACACATAAAACTCTACTCCTTTACAGCTTCCATCCACATGTGTCATAACTCACATCTCTATATATTATATTCATTAATGAAGACATAGCTTTTTTAATTAACATCCATCTGTATATATTGTGCATTCATCAATGTATTTATTATATCTACATATATTGTCTATTAATTAAAGTTGATGTATCTATTTGAATTAATGTACATCTGTATATATTTTTATTCATTTATGTGGATGTATATTTATCTTAATAAAGTTGTCTCTCAACTCCCATATAAAATTAAAAAGTGGGGCTGCAAAGAAAGCTATTGTAATGCTTTCTAGAAACTTATATAATGTGTATGAGAACTTGCTTGCATGTATGCAGGTATATCACATGTGTGCCGTGCCCATGGAGGGAAGCAGAGAGTGTTGGACCCCCTAGAACTGGAGTTACAATTGGTTGTTAGCTATCATGTGGGTGCTGGGGGTGCTGAGAGAACCTGAGTCCCCTGCAAGAAAAGCAAGTTCTTTTAACCACTCAACTTTCTCTCCAGCCCCCTTTGCCTACATTTCATGACCTAGGGAACAGCTGGCAGTCTCTAGAGCATAGACCACATGGTGACAACTTCAAAACCGTGTACATGTGGGCTCCTGTCCTGGCCTACATACTTGCTAGCTGAAGAATTTTGAGAAACTGTCAATCAAGCAGTTGTCCTGCCTTCTATATCCAGAATCAGAGAGGTACAACTACCTACCTCTGGGTGCCACGAGGATAAATTAGAACATACTTACAAAGCATCAAGTCAATAAAGGGTGGTGAGGAGACATGTCGACTGTCCTTCCTGGATACCCTAACCTGGGCAAACACTGGGGTGCAGAAGGCATGAGCTGAAGTCCTTGATAAATCTAAGACATCTTTCATAGGCTTGTGACCAACATGAGTGATACAGAGGAGCTGGGGAGCTGGCTTAGTGCGTATGACTGTTTATCGAGCAAGTGTGAGAATCCAAGTTCAAATTCCTATAAACTATCTGGACATGGTGGCACATGCTTGTAACCATAGCGTTGGGAAGATGGGGTTGGAGACAGGTGGATTCTGGGAGTTCTCTGGCCAGTCAGCCCAGGAGAAATGGAAAGCTCTTTTCAGTGACAAACCCTGTCTCAAGGGAATAAAGCAGAGAGTAATAGAGGCACCTGACTTCCTTCTCTGCCTACATGTATGTGCTTGGCTGGGTATGTGCAATACAGAGAGAGACAGAGAGAGAGAGACAGAGAGAGACAGAGAGAGAGACAGATAGATAGACATACACACAGAGACAGAGAGAGACAGAGAGACAAAGAGACAGACAGACACAGAGAGAGAGAGAGAGAGAGAGAGAGAGAGAGAGAGAGAGAGAGAGAGAGAGAGAGAGAGAGATTGGATCCAGCCAGCAGGGTACAGGAGAGGTCCCAGGAAGCCATTTGGTCCCTCTCCTGTCTTTAGTGGTCTTGCAACAAATGACTGCCCCAACTTGCCCTTCTCTGGTGAATTTCCATAGGTTTCCTCCGGTTCTGAAATCCAGGAGCCACGAGGGAAGCCATGGCTCCAGTGAAGGAGCTGAAGGTCTCCATTTCTCACCCTCCCTCGGAGGAGCCCAAAGCTCGCTGGCACCGAGGGACGACTCCTGCCTCTGCACCCACACCGCTTTTGCTGCCCAAGGTGCACACGGACACTCCTTGGCTTGCAAAACCCTTTAAGGTTGACAGCTTCCTCTTGAGTGTGGATGCATGAGATGAAGAACTCTCAACTTCTGTGACCCAGTTCACTGAACCGTGAGCATCTGAGGGTTGGGGCCAGGTCTCTGGCAGCTGTGCCCACAGTCCCTGGCAATGCTGTAGCCCGAAGCCTAGTGGAATGGGTAAGTGAGCACCTAGGCTGGCATCTTCCCACAGAGGTCTGCGCCTCTCCCCTTCCTTGTGAACTGAGCTGTGTTGGTATGAAAGCACTTCACCTCCCCCACAGGAACTAAACTGGGTCAATCCAAGACTAAATGTAGCTGTGGTTCAGTAGCAAGAAGGAGGTCCTGAGTTGGGATTCCCAGCACTCACATAACAAGTGGCCGCTCATCTGTAACCCCAGTGCTGGGCAGGTGGAGACAGAAGGATCCTTGGAGTTCACGGGCCAGCCAGGCCGGCCGAACTGGTTAGTTCCATCTTCAGTAAGAGACCCTGTCTCAAAACAGCAGATGGAGAGCTGGAGAGACGGCTCAGCCGTTAAGAACTCGAAATCCTGAAACCATGGAGACCAGAGTTTGGAGCCCTGAAAACACTTGTAACCTGGGCTTCTTGTGGGGAAGGGAATGGAGACAGGAGTATCACTGAAGCTTATGGCTTCCAGTCTTGCTGAGAAGGTAGGAGAGACCCTGCCTCAAAGGAATGGGCAGAGAGTGACAGAGAAAAGGATATCTGATGCTCTATTTTTGGTCCCTGAACATGAGGTGTGTGCACATATGCATGCACACACACACACACACACACACACACACACACATACACACACACATGCACATACACACACACAGAGGCACACACACAGATACACAAATAAATCTTTGAAGTAATACGCTGGAGAGTGATTGAAGACACTCACATACACCTGCACGACCACATGACCACATGACCACACATAAAAATAAAACATAAAAACGAAGCAGAGTATCCTAAGCTGTCTCGTGATCAGAAACGTCTGAGCATCTGGGGGAACAGCTGATGTGGTCGACTTTCCCCTGACACTTGAGATACTGGTGGCCTCTGGACTCATCAGCTAGGCGTGTGAGGTGAGCAGGAGTTCCTGTTTCGGGGCTGGAGCTGTGGATGGATCCTGCTTTGGAAGCTCCCCAGCGGAGTCTCTCCCTCTTCCAGCTCACTTAGCATCACTTGTTCACCTCAGATGGGCAGTGCCTTGCCCCAGCACGGCAGGATTTTGCAATCCCTCCCAGCCAAATTGCAACAACTTGCTTGACTTGGGGCTGCCTTGGAGTCCCTGGCAAGGGAAGGATCTCGAAGCCTGTCACCTGAGAAGTCTGAGTCAACGTAAGCCCTTCCCAGCCCTGCCCCAGGGCCTGCTCACAGGTTACCACCTCCAGTGGCCAGCCCTAAGCCTTCCTGGGACTCAGCTGGCTTCAGGATGACCTGACCACGCCCTTCAGCGTCTCATCCTAAGCTCGTCAGTCCTGCATGATCATCATCAGAGCCTGAGAGCTCCAGAGCCCTGATAATGACCTTGTACAGAACTCCCCATTCCAGGCCTTGGCCACCTGTGTGTGCCAAGAGCATGGCCACTGCCTTACTCATGACTGGGCCCCCATCTTCTCATGAGGCACTTCTGCTTTTAGAGATGGCTTTCTTAGAGATTACAGCAGGTTTAAGAGTGAGGCAGGGATTTCCCATGCACCCCTGCTCTCCACTCACCCTGCTGCCCCAGTATCCCCTGCCCACACCAGGGTCAAGTGGTGGTTACAGTAAGTGAACCTATACTGACGTCTCCCAGAGTCTACGGTGGATGCGGGATCCACTCAGGAAATCACTCACTCTTGCTTTGAACAGTGTGTACTGTGTCCTTGTCACAGTTAAGTATTTAGTTTTCATTTTCTCCTCTGGCCAGCTGTTAGGTATTTTGCTAGGTTCCATTTTCATTTAATCCCTCTGCCCCCCCCCCAGGAAAGGAGACTTGGAGGGAAAGGGGCTTGTGAGGAGTCATATGAGGTTCCAGTGGTCAGGTGAGTCACAAGGAAGGCCCTATGGGAAAAGTGGGTCTCACATACACTGGGTATATATGTTACTTTTCTGTTGCTGTGAAAAAACAAACAAACAAACAAAACAAAACAAACAAAACAAAAACCTTACATATGAAAGCGTTTATTTGACTTATGCTTCTAGAGGGATAAAAGTTTCATCATGGAAGCTGGGTGGCGGCGGCGGCGGCGGCGGCGGCGGCGGCGGCGGCGGCGGCGGCGCACGCCTTTAATCCCAGCACTCGGGAGGCAGAGGCAAGGAGATCTCTGAGTTCAAGGCCAGCACAGTCTACAGAGTGAGTTCAGGACAGCCTGGGCTACACAGAGAAACCCTGTCTCGAAAAACCAAAAACTAAAACAAACAAACAAGAAAACAAAAACCCAAACAATTTCATCATGGTAGCGAAAACATGTCAGCAGGAGCAGAAAGCTGAGAGATCACATCTGAACTGCAAACAGGAACCAGAGAGAGCAACCTGGAGGTGGGGTAAGACTACAGACTCTCAATGTAACACACCTCCTCCAGCAAGGCTCTATGTCCTAAAGGTTTCATAATCTCCCCAAACAGCACCACCAACTCTTTTCACACACATGAATCTATGGGGAACATTTCCTGTTCAAACCACCACAATCAATTCCCTGGCCCCCAATAGGCTCATGGCCATATCATAATGCAAAATGTATTTAGTCCAACTTCAAAAGTCCCCATAGTCTTCCACAGTCTCAACGCCATTTAAAAGTCCAGAGTCTCTTTTGAGACTCAAGGCAATCTCTTAACTGTGACCTATGCCACAATTAACAGAAACACAAAAAACAAATTACATAGCTCCAACATACATTCCCTTCCCAAAGGGGAGGAAGAGGAGCATAGTAAGGAAGCACTGGGCCAAACCAAAACAGGAATCCATCAGGGCAGACACCAAATACTGTACTCCATGCTCACTGAGTGGGACTTCAATTGCAAAGGGCTTAATTTTTTTTTGCCTCTCAGCTTTGCTGCATGTAACATATATCTCTTTTGGGTTGGTTTCACTTCCTGTATACATCTCTCTTCGTCAGATGTCTCATAGCTCTGGTATCTCCAGCATCTTGGGGTCTTCTCAGAATCTCAGGCTTCACTTTCACAACTCCACACAGTGGTCTCTCAGGGCCTCCATTCAGTGACTCCAGTTAGAGGTAGGGAGCCGTGGCACAGGGGAGAATGTCCCAGAGATTTGAGATTGGAAAGCAAGGCCAGATGCATGCCGAGCAGTGCCTGTAGGCAGAGGGGTCCAGCAGGAGTGCTATGCTCTGAGCTCCATGACAGGCCTGCTTTATGCACATTGGTGGAGGACAGGGGAGAGCAGCTGAAAACCCTCAATAACAGAGTCACTATCTGTGGGTGCATGTGGTTCCTATGACAGCAGCAGGTCCAGAGGGCAGCCATAAAAGATGAGCAAGAGCTCCTTGACGATCCCTAGAATTTGAGGGTGGTGGAAAAGGCCATCTGGAGAGGTAGATTAAAAGCTTGACATCACTGAGATGCAGACAGAGCTAGGAGTTGTCCAGATGCAGTGGAAACAGACCAGGAGCATCTCCAGAGGGGGAGAGGGAAGAATAGCACAGAACCCCCAAACACTCAGGGTGTGTGAAGCCCTCCCACTCCAAGTGGAGGGCAAGGGTGGGGAGGAGACTGGGGTGGATTATAGAATGGCCCAAAGAGGAGAGGCGAAGGAAACTGGACACATTTGCCACTCTTGGGCCATGATCTCCCAGACGACTTACCACCTAAACGCTGTACGTTGTAAAGCTGATTTGGACATTTTAACAAGACACCTCAGTGGCTGGCTTGGTCCCTTCCAGCTGAAGGGTTGTCTCCGGCAGTGGATGGAGTGGGCTGCCTCCCTTGCTCCTTCCATCCTTGACCACTCAGCCGACCTGCTATGACATGGCCACTGGAGGGTAGCTGGGCTCTCGTATTCACATGGACTCCGGACTCTGGACTCCGGACTCCGGAGCGGGGTGGGGATGGGGGGATGACAAAGATTGATGCCTGTTGTAATATGTGTGAAGGAATACATAGAGAACAATGGTCAGTTTATCGGCTAGAAATGATGTTGATACAGAGATTTTAGGACAAACTGACTCCCAGGTGCAGGTTAAATAATGGGCTGGCAAAGAATTTCTTGAAGCTTCCAGCCCGACTGGATCACTGACATGGATGTTCTCAGAATGAAACATTGCTTGGCTGGAGAAGAGGAGGCTGGAGTCTGGGTGCATGCAATGGGATTATCTCAGGATCTACTGGTCTGCTCTAAAGGACAAACTGGGAAGTCAGGGGTGTGGGTAGATTTTTGTGGGTCAGCTCTCCCACCATGAGCAGCCTGAAGCCTGAAGTCGATGATCAAGAAATATATTTACAATAATTGCCTTTTGGCATCAATGTTCACTTTTCCAAGGAAATCCAGTGTGGAAAATTCCAGATGTAACTAGTTACCAAGTCCTTCCCTCAGTTAAAGAACTTATTGCAGGCTTCCTTACACGGTGACTTAGGCTTACATGAAAACTGAACTCAGACCTGCAGTCCATCATCAGCCGGTCCCTAACTGCAACCATTGCCACTTGGGGAACTCTGATTCGGCCAGCTTTCTCTGTTCCCCTTCTTTACCCAATGCCCCTGTCTGCCTTTCTCTCTTCTTGCTGGATCCAGGAGGGCTTGTGTGTGTCGTTTTAACATAAGCAGTATCTCCTAAACAGACTGTATGCGAGGTTAGTCAGCTCCTTTATTAGGACACGGTACTAATTTGCTCATGAATAATGGTGCACCATAAAGGCACACACCACACCGGGCACCCGATCTGACCTCTTCTGCTCCGTGCCAGCACAACAGGCTCCAAACTGCAGCGGCTGCAGAAGCTGAGAGAGATAAACAGGGTGGCGGGTGGGGAGGAAGTTCTTACTCAAATCTAAATACAGCCACTGCTTGCTGATCCAAGAGCTGAGATCACTGGGAGAGATTGCAAGCAAACTCTTCTGGTGCTGATTCTTTCGAGCAAACAGGTCTCGGCCTGCTCCTGCCACTCAGGGGACAGGTGAGCAGAGACACAGAGGCATGGAAAACAAATGCCGGTTTGGGGTTTATCTTCCCAAAGCATCAATATCTCCTACCGAGGAGAAGATCCTTTTTAACCACAGTCTTCAACAGTGGGTAAAAGAGGCTCCCGGAGTCAGGTTCCCAACAACGGCAGAGCCAAGGTGGAAAGGAGGCCCCTTTGGGGATTTCAAATGTACCCAAGAGCACATTCTCGTGTGCAGCTCATGTGGGTTCGCTGTGGAAATCTCTGGTGTTTGCCAGCGGCTTCCCACACGCCGGTAAGTAACCAAACTATGGGAACGACGCAACACAAGGGGCCTACAAGATGGGTGAAGCTGGTATTGAGAGCCAAGGGGCCCATGATGGTGTGGCGGGGGTGCTAGGGCACCATGGGGCTTCAGGGCAGCATAAATCTCCAGCCATCACAAAAGGCTCTTCTGTAAAGGGGACAGGAATGAGGTTACCTCACAAGGCTGAAATGACAACTTAACAAGTTGATTTATTTAAAGTGCTTGGAATGGGGCCCGGCACATAAGGCTCCGCGTAATAGTAATCGTCTATTAAAATCCATAGAAAAGGTTACTGCAAGACAGCAGGGGGGGCAGCTCTTCAGAGGGCTGCTCTTTTCCTGGGAACTCGGATTTCCTCTAATGACTGAGGAAAGCCACGAAGGATGTAGAACTGAGGCATTTTTACCTAGGGCAGTAACTCTGGGCAGAGGCAGGACTCGTGTGCCGATGATTTTACAAGTATCCAGACAGTCACATGCAGCTCCCTGTGTCCTTCTCTTATTATTCCAATTCCCCTCCGACCCAACCACCGTCTGAGAGACCAGTGGGAAAACATGGCAGGTGCGGCTTCTGGAGAAAGTGTCTCCTTCAAAGCCCCTGGCCGCACAGCACTCTGAGTTAAGCACATGCTTTTTTCTCAGCCACCTACTTAAGATTGCTGACTGACAGTTACTAAGCATAGGCCCATGCTTGCTCCCCAGCACCGCAAACTAGACGAAAATCACCCAGGAGCCCATTAAAACTACAATTACATTCTATATCCCTCTATAAAAGGTGACTTGAAGCCACTTGCCTGTGGCTGCTGGGGATTCATCTCTCCAGTTAGCCTAAATGGATCTCATATGTTCCCAGTCCTGCCAACAACTCCGCTCTCCGGCTCTCCGGCTCTCTTCTCTCCTGTCTTCTCCCCATCTTTCTTCTCTTCACTCTAGATGGAGCCAGGCAAGCTCCCTATCACCGAGCTCCAGCCCTCGGCTCTCGCCTTTCTACTAATCTAGGAAATTCAATTCAACATAACACTCTAACTGGGGCTGGAGAGACGGCTCCGCTGTTAAGAGCACTTAATGCTCTTGCAGAGACCCCCCCCCCCGGGTTCCCAGCATCCACATGGCCGCTCACAACCATCCGTAACTCCAGTTCTAGGGGACATGATGCCCTCTTCTGATTTCTTTGGGCACCAGGCATGCACGTAGTGTACGTAACATACATGCAGGCAAAACACTCATAGTCATATTCATAAATTAGTAAACAAACCTTTAAACTCAATACATCAAAAGGCAAAAGAGGCCAGCATGCATGCACTGGTAAGATCTGTATCCTTTAGTTTTCATACAGCTCTGCTCCCTTCTGGGTCTCTAGTTTCACAAACAAGATAGGGCAAGCCAAGAAGTTGTGAAGGAAAAGTGACTTTAAAAACCTTTGGGGTTAGCCGGGCGTTGGTGGCGCACGCCTTTAATCCCAGCACTCGGGAGGCAGAGCCAGGCGGATCTCTGTGAGTTCAAGGCCAGCCTGGGCTACCAAGTGAGCTCCAGGAAAGGCGCAAAGCTACACAGAGAAACCCTGTCTCGAAAAACTAAAAAAAAAAAAAACCTTTGGGGCTTTATTGGCTCGGGATTCTAAACTCTGGGAGACCTGATGAAACTGGAGACTGGGGGCTGGAGAGATGGCTCAGAGGTTAAGAGCACTACACTGGCTGCTCTTCTAGAGAACCCTGGTTCAATTCCCAGCACTCACATGGCAGCTCACAACTGTCTGTAACTCTAGTTCCAGGGATAAGGTACCCTCACACAGACATACATGCAGGCAAAACATCAATGCGCATAAAAAAAAAAAAGAACTGGAGATTGCTTCAGGCTCCAAGTCCACCCGGATCCTCTCTGGGGTGGTGGACTGTCTTCTGAAGCCACTGACACTGATCAGCGTTCTTAGACAATAGCGCTACTCCATGGATTTTCCAGTTCAAGACTCTCCGGGCCAAGTTTCCCATGGAACACATGACCCCAGAAATTAAGATCAAGGGCAAAACATCACAGTGTGGGCATAGGCCTGTGGAGTGGTCCCCACCACTACCTCGACAGTTCTATGAAAACTAAGGCCAGTGGCACAAGGCTGTCTCAGAAGGATGGGAGGCAGGGTCTGAGAAGCAAGCAGGAAAATGTGAACTGGAAACACAAGGAGCGCTAGAAAGAAGACAGAAGAAGTGAAGGCAGAGGAAAGAAGGGGAATGGCAGAGAGGACACAGGCTGAGGGTTCCACCACCACGCTCAGCAGTTGGCTGGCTCGCAGGGGCACTTAGAAAGCGTGTGGGTGTGTGGCAAGGGGATGGCATGTGGGCATGAGGCAACAGCACCTGGTCTGAGCACGGCTAAAAGTGTCTTGGTCTACTCATAAATATCTACACTTGCAAGAGCTTCCATAAGGCAGGCCTAATGCAGAGCCTGCCCTCAAGAGGACAATCAGCTTCATGCCTTAGCGTCTCCATTCTTTGAACTTCCTGGGGACCTCCTGATCATTATACACAGACAAGCTCATCGTAGGGGATCCATTCAAGGAACATGAGATTGAAGTAAGTCTGACTACACCTAGTGCAGGAACCCCTGGTGACCTATGAAAGCCAGGCACTCACTGTCCCCAACTGGTGCTGTCATGGAGAGGGGCCTGGGATCCCCGTGGCCAGCACTCAGCAGGAGAAACATCCGCCCACCAACACTGAAGCACAGCACAGCAATGCCCTCACTGGGGAATGCAGTCTTGTAATTCCCACTTGGCAGAAATGTATGGCTGGCTGCAGAACAAAAGGAACCATCTGCATCCAAGTCACTGCCTCTTAATCCCTTAATTAGACTAAGTCCTTCAGAAGGAAGCACCAGTCAGTTACTGAAGGAAACCAGAGCAAACCCACACACTCGCTCGTGCGCATGCACACACATACACACACACACCTCTGTATTTGTATGGATTTGAATAAATACTCATGTGAAAGGCTCAGTGTATAAGAAAGAATCTATTTGTTTATTGAAATTTATTTTATTTATTGAAAAGTCATGATCTAGAACATTCAAATCAGCTCTCTTAGGAAGGTGACTGGGGGGAAATGTGGTGAGCAGGTGAGAGCTGGCAACCTGTGGGCATGGTGAAGATGCTGAGCTGCCTGGGTTCACCGCGCTGACTTCAGGCCAGAGTGGTTGCCCCGTGGTGTGCTGACAGGTCGGAGGCCCTGGCTGGTGAGAGGTCATCTGGAAGCTTTCTTCTTCTTTTTCACGAGTGCCTTGTCTGGTGTAGAGTCTATTGCTACCCCTCCTGGCCTTTGCAACTTTTTCTTTGCCTTTCTCTTCTTGGACTTTGGGGCATCATCCTGGCTGTCGGGTGGTTGTACACAATCTTCTGCAGCTCCGGCAGAGGCATCGGAACACTCATCCCCACTGGGGCCTCCAGACTGCAGCTTGGCTCGGTCTCTCTTCTTGCCTATAGGCTCCATCTCCACTTCTGCATGCTTTTTCTTTTTGTGTCGCTTGGCCTTGTGCTGGGGAGAGTTCTCCACATCTGTGCCTGCTGCCTCTTTGGCTTTTTTCTTCCCCTTTTTCCATTCAACAGAGGTCTCTGAAATGTCAGGCCCTGGAGTCGAGGCCTGTGGCTTGCTCTTTAACTGGGCCATCCTCTTGGCAAAATACTCCTGGATGGTGAAGGCACTGGTCGTGGTCGTGGTCATGGAGGTGTCCACCTCATCTGCAGTGGAGGTGCTGCAGTCATCCTGGAGGAGAAGAGGGAAAGTGATTAGCATCACTCATTCATCCCATGCAGCAGCCAGGAAGAGCCACATGGAGCCGCTAATGCTGGCCCTGAGCTGCTGAGCCCTGAACAATTGGGTAACACTGAGAACCATGTGGGGAGAAGGCCGGACACTCCTCATCTGGCAAGTGGCCTCACTGACTTGTGAGCAAACAACATGTAAATGAGGATTAACCTAGAGTCTCCTGCAGACACCAGGGACATGAGCGTTCCAGAGCTCTGTGACTCTGTAGGTCCTTCTGGGCTGAGACAGAACCTCGGACACAGTGTGTCTAGGGTCCATGTGGCTGGCCATGTTTTGCTAGTGCAGCTCTCTTAATTATAAAGTAGCACATAGTGAACTCTGAACTTTCCTGATACAGTAGCCCTCAAAAACTTCACTGGAACTGAAATCTTAGTTCTCTGTTTGAAATTGCAGCAGAATCAAATTCTATTGAATTACAACTGGGCCTTGAGTGGCCCCTGCAGTCAGAGTTCTCATCAAAAGGCATCAAATCAAGTGCACATCAAATCAACACTGGCTGTATGTTCTCTAGCCCTTGGATCAAAAACAAAATCATGAAGTCAAATGTGAAATTAAACAATAAAATGTAGAATGAGTGAGGTGAGTGGGGAAATTTAGATAGAGGATATGAGTGGCGGGAAAATAGCTCCATTACTAAGTGCTTGCTGCATAAGCGTGAGAACCTTAGTTCAGTCCTTAGAGCCAATTTAAAGAGCCAGGCAATCAAGTGCACCTGGAATTCCAGATGGGGACGTCCAGACAGGCAGATCATTGAGCTCTAGGTTCAATGAAGGATCCTGCTTCAGAAAACTACTGTGGAGAGCTACCGAGCTACACAAAAGAACTGACCTATTCTCTTAGAGGAGTGCTTCTCAACCTTCTCAATGCTGCAACCTTTAATACAGTTCCTCATGCTGTGGTGATAAAACCATAAAATGATTTTCATTGCTACTTCATAACTGTAATTTTGTTACTGTTATGAATCATGATGTAATTAGCTGTGTTTTCTTTTTCTTTTTTTAAAGGTTTATTTATTTATTATGTATACAGAAGAGGGCACCAGATCTCATTACAGATGGTTGTGAGCTACCATGTGGGTGCTGGGAATTGAACTCAGGACCTCTGGAAGAGCAGTCGGTGCTCTTAACCTCTAAGCCATCTCTCCAGCCCCTAGCTGTGTTTTCTGATGGTCTTGGTGACCCCCTGTGATGTTTGACCCTAAAGGGGTCATGACCCACAGGTTGAGAACCATTGTCACATACTCATACTAAAGGAAACCAGAGTAAACATATATGTGCTTGCATGTACATGCACACACACACACACACACACACACACACACACACACACACACACACACACCTGTCAGAAAATTTTGCTGGTATCTCATCAGGTCATATTGAAAGAAATAAAAATTAGCTGTCTTAGGACTCCAAAACCAGGTCACTTAGTCTTTTTGTTCCTCAAATGTTGAGTGAGGACTGGAATTCTGCATGACAGAATGAAACACCTTCTTAAGGCTTTTGCTATTTATTTGCCAATGCCAGGCAGATGGACAAGAAAGATCTTGCCTCCCATGTAAGTGCACACGCCCATAGCCATGCATAGACATGGGTACTGGGAAGGTGGCCCACTAATGTAACAGAGGTCTCATTGATGGCTGCCTGCCTGCCGGGTGTGAGCTGCTCTTCTTTGAGCCTGTGTGAGTTTGGAACTAATGCTCAGGTCATATAGCCTATGGCTCCTCCTTGTTCCTTTACTTATTACCTTTAGAATTCCTGTTTTCAGTGGTTTAATATAGCAGGAACTGGCTGCCCTGCTGGTATTAATCATCCTTAGTTATTAGGAAACACAGACCATTTCTGAGTCACTTACTCAATCTCCTGGGTCTCTAATCCCCAGGAAGTATGGTCCTAAGCAATTCCTCTGGTGGGGAAGCGCTGAAACTCAGGCACACCACTCAGCTCAGCAGGGCAGAAGAGAAGTACTGAGTGACAGAGTCGTGAGGAGAGCTGTGGGGAGAGTCACTTTCCCTCACTATGGGAAATGTATCCTTTAGTAAGGCTTTTAATGGCTGCCAATCTGATTCCTGAGGGATTGATGCTCAGGACTCCATTCTACATTGGCAATTGGAAAGCAGTTTCACTACTGATTATAACCTTGGTTCTGTAAAACATGAAAACATATATACCTTTATAAGAAAACGAGTATTTTCAAATCTGGTCTAATTTCAAAGCAAATAATTACCTTTTCAAGAAAACATTTAAAAACAAAAATTTGTGTCTTCTTACATTTTCATTAAATACATGATATAACCTCAAAGAAAACCCACCATACTTAAATGTGACTTTCATTACATTGTAAACTTTGAGAATGCCTTAGTTTTATAGTGGTGTTTTAAAAACTAGTAAAATAACTTGACAATTTGGGGTTCTGTATGACTACCACAATGGGAGTAATGACTAACTAATAATTTGGTCATTTGATTGAAGCTCAAGACTTCAGGAACTCTTCTTAAAAAGACCTGTTGGAGGTCTCAGGAACTAATCTAATCCAATAGGTAGGTGAAGGTGAGTTCTAAGGTCCCTCTGCGTTCTGACAGCTGCTCTGTGCAGAGCACTGGGGTCTGGTGAAGGCCTTATCAGAACCAGGGAGTTCACAGCAAACTCATTCTGACCAACAGATCAAGCCAGGGCAGTACTAACGGCATCTTAGTGCAGCTCAGAGATGCACTCCTCCTGAAGCACTGCCCTCGGAGGGCTGCAAGAGCCTGATGCCATTTACTTCCGAGAAAGCAAGAATGCCCTGGAAGGAATGGTGCTATGTAGATACTCACAAATCTATTTTAAACTTGGTGGAAAATAATCCCAGGGCTTCACTTTCTATGAAGAGGCAAGAAGCTGGGGGCCTAGAGTCCTACGATTACTTCTGAGGTTCCCTTTGAGGAACCACAGCTTGAAATCTGTACTAATCCTTTGAATCCTTGAAGGTTTGTTCGCAAAGGGCAGGTTGTGGAGGGAAAGTGGGGCTTCTGAACCAGTGGTCAGCACTTGAGTCGCAGTGCAGATTCCCAAGGTCCCACTCAACGCCTGAGCTTTACCAGAAGCAAAGACAAGTGCAGGGAGACATAGAGACTTTCTCCTGGACCCAGGGAGGGAAAAGGTGGGAGTGTGTGTGTACCCCAGCTTTCTGCAGGGCCATGCCATATATAACTGCACATGACTAGAAAAAGATGCCTTCCTATAGTATGGGGACTTTCTAAAGAAAGGGCTCAGGGAGAGGGCAGGGGATGACAACAGAATTAACACTCTCCCCACACTGTCCCCATCTTCCATTTCATTCACTACTAAGAAGAAACGCGGACACAGAGGCCAGTACAAACGCCTGACATTTTCTATGTCTTTTTGAAGTTTTTGAGATACTGCATGAAGCAGGTTCCTGGTTAAGCTGGCTATTCACAGAAAGCCTCTGATTTCCTCACTTTGTTTAGGGTGCTGAGTACAGCATGTGTTTAAAAACCAACAAACACCCTAATGACGGGCTTTCCCCAAGGATAACAAGGGTCTCATTTCTACCCAATCCATACTGTGCTGTGGATCAGAGCCGACAATTCAGGGGGACCTGCTTCCCACTTAGTGAGTGAGAATTTAAGGACAGAAGAACTCTGTGGGATTGTTACACTGAGACACATGAGGAAATTGTAGCCAACGTGCCCACACCCAGCTGGACCGAAGAGGGCAGCCACCATCAGTGAAGCAGGCACTTAGCATGTGGTGGCTCATGGCATGATAAGGACAGAAACACTCTCCATTACTGGGGCCTATGGTGAGATTTGGAGCAGAGGCACCTCATCTGCAGACGTGGAGGGAGTGGGATCTGATGCCATGCTGTGGGGTGCAGAGCCCCTCCTCCCCACCATGGCACCCTGACTTCTAACTGGCATTACAGACTCTCAGCACCAACACTAAAGTATATCTACTGCTGAATATATTTAGTTTATAGTTCACATAAATAATAATTTTTTAATAAATGCCCTGGGGCTGGAGAGATGGCTCAGTGGTTAAGAGCACCGACTGCTCTTCCAGAGGTCCTGAGTTCAATTCCCAGCAACCACATGGTGGCTCACAACCACTTGTAATGAGATCTGGTGCCCTCTTCTGGCCTGCAGGGACACATGTAGGCAGAATACTGCATACATAATAAATCAATCTTTTTTTAAAAAAAGGAAAGAAATGCCCTGAAACCAGGCTTAAGAGTTTTGTAATTTGTCAAATTAGAATGTGAATTTCATTTACAAAAGTCCCCCCCCTCAATCCTGGGTCTTGCTCAGCTGGCCTCAAACTTGCTGAGTAGCCCAGGCTGGCCATCAACTCACAATCCTCCTGCCTCAGCCTCTTGAGTGCTAAAGTCTCGTGTTGGGCTGAAGTCTGACAATCTTACACATCCAATACCCACTTGGGCATCTGCAGGGTTGTCTACTCTATGTTAGTATGCTTGGAGGGTGCACAGAGTGTGCCACAAACACCACACGAAGACCCCATTTACAATAATCAAAGCAAGGACAGTGACGGAAAGGAAAGGTGACCCTGACATAATCTCCTAAGGCGGGAACTGCATGCCACCACTGTCTCTAGCCCAGACCTAAAAAGTATGTGCACCAGTGTGCTGTTATTCCTAGAACAGGTACCCAGTCTCGAGCCTCGGGGGCTCAGGAGCCTCTGCAGAAACTGTACTGGGCTACAGAGAACTCTGCTCTTATACCTCTCAAACATGTACACGAGATGGATTGCAGGAAAACGCCCCAGAGAGGTTTCTCGTTCACACTCTCAGAAGAATAGTCAGCTTCCTCAGGGCAGGGAAAGCAAGCAGGTTGAGAGGGTCTTAGGGAGGTGTTAGAGGTGATGTCCTGGACAAACGTCATCTGAGTACTCCAGACACTGCTGTGCAGGGATGGGTGTTGTCAGAGGCAAACCTTTCGACTCACCAACTTTTTTCACACATCACTGCTCATCTTAGCAACAGGAGGACGGAAGCTTTCTGCCTTGCACATTAAGACACAGAAGTCATGTACAAAAGTAATCCTCCAATGAGATTTCTCACTATAAGAAAATGCAGACACCCAGAGCTCAAGGGGAACAGACACCCAAAGGCAACAGACTTAGCAAGCGGGCTGTTAGCTCCATTGCTATTGTTCATGATGAACCAACTCTTGCTTCTACGACAGCCTGTCTGTCACCAGCATGTACTGGATTAGTCTGTGGAAAATTAAAGAAGCTCAGCAAGAAAACGGTTGGTGGACTCAGAATACTCCGTATGTTTTCCAGACTCTCCAACACAACAGTTTTGACCAAACCAAATGAGGTTGCAGTGGAGCACTGGAGGCAGACATCACACCCATTCATTACAGACAGATAAACCAGCTACGAAGTGACTGTGTGACTGGGCAGCAGAAAGGCAATGCTGCGACCTAATGTGTGGCATGTAGCCTTCACAGCTCCCAGCAGAAGGACAGAATGAACTGACCCAGGGACCTGCTCCAGACCCTAGAAATGGTCTCTGCCCTCACAGAACTTAGAGCCTCCTTTTAGATCCCTCACAGCCTCACACTCACTTCAGTGATAGGACCTAGAATCACCACAGAAAGAAAGAAATGTACACCAGTATCTCTGAAGGAACATCTAGATGAGGTTTACTGAGGTGGGGAGAGCCACTCTAAATGTGAGTGGTACTAATCTTTGGGTTGGGGGTTCCAGATTTAATGGAAGGGAGAAAACGAGCCAAGCATAAACATCCATCACTCTGCTTCCTGATCCTGGGGGCAGTGTGACCAGCCGCTGCCTGTTGTTCCATGCACCTACCCTGCTGCACGGACCACATCCCCTGTAAAACAAACCTGCCCCGAAGCTGCCCTTTTCTTCTGGAATTTTGTTCAAGCGATGAGATAAAAGTAACTACAGGCCGGGCAGTGGTGGCACAGGCCTTTAATCCCAGCATTCGGGAGGCAGAGGCAGGCGGATCTCTGTGAGTTCAAGGCCAGCCTGGGCTACCAAGTGAGTTCCAGGAAAGGCGCAAAGCTACACAAGAGAAACCCTGTCTGGAAAAAAAAAAAAAAAAAAAAAAAAGTAACTACAACAACTTCTCTGAAGATCGTGTGCAAGCCTTCAGCAAGCCTGACCCTGCAGAACTCTCCCCTTGTTTGCTACCCACAGCAGCAGCTAGTTGCTTTTACTTTTTGTTCTGCTTTGCAAACATCATCTTAAGGGAATTCTAAGTTTTCTGAGGGCAGGGACCATTTTTATCCTACTCATATTCTGCATACTTTCTATGAGACAGACTTGGAGAGTGTTCAACAAAAGTGTCAGATAAAACAGACTGCAGAGGTGACTGCCACCACCCACACACCTGTTGGGCAGGTTGGTGTCAGCAAGGGGTGCAGGAGGGCAGGAAGCAAAAGGGACCAGCACTTGCAGAGCCCTGTCTTCCCGACCAAACACAGCCATTCTTTCATTCAAAACCCCACCTTATGATAAGCACTGGTTGCAAGAAGAAAAATTCTGTCTGGTGCAGTCTATCAATTACTATGACCCTTAGCAATACACAGACCTAAATTAAATAACCTGAGTGTTTCTCCCAATGGTCCATTATCCCACATGACCATTGTCACTTTCCAGGGGAAAAGTCAACTGAGAAAAGCCCAGTGGTATGGGAACTGTCACACTTCCTATGGGATTAGCTGGACACATCAGTGGCCTACCTGGACTCATTGTTCTTGACAGAGTGGACAGCAAGAGATTCTAGAGCCCAGGAAAGCCACAAGGAGGACAGCTCTTTGAGAGGTTGGTTGAACAGCAAATGAAGTTCCCTCACAGCCCCTGGCCTGAGACCAAGGGGTCGGAAGGCAGTAGTTTGAAGCCTCAGCTAGACAAAGGCACTAGGTTTCTGGGGCACCTCTGGTTTTCCCATCCCTTTGTGGCCTCTGTGTAATGGAGAGTGTGTAATGAATGACTTAAAGGCAGAGAGTTACTTTGTACTCACAAAGCTTGCTCAGGTATAAAATCCTGTACTTTGGGGGGGTGACATCTATCACATTTGGAATTAGGCTAAACACGTAAAGTGTCAGCTGTAACTAGCTTTAGGAATCTGCCTAGGATACACAACCACTTTCAACATTAGCGAGTGCATAAGGGAATCACAAGAGGAGGAAAGCCTCACTGACGGAAGACAAGTTTTGATGTGAAGCCATGAGAACTCAGGGCTGCCATTAATAGAATGTAAATGTGCCACAACTCAACAGGAATGACGTGTGTGCATGTGTGCAAAGATATACAGAACCCAGTCACCTGTACAATGATCACTGTGCAGAGATTCCAAGAAGGGGCTCCCTAAAACAGGGACTGGGAAACTAATGCTGTGGGCCTACATGTTCACATCCTAAGTAGATTTATTTTCACATTTCTTAGAAGTAGGATGAGAGAACCAAATAAAGAATATTTCATAGCATGTGAAACTACATGAAGTATGTAACCATAAAGCTTGAATTTCCTCAGTAAAATGTCTGTGGAAATGTTTTCTCTTTAGTTATACAAGTACTTGTCAAAGGTGCTAAGTAACTATCTGCCTAATGGATACATTTTAAAATACAATCTACTTTTGTGGCCACTGTAATGACAGCTTTTGGGAACACTAGATGCTTTTCAATAACACACACACACACACACACACACACACACACACACACACACACACAGATGCTTTTCAATAACACACACACACACAGAGAATCCGTTTTATCCTTGGCTTCTCTTTGGTGTTAAGGTTTGAACATGTTCTCTGAAAATTCACATGTTGGAAACTAAACCCTAAAAATCACAGGTTAAGAATATTCAAAAGCAGAGCCTTTGGGAGGTAATTGCAGGAGGTAGTGATGGGCCCCAGCCTGGGGTGAGTGGCTTTCGGAGAACAGTAAGAGACATATGAGCTCACTCACGGGTGTGTTACTATGTGATGCTTTCTAGACATAGTAGGAAGGCCCTTATCAGACACTGGTACCTTGCTATCAAAATCCCCAGCTTCAAACACTCGAAGAAATAAGTCTTTGTTCTTTGTAAACTGCCTAGTCTAGGTATTCTGCTAAGATGGCAGAATATAAACTAAGTGGAAATGCTAGTAAATTGTCAGCCATTCTGAGTCAGTACAACGAAACACTGCCCATCTGAGTAGGACCTGAGTCTTCCTTTGTCCAGTGAATCTACACCGCATGTGCCAGCTGCACTTTAGTCATTAGCAGCTGCCTGTGTGATCAGACTTCGTGCTATTCAGTACTGTGTTCAAGCATCCCTGTTTTCCTTTCCTCCGTCCGCCCCCTTTTCCTCTTCACTTCCTTTTTTGGATAAGTCTAGTTGGCGTCACTCCCAGTGCAACAGAGGATGACCTTGAACTTCTGCCACTCCTGCCTCCACCTTCTGAGTGCTGGCATTACAGGTGTGTACTACAATGTCTGGTTTATGTGGTGGTGGGTGGAACCCAGGGCACTGTGCATGCTAGACAAGCACTCTAGCACCTGAGCTACATCCCCAGCTCCCCTATTTCTCTAAGAATTCTCTGAACTTTGAAGTCTAAGGCATAAGAGTAGCAGTGCTGGCAACTTGAATATGCCCAAATTGTACAGTACATCCTTTAGGTGAAAGGCAGACGTTCCTAGGGAAGAAGGTGAATGAATCATATGCTGGGGTGCTAAGGTCTACAGTCACAAGGAATCTTCTACCAAAATTGTGATTATGAAGAAAAAATTCTTGGTAGTTTTCTGCAGCACTTCAGGCAATAGGAATGACTCCTCATATCCAAGGTTGCAGGCACATCCAAAGACTCAGCACACATGCACCTTGAGCAATGGGGGACTGCTGCATACACATAGGGCTTCAGCTTTAGGGCTTAGTCTTTTGCTAAAGAAAAAGGCTAACCTTGCAGAACTGGGCCTGTAAATGGAGAGAGCAGAGGACAGTATTTCAGGAAAATGAAGAGATCTGCTATGCAAGAGAAGGCTCGGTGATCCTGGGAGCACGCAGAGGTTTCTTCTGAGTTAGCATTGGGTTTCGCTTGGAATTCATACACACACAAAGGGCCTTCCATGCGGCAGCAGGAATGGAAGCACACAGCAACTCACTTTCCGCAGGCCAAGTTCCTCACGTGATGCCAACGTTAACAAAGCGGTGCATGCCTTTCTTTCCTTCTTTTTCCACTTGCCTGGCAGCTGCCTAAGCTACCTCTCATTAGGAAAAGCCAACAAAAACATGTTTTAGAAGGACCATTCTCCATGGCAACAACTTTTCAAGTGATGACATCAGAATCACTGACAAGTCATGCCACCTCTGGGGAAAAGAGAGGAAGGAATAGAGCAGCTTCCGGCTTCCCTGGAAGGTCCTTAGGCTTGGAAGCTACAGTGACTCACGTGACACCCTCTCATCACACAGTGGCCACCACAAGATAAACGCGGCTCCTCCAGAGCAGAAATGATCAATGTGACATAGGCACCAACGTCTTTGAGTGAAGTCTA
Organism: Peromyscus maniculatus bairdii; assembly: GCF_049852395.1. NCBI lineage: Eukaryota > Metazoa > Chordata > Mammalia > Rodentia > Cricetidae > Peromyscus > Peromyscus maniculatus. The sequence continues at coordinate 62,083,898 of NC_134860.1, read as the reverse complement.
AAAATAATCCAAATAGACTGTCTTTATAATTCTGGGTCAACTGGCTCTCCCCCTGCTCTCCAGAAGCAGGACACACAGTTTCCACTAACAGGCGGGTAGGGCTCCCAGCTCCGAAGCAGAGGCTTCCAGGGAGCACGACTCCCCCATTTCTCCTCTACAGGAGACTGAAAAAAATCACTCAGGAATCTTGACACCTCCAATTTGGGTACCTTTGTCTAAAAAGCAAAGCAGTCTAAAAAGACTATAGATTGTTTTAAAAACAATCTATATTTTATATCCTAATTTTAAAATTATGATATAAAGTATTAGGACTCATTAAGATGTCAGATTCTTTAGAGAGTAGGATCTTGAAAGAAAAGATCTTTGTAGAGTATAACATTTTTATTTATTGGACATAATTAGTCAGGGTTATATTCAAGAGAAGTAAGTTAAGATAATAAAATTGATGATACAAGCTCCTTCTCATTTCTTGTATATTATTAAAGGCTACAACCTTCATAGACTCTTTTAAATTCTATACAAGTCGGTCTAGAGAATCATTTAAAGATACATTCTTAGGAGTAAATGTGGCAGGAAAAAAATTCTAAACATGAATTGGTATTCTAACTGCAGTGCCTCAGAGTTGGTCTCAGGTGGGTTCACACCAAGCCGTGACTAGCGCCCTTCCCTTCCCTTCCCGAAAGTCCTGGGGCTCCTAGGGCTCCATGGAACACAATCGGAACACAACAGGAAAACGGCAGCCAAGCTTGATAGCCTGACTATTTCACAACCATCAGCAACAAGTATTTACCAGGCTTTCAAGAATAAATCTGGATCTTTACTATTACATAATATATACAACCTTGAAGCGTATACAATCTGAACTTTTGAACTTTATGCAGTTGTCCATCAAAACTGCAAACAATCACTTCTTCCAATGGCAGTGGCACATATCAACTCTTGACTCCCCAACACCTAAGTCTCAAGCTGCAAACCCATCTTTGAGGCACCCACTGAGACTGGTAAGGGAGGAGGGACTCAAGGCTGGCCTGTAGGGAGGACAGTGATGGCCGAGTTCTCCCTGCTCCTGTGAGACGGTAGTGCAAGGAGCATGTCCTCTCTGCTAGCCTTTCCCACACTCTAAGTCAAAGGACGGTTCCTCGTCACCCTATTTTTACGATGCCATGGGCTGTCACTGCCACTTTCCCAGAGGGAGGTAAACAGAAGGCACAGGAGCTGGTACTATCACTCTTCTGCCCCCAAGCAGGCCATCTGGGTGTCAATTTCTTATTATCACGAGAGCCCTTAAAAACAGTGGCTTGACTTGTCAACAAACCCAAACTCAATCTAATCCTTTCAGGCCCAACCTGTGTCCTGGCAAAGCTCTAACCAAACAAAGCAGCCCTTGACCTACAGCCCGGGTGCCTGGCAGAACCTCCTCAACTCTCGCTGCTCCTGCTCGCCTCTCTGAGGGTCTTGGGAAAAAGCTACATGTGCCCACCAGGAAGGCAGCTCGCTCTTTCAGTGGTGCTGAACAACTGTGCAGACAGCTGCAGCCCACTTTCTCCTCCTTGGCTCCTCCAGAGTGAGGCCAGCCCAATCCTGTTTGAAGTCCTGGCTGCCAGGAGATGGCCGTTTATGTCCCGTCTGAGGACAGGAAAAGGACCGAGCCGTGTGCGAGGGAGAGATAAGAGCTGAGATTTCTGTCCTCAGCTCCTTATCAGCCCTTCCTGCGACTTTCCAGAGCAGACAGCAACATGACAGGCACCGAGCTGAGTTAGCGCGGGAGGCCTGGGCTCCCACAGCTTGGGATGAGGATCAAGGTAGGGAGGGGTGTGCAATGAGCTAAGAGAAAGTTTTTCCTTTATCTTAAAATAGTTTGGCTCAAACGAAATTGCCCTTTTCTCTGTTTAGACACATAGATATTGCATCTGCTTGTTAAAGTACAGCAACAGACATGAGTTTTCATAACTTCCTGTCCGGTGGAATGAAGCTCTGCTTTCCCTGCTTACAGCTCTGCCACAGCCCTGTGCTACCAGCTCCTGGGCACGTAGCACAGGGCCAGTCCACTGGGGGTCCTTAGGCCGGTGCCTATAACGTGCTGGCTGTGGAGCCAATGCCTTCCATGTGCATGTCAGCCTCCCTGCCCCAGTCTTGCTTTCTTAGGCCAGCACCCACTTACACAGGGCTGACAATTCCAGCCCCGTGCTGAAAAGGGACAAGTGAGGCCATGGGGCACCGAACACAGAAGGCTGTTGCTGCTGATCTGTAACATGTTGTGCCTGTGACACCAAAGAGTACACTCTTGGGATCCAGATCTTTCTGAGGCGAGACCAAGGGGGCAACCACAGCTGATGGGGAAGAATCTGAGCAGGAAATAAGCATAAGCTGAGTGATTCTCTTGATTGCGCATTGTTGCTAAGTCTTAGATTTTCCTGCTCTGTCCACAGGGGCAGGTTCTCACTCAAGAATAATATACCCTATAGAAAAACAGCAGTGCAGAGCTGGTGTTGCACACAGCCAGCTGCGGGGAAGCTGTGGGCAGAGGTGAATACTTCCCCAGGCACCCCAGTGCTAATGGGAATAGCCGCTTCCCAGCTTAGCTGGGAGACCGCTCTTCCCCTGGAGTGGAAGGCAGCATGAGTCAGCATGTCAAGCACACTGCCTAGAGCTCAACCACATCTTAGAAGCAGGAGCAGGCAGCAGGTGCTGTTCACGCACCAACCAGACAGCTATGGCGAAGAGAAGGGATCGAGGGGCTCCTTCCCCTCAGTCTACAACACCTCCAAACTAGAGAGATTAAACAATTCTTAAAAATCAATGAAGCAAACTTGACTCTGCAATCCACTGGCTGAGTGCTACACACAGAGACTCTGAATGACTTTAGAACAGTGATTTGCACACACCCAACAAGGTGCTCTCTAAGGTCAAAGAGTGCACAGCTAACCTGGAATCCATCATTTGCTTTTCCACTTTTGTGGTATTCTGTGACATCGTATATGGGATGGGGAATAACGGAGTGATTCGTTCATTATAAGTACTGCAATGTGTGAGTAAAGATAAAAGAGGACTAAGCACAAGTCCTTGAGTCCTAAATCTGAACGGGCAGGCTGATGGATGACAAACCCTTATTTCATTATAAACCAAACAAAGTTCTAGTCATATGACAAGAAGTAGAAACAATGATCTAGGAACAAATGAACAACCCTAACCCCTAAACTGTGGTCTCCAAACATCATTTCAGGAACCTGTGAGAAATAGGTGGCTCAGTCTGGGTCAGCATATGCATAGGACTGGCCTGTAAAATCTTAGGTAAGAATGGAAGGAAGCTACCAAATACCACTTACCGACTATCAAAAGTACTCAAGTTGCTAGTTTCATACAGAAACGCCATAGAATTCCATATTGATTCTGCAACTTTACTGAAATCTTTCATTTCAGTAATTGTTTAGTGAGATAATTTTATGTCTCTTTCAGTTTAAATATTTCAATTTTTTTAAAGGTTTATTTACTTATTATGTATACAGTGTTCTGCTTGCATGTATCCCTGCAGGCCAGAAGAGGGTGCCAGATCTCATTACAGATGGTTGTGAGTCACCATGTGGGTGCTGGGAATTGAACTCAGGACCTCTGGAAGAACAGCCAGTGTTCTTAACCTCGGAGCCATCTCTCCAGCCCCCATTTTTTTTTTTTCTTGTCTGATTACACTTGGCAGTATTTCCAGCACTATGCCGAATGGGTATGGTGAGGGTGAATGGGCACCAGTGCCTGCACCAGATCTTAGAGCAGTGGCTCTCAAAGTGTGGGTTTGACTCCCAAAGGAACCCTTTCACCAGAGCTGCCTAAGACCATCAGAAAACACAGACATTTACATTGCAATTCATAGCACTAGTAAAATTACAGTTATGAAGTAGCAATGAAATAACTTTATGGTTGGGATCACTACAACATGAGGAACTGTATGTATTAAAGGGTCGCAGCATTAGGAAGGTTGAGAACTATTATTTAGGGAAAAGGCTTTCTGTGCCTCCTGCTGACTGTGCTGTTAACAGGTTTTTCATAAGTCTTCGTTTTGTTTTGTTTTTTGAGACAGGATTTCTCTGTGTAACAGCTCTGGCTGTCCTGGAACTCATTCTGTAGACCAGGCTGGCCTCAAACTCATAGAAATCCACCTTCCTTTGCCTCCTGAGTGCTGGGATTAAAGGCCTGCACCACCACTGCCTGGCTCATAAATTTTTTTTTTTTAAATCAAGGAATTTTTCTCCTATTCCTAAACTATTGAAACTTTCATCAAGAAAGGCTGTGAGACTTTTTTTTTCTTTTTTTTTTTGCATCAATCAAGATGATCATGTAATCTCTGCCTTCCCATCTGTTAATGGGGTATATCATACTGGTTATTTAGTCTATGTTTAATAAGTGGATCCAGAAAGCTGGATTTCCTCATGCAAAGAAATGAAACTGGACCCTCATCTTCTATAATACATAAGCATCAACTCAAAATGGTAAACAAGTCTAAGTAGAAAACCAGAAACCTTAAAATGTAGGAAAAAATACACAAAAAAGTGCCTTGACTTTGGCTTTGACAATGATTTCTTGAACACTGCATCCCAAACTCAAGTTATAAAAGCAAAAATAGCCGGGCGGTGGTGGCACATGCCTTTAATCCCAGCACTTGGGAGGCAGAGCCAGGTGGATCTCTGTGAGTTCGAGGCCAGCCTGGTCTACAGAGCGAGATCCAGGAAAGGCGCAAAGCTACACAGAGAAACCCTGTCTCGAAAAACCAAAAAAAAAAAAAAAAAAAAAAAAAAGCAAAAATAAACAAATGGGACTATAACAAACTAAAAGCCTCTTGCACAGAAAAAGCCAACCTCCAAAGAGGGAAAACAGTGCAAACAATGCATGTGCTAAGAAGGCACTAGCAATGTAAAGTTCATATGAGTCGATGGAAAGAAAATAGTGCCTGATTAAAATGGGCAAATATAAACACCTGTTTCTCTGAAGACTAACGTGCAACACCCATACAAATGGGAAATGCAAACCCAAATCTGCCGCAAAACCATGCATCTACCAGGACAGTGCTTATTAAAAAAGTAGGAGATAACATCAGAGAGGAGACAAAGAAATAGTAAAAATCACTACCATGTGACCCAGCAATCTATCCATGAAGGAAATAAAGTCCTCTTCTCAGGACACCTGCATTCCCATGTTCACTGCAACATTATTCACAATGACTGTGATATAAAAACAACCCACAGCTTCACTGACAGTTAATAGGGGAAAAAATGGATACATGCACACATGCACACACAGGGAAGTATTATTCAGTCTTTCACTAAACATGACACAAAGGACATTATACTGTAAGAGAGGCAC